>NC_066581.1:454805696-455146946 GCF_024323335.1 Lathyrus oleraceus | reverse complement strand
ACCTAACCACTAATTACAACAACAATCCATAAATATAAAAAAAATATAAAAAATAATAAACAGATATATTCAATAGCTAGAGAGTGAGAGATTTCATCAACAAAATGTGTCATTATAAAATGGAGATAATGATTAACACATGTATAACAACAACAAAAAAGTAATTACTCTGATTATTTAAATAGAGAAATATAATCCATATCCACTCATCTCAAAGAATAATCAAATTTCACTATCTTTGCTCCCAAGAGGCATTAATCCTTGATTATTCTAAACTAACTTCATTATACACCTTATTTTAGTCACAACTTATGCAACAACTTAGGAATTATTCTTCTTAATTATCCAACTTGGAAACACAAGTTTCTTTTGTTCATTAATCTTTTAAACTCAATCATGTAATTTCCAAAGTCCAAAATATTATGCCATAAATTTTCTATTGAACAAGTGGCTTTACCATGTGAATAATTCCAAAAAGGAATGGAACCATATACTCAAAAATAGTTGTCAAGTTTTCATTTGAAATAATAAACAAATATTAGTTTACATGATTTGAATAATAAACAATTTAGCAATGCCAAAAACATACAAATATATAGATTTCAAAGATGAAAGCAACATATATGGTATCCACTTTTTTCATATAGCTTAGGTGTCTCACTTTGTTCTAATCCGAAACAAACATAGCTTAGTACTTTATAGGTTAACTGTCTCAACAACTTCTGTGTTTTTCTAATGGGAGAGAGTTCTATGAACCTTATAGAAAGTACAACAAGAAACAACAAAATGGAAGAAGTTGAAAGAGAAGAAGAACAAGAACAAGAACAAGAAATGGATCCAGAAAGTAACAATCCACTACATCAGACACTGATCAAGAGAAACAGAACACTGTCTTCAAATCCACTTGCTCTTGTTGGTGAAAAAGTTTCCTACATAGAAAGCTTAGACTATGAGTAAGAACTCAAACAAAAACATATTATTATCAATACAATAATATAAAAAGATCAATTTTTTGACTTTGTTTATTTATGAAGGATAAATGAGAATGATCTATTCAAACATGGATGGAGAAGTAGATCAAGAGTTGAAGCATTACAATACATATTCTTGAAATGGTTACTTGCATTTCTTGTTGGATTTCTCACTGGTATTATAGCTACACTTATAAATCTTGCTGTTGAGAACATTGCTGGATACAAGTTTTTGGCTGTTATTAAATATATCAACGGAGAAAGGTTAGATTTTAGAGCAACCCTTTTTGTTATTTTAGTTTTTAAGAAAATTTGACTTAAAATAAAAGTGATTTTGCATTGATATGCATGGTACAGGTACTTGACAGGTTTTCTATATTTTGCGGGAGTTAATTTCGTCTTAACATTTGTTGCTGCTATTCTCTGTGTGTGTTTTGCACCAACTGCAGCTGGACCTGGAATACCTGAAATCAAAGCTTATCTTAATGGTGTTGATACACCAAACATGTTTGGTGCTACAACATTAATAGTTAAGGTAGGTAGCAACAATGTTTGGTCGGCTTGTTTCTTACTCTACTTCAATTCTTAGGCAATTCATTTGTAATGCAGTCAAAATCCTTCATGCAATTGACATATATGTTGAATCAACATCGGATTGTCAAGGTTTCAAGTTTGGCATTTAAAATTCATTAGAAATTTATATCCTATACCATTCAATTTCTTGATCCAACGGTCATCAATGTTCTAACTGTGTAAACTGCACGAGTTGTTTTTGACTGTATATAACTCAAACCGGTTTAAATAATATTTTGGAAGGAGGGAAAATAGTTTCTTGGGATCTTTATCTTTTCAGATCTAAGCTTCCAGAGACAAATTCATTGCTTCCAATTATCTAGAAAGATTATACTTCCAAAACTTATTACTTCTTTTATAGAGGACTCAAAAAATTTGATATTTTAATCTATAAATTTGTTCAACTTCATGTTGTTGATCTATCCATAAAAGGGATGGAAACAGTTCTATTGATTGCAGCACTGATTTTTGCAATAATGCATATAATAATAGAGCAATTCTGGTGACCCAGCAATGATTTATAATATGCAGAAAAGGCAATGCACATGGATCGATTATGATACAAGTGTTGTTGACTTCAATCATTTAGTGCTTGCAATTTGACTAATGAGTGACAAAATCATGAGGGTCAATGGCATTATCTGTATTCACTGCAGTGAAAAAAATCCACAGGACAAGCATTATTTCATGTAATATCTTATATCATACATTTGTTTTTGTAGATAATTGGAAGCATTGGAGCTGTCTCAGCAGGCCTAGATCTTGGGAAAGAAGGACCCTTGGTACATATAGGAAGCTGCATTGCTTCCTTACTAGGCCAAGGAGGCCCTGACAATTACAGAATCAAGTGGCGCTGGCTACGATATTTCAACAATGATTGTGATCGTCGTGATCTTATCACCTGTGGTGCATCCTCAGGAGTTTGTGCAGCTTTTAGATCCCCTGTTGGTGGAGTTCTCTTCGCCCTTGAAGAGGTGGCAACCTGGTGGAGAAGTGCTCTTCTATGGAGAACATTTTTTTGCACCGCTGTTGTGGTGGTAGTGCTTAGGGCCTTCATTGAAATCTGCAACTCCGGGAAATGTGGCCTTTTCGGTTCAGGCGGGCTGATCATGTTTGACGTTAGCAATGTCACTGTTAGGTATCATGTGATGGATATCCTACCTGTTGTAGTCATTGGAATCATTGGTGGGTTATTGGGAAGCCTTTATAATCATCTCCTACACAAGGTCCTCAGACTCTACAATCTCATCAATCAGTAAGCTACTATATACAATCTTAGACTCAAAACATATTGCATATCATGAATTTTTAAGGTTGCGCAAGAACTGAAAACTAATCACACAACTTCATTTTCTATACTAACCACATGCATTACCCAATGAAGAATCTATTAATGTGCCGGTGGCTGTCAATGAAGTTATAAACATGCACGTGCTCATCAGTTTACATAAAAAGAATTAGACTTTAATGCAATTTTAGTCCTTTTATTTTGTTTCATTAATCATTTTGGTTCCACGATTTCACTCCCTCCATATTTAAAATGTCTTGCATTTTGAGACTGAATTTTGATGACATGAAAAATGAGATGCTTGTGTCAACTCTGTTGATGACATCACAATGACGAAGTTCATTTTTAGTTAATAACTAATTTTCATTTCATTAGAATCTTACATTAATTTTTATCACAAAAGCACCCAAATGAGTGGATTCTCACTTAGAAACTCATCTTCATGTCATCAACTCAGTTGTAACACATAGGGTGTGCATCGTTCAAAATTCAAATCAAATTGAACCAAATATATGAATTAATTTGGTTCTTAAAATCAGTTTGACGAAACCGGTTTATTTTTTAAATTTGGTTTATGTTTGAATCGGTTTGGTTAATAACCGATTTAAAATGGATTTTGACTTTAATCAAAATTATTTATTTTTATTTTTATTTTCTCTAAATCAATATTAATTTTTAAATTTAAAAATATAAACAAATTTTATGAGGCTTTAAAATATTTTTTCTTTTATAATTTAAAAAACATACAAAAAATGAAAATAATAAAATTATTTTCTGAAAATAAAAAAAATTGAAAATAAAAAAATCTTTAAAAAAAGAAATTATTTCAAAAAATAAAAATAACTGAAAAAAAATTATTTAAAAAAAATGGAAATCAGAAATAAAAAGATTTTGAAAATAAAAATTAATTTCTATTCTGAAATTATAAAAAATTATTTTATTTTTTTTAAAATTATTTTTTTTCTGAAAACAAAAATTTTTTTTATTCTGAAAATTTGAAAAAATAACCTTTTTGAAAATTAAAAAAATTATTTTAAAAAATCTAAACTTTTTTACTGAAAAAAATACAAAATATTTTTGATAAAAAATATTTTTTTTATTTGAAAAAAATATCAAATATAATTTTTTCGAAAAAAAAAATTCAAATATAATATTTTTCGTAAAAGAAAAAGAAATTCTGAATTTTATTTTTAAAATAATTTTTTTATGAAATTTAATATAATTTGATAAAAATGAAAAGAGACAAATATAAAAATTTAAGTAAAATTTAGATACCCAATAACAAAACCAAATTTTTATAATCACTAACGGTTTATATCTAAATAATAAAATGGATACCCAAATTTTTATTTTAACATTTGATTTGAATTTTTTAAAAATGGAACAATTTGGATACCAGATATATATACCTCAGCTGCAAATCATTAAAAATCAACCCAAAATGCATAAGTGGAAAAATGTCTTCTTTGTTTTTTTAAATTGAAGGACCAAATTTGTGGATTTTAAAATGGGACATGAAATCGCAAATGAAACAAAATAAGGGGTTAAAACTACATATGAAGCAAAAAATAAAGAAAACAGCAACGGAAAACAATTATGGCGTCAAATGAAATAAACATGTAGAATTGTCAACACAGCCAAATTTGGTAGTATTTGAATTATATAAAAACAGAGTCTACCTTTGATTATTGCAGGAAAGGAAAAATACATAAAGTCCTCCTAAGTCTTGCAGTAGTACTCTTCACATCTGCATGTCAATATGGTCTCCCATTCCTAGCAAAATGCACCCCTTGTGATTCATCGTTTCGAGACTCGGAATCTGTTTGCCCCACCAATGGAAGGTCTGGAAACTTTAAACAATTCAATTGTCCCCCTGGCCATTACAACGATCTTGCTACTCTGCTGCTTACCACTAATGATGATGCTGTCCGAAACATATTCTCAACAAACACACCTCATGAATACCAACCCTCCTCCCTCATAATTTTCTTTGTGCTATATTGCATATTAGGACTAATTACTTTTGGAATTGCTGTGCCGACGGGACTCTTCCTCCCAATCATCCTTATGGGCTCGGCCTACGGACGTCTTCTTGGTATGTTGATGGGACCTCATACAAAAATTGACCAAGGATTGTTTGCTGTACTTGGTGCAGCTTCCCTCATGGCTGGTTCGATGAGGATGACTGTGTCCCTTTGCGTGATCTTCCTTGAACTTACTAGCAATCTTCTCCTACTACCAATAACAATGATTGTTCTCCTAATAGCCAAAACTGTTGGAGATTGCTTCAACCCTAGCATCTATGAGATTATACTGCATTTGAAAGGCCTTCCTTTCATGGATGCAAATCCTGCGTCATGGATGAGAAACCTCACTGTTGGCGAGCTTGTAGATGTAAAGCCGGCAGTGATTTCCCTCCAAGGAGTAGAAAAGGTAGCAAAGATAGTAGATGTATTGAAAAACACTACACATAATGGTTTCCCAGTGATGGACGATGGGGTAGTACCGCCAACAGGACAGGCCAACGGGGCAACAGAATTGCATGGACTAATTCTAAGAGCACACCTTATCCAAGCATTAAAGAAGAAGTTCTTCTTGAAAGAGATAAGAAGAACAGAGGAATGGGAAGTGAGAGAGAAATTTACCTGGGTAGAGCTGGCCGAGAGAGAAGGGAAAATTGAAGAGGTAGCTATAACAAGAGAAGAAATGGAGATGTTTGTTGATCTACATCCTCTCACCAATACAACTCCATTTACTGTGCTAGAGAGCATATCAGTAGCAAAAGCAATGATCCTCTTCAGGCAAGTTGGACTTCGTCATCTGCTTGTCGTTCCGAAATACCAGGCATCAGGGGTAAGTATATTTAACACGAATTAGAAATGTTAATATATTATTTCCTAGTAGCATATGAGGAGCAATATTAAACTCATGGATAATATTTTATTTGAAAATGAACATATATGACTAACCTAATCATGTCATTTCACAGGTATCCCCTGTTGTTGGGATTTTGACGAGACAGGATCTATTGGCCCACAACATTCTGACAGTGTTTCCTCACCTGGCAAAATCTAAAAGCAGACAGAAGAGAAATTGAAGCTTTCCTAGTCATCGAATGGCCATCGACCTTCTTTGGACAAATTGGCTTTTTTAAAACTATAAATTTATTCCTCAGTTTTGTATTCTTGAATCAATACTTTGGAGATGGATATGATACAAATACGATGAAAAACTATATCCATTAAATTATTAATAAATAATTTATCAAATGATGAAACAAATTCCCTTTTTCGATCAGTACAAAACATGAAACTGCTACTAAATTTATCAGTTTCTTTCTTCGACGCAAAATTTGATGGTACTGACTCGTGTGCTCATTTATGTCTAGCAGCTCCTTGCGAATGTTTTTTCTTTTTCTTTCCTGGTTTCTTTTTCTGAGGGCCCCTCTTGAACACTGCCAGAATTTCGACGCTGCAAACAATTGGCAAGTGACAAATTAGTATCTTTACTAGCTTGGGGAGGAGGGGAACCTATAATAGTATACCCAATCAACCGCATAATGTGTCCTAATATAGATAAAAAACTATAAAAAATAATTTGAGGAAAAAACTCCATGAAATGTGGTTATATGTACAGAATACATTGTATGGAGACAGAAAAAACACTGTCTTTAGGAATCATCCTGTAACTGTAATTAAAATATGAACTAACAATTAGTGGTCAACTTTGCTACATTGGTTCAATGTTTAGATTTAGGTTGGACAAGCATGCCTTTCAGATTAGTCCAACACTATGTTTGACGGATCAAATGTGATTTAAACATGAGATGTTTAACACTTCCCAGGCACAATAATATTATATCAATAGCGTTATCTTGAGAAAAGAGGAGACTGTAAAGGGTGGGGAGTGCTCACTCGTCAGTACTGTTAGAAACAAGTTGAGTTCAAATATACATCTTATCTGTCCAAATGCAATATTAAGTTTCCCAGGACTCCCCATTATTCGCATTCTTGATTTAGAGATTCTTAGAAATTGGGATGGGTCTTACTCTACACCCCAAAATGGCTTAAAAGGTCAGGGCTGCTCAAGCATTATAAGCACTACTAAGGCATTCTTTAGACATTGTGGGACAAACAAATCTCAATACACCCCTCACGCACAAGATGCACAGATTAAGCATGGACTAATGTGGATGGGATAACAAGGATCTCAGCACACCATCACATCCAGGCGAAGAAATATGGAGTATGCGGGTGGACTAATATAGATTTAGGCCCAATAACAAATTTAGGATAAGCTTTGATATCATCTTAAAACTTAAGTTGAGTCTAAAATTCTAAATCAATCCCACAACAGCGGCTTGTATGGTGAGGACAGTTCAAACTTTAAAAGCACTACTTAGGTCACTCTCACCAGACTTCCCTTCATACACAAAATTTTGTAAAATAAGGGATCATTCAGAACAAAAAAAGGGGACCATATTGGTGTAACTTTCACATACTAAGATCGTTTCAGAACAAAAATAAAAGATTAGAGACTCAATTGAAACTTTTAAAAGTCAAGGGACCAAACTGAAATTAAAAAATATGATAAGGGATCAAATTGTACTTTTGCCTAAAAATTATATAAAGGTTTAAGTTTACAAAGCTGAAATGCAAATAGAATGAAATTCGGAGAATAGCGTAAAGAGGAAAATTAATTAACACCAGTTTTTTTTTGCAAGAATAAAAATTGTAAGATTTAATAAATATTGTAAGTATAGATAAACATAGGATGAGAATTTAAAGAAAAATACCTTTGAGTACCAGGAAAAAAATTAAAACCATGAGCTTTTTCCAAATACCATGCCTTACTTGACAATAATGACTTGCAGTCCTGTCAGAAAGCAACTTTTAGAGTTAACACAGAGAATTCATGTTTGATAAAGTTTTGTCGGACAGCAACTTTTAGAGTTAACAAAGTGCATCAAATAAATATGAGCCCGGAAATACCTCTTTAAAACTTTCCCATCCACAACTTATGTAAATAACGGTTTGTGGGACCAATGGAGTAATGTTTGCTTCAGGTAATTTGCTTTTAATCTGGACTGAAGCTTCATTAGCACGTAAAACCCATGGTCTTTTCTCTTCTTGGACTGAGTTTGGGCTGCAGTAAACATGCACTAAATCAGACACTGATAGAGGGAAATATTTTCAAATTGATCAAACTTGATAAGTTCACAAAATAAACAACCGTTCAGATGATGACAAAGCTTTGCGGACCACTAAGGATATATTCTTCAATGCATCAATAAGAGATGAATCCAGTCCTTTTCTAGGAGGATCAATGACTATAACATCTGAGCCCACAAGCCACGAAAAAGGATCCTGTTACTTGCAAAGGATTCATACCATGAGCTTCCAATAAGACATGACAAGAAAAAACTATGAAACACTATGCTTTATATTTTGGACTAAAATTATTTTCCTTTCTATAAACAATCTTTGCATACATTGATGAAAGAAATACATGTACAAAAATTTAAGTTGTGCTAGATAGTTACATGAATCAGAAACAATATTTTCATATTAAAATTAAAGCATGAATATATGACGAGGCTTCAGCTATCCAGTACTAACTTTTGAAGCATCTGCATGATGCCAAGTGATGCTGCTGTTAACGGTGGTAGGCAAGCGTTCAATTGTCTTCTCAAAAGATACCTTCGACTCTTTGTTAATCTCGACGCATTTGATGGATCTGTAAGACAACTAGAAACATAAATCTTCCAAATCAACTATGTAGCAGAAATTTAAAAAATAAAATTTGAGGTTTAGAACCATCAGGTCCTGCCTGCACTTTCTTGTGGCAGCTAATGATAACCCAATGACACCAGCTCCAGCATACAAATCAGTAACAGATGATTCATATGGAACATATTTCTGTAACTTCTGCAGCAAGGAGTCAAAAGCCTGATGATATAAAGCAAGAAAGACGTATCAGTTCTTTCATGGTACAACGGCATAGCAACCCTCAGTGGTGTGAGAACACTTGTCACTGGATATACACATGTGTGCATATCAACGTATGTTTTCATGCATCTTATTAATGTGATTTTCCTTTTGGTTGGATAATTTGAAATCACAGGCAGCTAAAAAGTAAAAATAGATATTGTATCCCGTCCAGATTGTCGGGCCCAAATATGAAGGTCAATTTCAAGGCCTATTTATCAATGACCCAGATCAAAGGCCCGGGCCAGGGAGGGTTTATACTAGAAGGGATAGAAGGGGCACAATAGTGAAGAAGGCCAGAAATAACTTACTGATTTAGCACGTTAGTTTTGCTAGAATGGATACTCGTGAATAGGAGCTGGTTTTTAGGCTGGGAGGATAGAGAGAAATCAATCATTGCTAATATGACTCAGGTTGGTTTCTCGGCTGTAAGATTGGACAGCAAATTCTTCTCTTTGGAGTCATAGACTCTGGGTAACTGAAGCACTCCGTCCAGTGCAGTCATTTTCTTTTCAGCTACTAGTTAGTGATAATAAAATATTTCATGTTGTTTCTCGTCTACCTCACAAACAAATTCATATCATGTTGATAATCTGAGACTATTATCAATACTCTTAGAAACAAAAGAAGTATTTAAGTAATAAGTTAAAACTAGTAAGACATCTTCTAAATATGTTTATAACACGTACTAGAATATTGTTTTCATATATGCTCAAATATTTCTTGATGTAGCTAGACTATACTAGTGCATGTGAGTATGTATGTATGTATGTAAAAATCGAAATTTATTTATTTACACGATGTATAGTGTGTGCGTGTGTGTGTAGTTTTGGGGCCTTGTGTCCATGCTTTGAGAGGAACTAATTCGGAAGATTTATTAAATGCATATCCAAAATATAAAATGTAAAGATCCATTGAATTAGAATCTTTACCCGTGTGTTTGCCTGGCCAAAACTAGAAGGGGCCAATGACACATCAATTCCACCAACACGTTCCCAAAAATCTCTCTCTCCAAGAAGATGTCTCCATCTATTCCCAAATATTATCTGCAACATCAAGTAGACCTTTTTCAAATGTATATCTTTTGATAGAAACAATTGCACAAGCATAGTGTCATAAATTGTCCTGAAAAGTTAGGAAGATCTGCATAAAAAAAACTTAAAATAAAAGTAGCTTATTTTACATAATTATTAAAATGGATATATCTAGTTCCAGGGTCTCAGCATTCAAAGATTTC
The DNA here is from genome assembly GCF_024323335.1 of Lathyrus oleraceus. Lineage (NCBI taxonomy): Eukaryota > Viridiplantae > Streptophyta > Magnoliopsida > Fabales > Fabaceae > Lathyrus > Lathyrus oleraceus. The sequence continues at coordinate 455,136,890 of NC_066581.1, read as the reverse complement.
TCTTCAAACATGTATTATCAACATCATTTCGGTATTGACCATCCCTGTATGACATGCAGCATATCGTATTTCATTTTAATCAAATCTAGCCATTCATTTGTTTCACAAGAGCAGTTTAAACTCACATTTTTATCAGAAGTCTGAAAGTTGGCCCACACAGAATGAATTAAATGAAGCCTGCTCTGTGGCCCACCATTTTTCCATAGAAACTGCAATCAATCAAATGAACCGTCACATTTTAGGATAAAAGGGAAGTATCAAGCAAGAGAATCTGCTATAGTTAAGATAAATATGGTAGAAAGGAATCAGTAAGCTTACATTCGCTAATGCAATCAGTTTGTCTGAACCATGGGAATTTTCATTTCTTGAATTCCAAACCAATGTAACCTGAACCTTACCTGAAAGTTATGATTTTAAATCAAATAATGGTTAATTTAATTTCATTAACTAAAAGAAAATAATACATTTTCTCGACATGTTTCACGAGTCAGCAAAAAATTAACCATTCATATATCTTTGTGCAGCGGGAAGAGATGTGTTGTGTGTTGTCACAGCCATCTGTAAAAACACGCCCACCATCAGTAATTATCCCAATTTCAAAACTCGACAGTTAACTGCACGTATCATCTAGGCATTCAATTTCTTATAAATGGTTCACCTGAACATATCGCAATTCACCAGTGCCTTCATCTTCAAGATATGGATCAACATCTAATTCAGTAATACCTAATTAATATGGAGGAAAAACTAGAGAAATATAAGAATTGAAGATAAAAATATAATAAACACACAGGTAATAACAAAAAAGAAAATACCTTGTCTAAGCAGCTCCACGGCAGCATTAATATTAGGATGATGAGCTGCAATATTAATTAATATAGTTTCATATCAACCAAAGAAAACATCAATGAAAAAGACACATAACAGAACGGTAGAAAAGTACATAGTTTTTGAAACAAATTAAATAAGATAAGTTCCAACAAAATTTGTTAGGAACCGAATAATTCAATTGAAAAGAATGAATTGTTTTGTTGAAAGGTTGAGAAACTATAAAAGAAAGTAGAAGAGAAACCTCTCTTTCAAGGGTTTCCCCTTCCCAATAGAGTCACTACTCTATATTCACAAATGATTACAATTTACAATACTCAATACATGTATTCTCCTATTTATACAAATATCCCTAAAACAAGCTTAACTAACTAACTACTCTAACAACTTTTAACTATTTTAACCACTCTGGTAAGCCATTATTATATATCCTTACAGAATTCCACTCATGAACTGATAGTGATCAAATATGTATTATTTCTTAAACCCGTGCTTATTCTGTTTTATAATGAAACAAATATGTAAAACCAATTTGAATTATCTTCTAGCTTAAGAAATTTCTCATCTAAAATAAGCATTTAGTTCTATGTTTACTAAAGGAATAAAAGAAATAAGCATATTGATTATTAGTTGAGATGTTATATTGTAGCTTAAGAAATTCCTTAACTAAAATAAGTAATTAGTTCTAACTTTATTAGAGGATTAAAAGATATAACTATAAGCACCTAGGTGGTAACTAGGTTATTAGATGAGATACAAAAAATTAGATTGAGTTACAATTTTGTTGTATTAGCAGGTTTTAACTCTCTGTCCTTCTATTCATTATTCATCTGGTTGTATTTAAACAAGTGATTATAAGGATGTTAGTAAAAGACCTTCTCAAGAAGTTGAGATAGCACAATATATTATTTAAAAAACTTATAATTATTACAAGATAATTTAAAATTTTGTTGTCCCATAAATAGTTGTTGAAAAGTTCATAGAACTTAATATTATGACAGATTGGATTTTAGGGAGTTAAATGCGTAATACCTTGAGATCTAAGCAAGAGCAGCAATGAGAAGAGAACGAAAAACAAACAGAGAGTTGGTTAGAAAGAGAGAATAATTTCTTTAAATGTCATATTTCCATTAGCCACATGGCCTAGTCGGATGCAAAGTTGTTACACCAATAGAAATATTCTAATGCCGCCTCAGCTTGTAAGAAGCAAAAGGTGTGGTCAAACACATCAGGTGATCTCAGATGTAATAAGGTACATCAAATTCTCGAATGGGAACATATAAAATGAAATTAGGTAATAAAATACAAAACATAAAATAGTAAAATGCAAAATATAAAATAGTAAAATGCAGACTTAACTTAAGGTATTAGTATATCATCACAGTAATTAAGCATTATACTATAAGTAGTGTTGTAATCTAATATATCTACCAAAGGGACTAAAAATTATATAATTAAATTCTGGACCTTTGCATTGTGGAATGTCAATTACGTTATGAGTACCCTCCTCATAGAGTCCAATGAGAGGGTTGGTTGAAGAACCACGCACCGCCAATTTCGCACGACACCTCCACCCCCACTGTAAAAAGAATCCCAAATAACCAAAGTCAAATAAATTTTAGTTTTAGTGTGTTTAGTTTTGAGGTGACAAAATTGATTTTTTTATAGACAAATGTTAGTATTTTCTATTTCACCGCATTTTTGAGCCTTTAACTTCTTCAACTTCTTTAACCCTAGGCTCAAATTTGAGGCTAAAGACAAAAGCTCTCAATTAAATCTTCAAATTAAAATCAATTTTGGACGTAAAAGCAATTGTAAGAACATCGAAACATATAGAAAACAATTTTACACTCAGGAACCAATTTAACCTTCTTCAAAAGTGGAACCTGTTAAACTGATATACAACTTTCATATTATTTCAATCGTATATTACAAGGAGGGAATAGGTTATATTTATATACACAGAAAACCTATTTCTAATTATAACTAAATCAGAATAATTATAGCCAAATCATGGTAATTAATAATTAATAACTATATTCCTATTATAGTTCCTAAAAACTTGTTGACAGCTAACGCCAACACTCCCCCTCAAGTTGGTGCATAGAGATCTCGAATGGCCAACTTGTCAAGTGCGTTGCAGAAGTCTCTGCTACATACAGCTTTTGTGAGTATATCTGCTAATTGATCTTCAGATTTAACAAATGGGAATTGAATTATCTTGGTCTCCAAATTTTGCTTAATGAAGTGTCAATCTATTTCCACGTGTTTTGTCTGATCATGTTGAACCGGATTATGAGCAATTTCAATTGCAGACTTGTTGTCACAAAAAAAGTTCATCGCATTGTTCGGAGCAAAGCCAATTTCAATTAACAATCTTCGAAGCCAAAGAAGCTCACAAAGACCTTTAGCCATCCCTCGAAACTCTGCTTCAGCACTTGATAATGCTACAACCTTTTGTTTCTTACTTTTCCATGTAACCAAATTTCCTCCGACAAAGGTAAAATAGCCTGAGGTGGATTTTCTGTTGGGGTGATATCTCCTGCCCAGTCAGCGTCTGTATAACCTTCAACTTGTACATGATTATTCTTTGTGAACATCAATCCTTTTCCAGGCGAGGACTTCAAGTACCGCATGATTCGAATTACCGCGTCCATGTGATCTTTGCTCGGGTTGTGCATAAATTGACTTACTACACTTACCGCATACGCTATATCAGGTCGTGTATGAGATAAGTAAATAAGTTTGCCAACCAATCTCTGGTACCTTCCTTTGTTTGTTGGCACTTGGTCTGGATATTCTCCAAGTTGGTGGTTCTGGACAATTGGAGTATCTATAGGTTTACAGTCTAGTAGCCCAACTTCTGATAAAAGATCTAGGATATATTTTCGTTGAGATAAAAAGATGCCTTTCTTCGACCTAGCAACTTCAATACCTAGAAAATATTTGAGCCCACCTAGATTTTTCATCTCAAATTCGGTTGCAAGTTGTTTTTGAAATTTTGCTATTTTCTCAGAGTCATCTCCTGTAATAATCATATCATCTACATACACAATCAAAGTTGTGACCTTACCTTGACGATGTTTCAGAAACAACGTATGATCTGCGTTGCTTTGTTGGAAGCCATATTTTTTCATTGCCAGGTTCAATCTCCCAAACCACGCTCTAGGAGATTGCTTCAAGCCGTACAAGCTGCGTTGCAATTTACACACCACCTTAGTCTCATAATTTGTCATGTATCCCGGAGGGATATCCATATATATTTCTTCTTTCAAGTGCCCATGGAGAAATGCATTTTTCACGTCTAACTGATGCAATGGCCAATCCAGATTTACTGCAAGAGATAACAGGACTCTGACAGTGCTCAACTTGGCAACAGGTGAAAAAGTTTCTTGATAGTCTACGCCATATGTTTGTGTAAAGCCTTTAGCCACTAATCTTGCTTTGTACCTTTCAATAGACCCATCAGCTTTGTACTTGATAGAGAAAACCCACTTACACCCTACTGGTTTCTTTCCTTTTGGTAAAGGGACAAGAGTCCATGTCGCATTCTTGTTTAATGCCTCCATTTCTTCATTCATAGCTTGAACCCATCTAGGATCTTCAATGGCCTCTTCAACGTTGCTAGGTACACTGTATGAAGACAGCTCATTTGCAAATTTCTTAAGGGATTCAGACAAGTCCTTCATAGAGACATAATTAGCAATTGGATACCTTGATCTATGATCCTCTTCTTCAGGAGAGTAACGCTTCGGTGGTTTTCCCTGATTATGCCTGTGAGGTAATTCATAGCTAACAGAGATATCACCATTATTATTATTATTATGAGATATAGGAGAGTTTACCTCAATGATATTCTCAGGAGATGGATCGTTGAGTACTGGAGAGGGAGGGAATTCCGATACTTCAACTTCAGGACTCATATGGTCTGTTTGAGTTTGACAAGAATCACCAAAAACTTCAGTTGAAGGTATATCAATATCTTTGAACCAGTCAAATGTCGACCAATTCGACTCTTCTTTCGACTCTTCTTCTGGTGTCTCCCCCTGAAGAGAAGAATTGGGTGATACAGATGAGTAGAAATGGTCGAATTCCAAGAATGTAACATCCATAGTTACATAAATGCGTAGTAATAGGGTCATAGCAACGATACCCTTTCTGGTGTACACCATATCCCAAAAACAGGCAGCGAATGGCACACGGATCAAGCTTTGTACGCTGGTTTTTATGTAGGTGAACAAACGCAACACACCCAAAGACTCGAGGTGGCGGCATTTGTATTGTAGGCAGCGGTACAAATGTGGACAAGGTCTGCAGCGGAGTTTTAAATTCAAGGACCTTCGATGGCATCCGATTGATGAGATATACTGTTGTAGTAACAGCGTCAGTCCAATGGTGGTGAGGCACATGTGCTCCATGTAACAGAGCACGGGCAGTTTCAAGAATATGGCGATTTTTTCGTTCTGTAACACCATTTTGTTGTGGGGTTTGTGGACACGTGGTTTCGTGAATAAGTCCGTGGTTTTTGAAATACTCATGGAATTGATGATTTACAAACTCCCCACCATTATCAGAGCGAAGGATCTTAATTTTCTTTGAGTATTGAGTTTGAATCATTTTATGGAATTGTTGAAATATGTGTATCACTTCATTTTTTTGTTTCAACAAATAAATCTAAGTCATTCGAGTGCAATCATCAACAAATATCACAAACCACCGATAACCAGAGATAGAAGATCTTGGGGATGGACCCCATACATCAGAATGGATTAAAGCAAACGGAGCATTACTTTTATTCATACTTGATGGAAAAGTAACTCGATGACTCTTGGCTAAAATACAAGCTTCACATTTGAAGTTCAACAAAGATGTATCTGAAAATAAGCTTGGGAACACATGTTTCAGGTAGCCAAACGAAGGATGGCCTAATCGGCGATGTCAAAGTAAGACTTGCTCCATTTTATTGTTTCTTGGATAATGCATGTGATGCGCTCGGCCTACACTAAAATCCTCCATATAGTAAAGTCCCCCTCTCTTAGTACCACGCCCAATGATCTCCTTCGTGAGAATATCCTGAAGGAAACAAAAAAACGGATAAATCAGCACAACACAGTTCAAGTCTTTTGTAACTTGACTCACAGACAGCAACTTATGAGATAGAGAGGAAACAAGTAGTGTATTTGAAAGCGAAAGGGCTGGTGATAACATCACAGTTCCAGCCCCTGTTACCGCCGATAAACCACCATTTGCGTTGGCAATACTTGAGCGCCGAGGGGTTGAACGTTCAGAAAAATCAGCAGCATCGAACATCATATGATCGGTAGCTCCGGAATCAAGTATCCATGCATTAGAGTCATCATCATGATTAGAGCAAATCAGAACATTACCTTCAGTGGTGTGGGAACTTGATTTTGGAATGAGGGAAAGATGGGGTTCGACAGTAGCTACTGCAGCTTTTCCCGGGTTGATATCAATTGTATCGCGACGCTTTCGAGCCTGAAAATTTGTCCACCAGTCTGGATATCCATGAAGCTTAAAACAGGTCTCGCTAGTATGTTTGTTACCTCCACAATGAGAGCACTGCTATGTAATTTGAGACCCTTAGATGCAAGAACTGCTCCAGATAATTCATTGGAGTTGTCTGTCATCACTGCCTGACGAAGAGCTTCCCTCCTAACATGTGCATATGCTTGCTCCACTGTTGGAAACGGTTTCATTTGTAAAACATCGCTTCTGATATTATCTAAGCGGTCATCAAGTCCATCCAAAAACACATACACTCGTTCTTCTTGGATAAGTGTATTGTAGTGTTGGATATCAACTTGACATGTCATCGGATTTGGACGAAAATCTATCTCACGCCAAAGTCCTTGGAGATCGTTATAATATTTTTCAAGAGAACCACCGGCTTGTTTAAGACGTATCACCCGTCGCCGAAGGTCATACACCTGGGAGGTGTCACTGCCATCAAAGTACGTGGTCGCAATTGCATCCCACACCAGCTTGGCAGTGGAGAAGCGAATAAAGTTGCTGATTAGAGAAGAGTCCATTGAGTTGATTATCCATCCCTTAACAATCGCGTTGTCAGTCCACCAACGTCGAAACGTAGGATCTGTTTGAGGGGGTTGCGGGAGATCTCCATTGATATATCCTAGTTTGTCTTTGCCCGAGATATACATCTCGACCACCTGGGACCAAAGGGGATAGTTGTTGCCATCTAACTTGATGCCAATCGGTGCCACCGTATGGTCAGAGCCAATTTGTGACGAGGTTGACGCACGGTTCAGAACTTCCGTCATTTTAATCGTCAATTCAGCAAGAATGGAAGACGAGGTAACCTCATTGGAGTTTGAATCCGAGTCGGCCATGGAAGAAGGATGGAAAGGGTTACCGTAGGTAAGGATTAAGACCTGGCGGCTGATACCATGTTAAACTGATATACAACTTTCATATTATTTCAATCGTATATTACAAGGAGGGAATAGGTTATATTTATATACACAGAAAACCTATTTCTAATTATAACTAAATCAGAATAATTATAGCCAAATCATGGTAATTAACAATTAATTACTATATTCCTATTATAGTTCCTAAAAACTTGTTGACAACTAACGCCAACAGAACCAAACATACAGTTAAATGTTTCAAAAAACACTCTATCAAACACCTTAACTTCATATTGAAGACGTGCTTGAGCGCCAATACATCGACTGTCACTTGTCATTACATACAACTACTTCCATTTTCTCAAATTGTTATCCCTATATGAGTTAGTACTTGATAGAAAAATGGTTTAAAAGGTGAAATTAAAATGAATTAGTGAATTAAGAAGAAGAGTGGATGAAGATACCAAATTGCAAGTATCGAATGTGAAGTCCGTGACGCCATATTTCCGAAAGAAATTGGTAGCGTCCTCCAAAATCACAGGGCGGTGTAGGTTAAGCTCGTGCGTGCACCCCGAACACCTGAAATCAATCATCAAAATTTTAAAAAATAAAGTAAAAATTCATGAGCGAAAAGAGGACAGTTAGGAGTGGAGAGGATGAAGCGTACGATTGGAAATGGGGGCAATGAAGTGCGCATGTTAGTGGCGGGGGCTGTGGAGTTGAAGAAATAGGGGTTGCGGTTGAGATTTGAGGAGGGGGAGGAACGGTGGTGGCGTGACAAGTGAAGCGATGGAAAGACGGCGGTGGTGAGATGAGTCGGAAAGCCATTTTCCGTTTTGGAGTTTGGAGGCGGGAATGGATAACAGGGTATAGTAACAAAAAGTTCGAAAAGATATTTATCTAAAAAATACCTTTTAAAATTAAAATGTTTCCTACACTGCTATAGAGTACATCCATTTTTAAAAATGTTTCCTATACTGCTATACTGCTGTGCATCCATTTAAAATACTTTTCTTTTTCAATCAATAAATTTTTTTGTACATCCTCTTATAAAATAAATTATTAATTTAATTGTATAGATGATTAATTTAATTTATGTTAAAAAAATTAAAAAATCATATGTTAAAATATGATTAATGAATATAATTGAGTTAAATTGAATTAATTATTTATTCAATCATTTACACACAATCGTCTTTAAAAAATAGATTTTTGTCTTGGACACAACGGTAAATATCAGGGTTTAAATTCTTCCAATCTAATAAAGTCTATCACGTAAAATATAAAAAAAAAAAAACAAAGAACAATAATAATAAGAGATTGCACAAGATGTACCGAACTTATATGACTAAAAAAAGAGACATTCAAACAAACAAAAAGGAGCAATCATTCAAAAGCAAAACCCCAAGATAGTTGATAAACCAATCCCTAATCAAGCAACAGAAGAGACGAAAAATCAATGCAAGAAAAACCCGCCTCTACTTGGAAAACACATGCAAGATCTCTGCCCACAAGAAATTACTGACAAAAACTAAGGCATAAAGGTGTTTTTTTATGAAAGCTAAACGATGAATAATTGGAGGCAACATGCATTGCTTCATGTAACGAACTTGGTTTTTGAACTTGAGCCTCCTACTCAATTTACACTTATGTCTACTAGCTATATTTCAGAAACTTCATAAAACCACTTTAAAGCATTATTAATTCCAACATTATTTAACAGAAAAATAGAAATTACGCGTTAAATTCCTAAAACAACGAAACATATCAATGGAATACTTTTCATACGAAAACACAACATGATCAAGGAATTACTAAAAATCAATGGTTTTTAGATTTCATATACCGTGCGTGGGTCGTATACCAGTAGGATACCTAAGATTCTATAAGATTGTTCTGTTAAAAGTACACAAAGGATGAGATAGTAGTCAAAGCAAGAGCTTCATCATGGGTGGTCAATGTCGAAGATACGGATGGTCAAGAGCTTCATAAGCTGAAATCCTGCCATTTGGGCACAGGCAAAGCATTTTCTGTCCAACACAAACACATAAACTATCAGTTGATCAATAAAAGAGTTAAGTAATTTAGGCACCGATTCTCGAAGAAACGGAAACAGTAATGTGAAGGAGGCAGTTAAGTTACCGAAAGAAGATCAAGACCAACAGGTTCAAGGGTAGGGAACTCTTCAGCTAGATCCTACAAAATCAATTAGTTTCCATACATTGATTATTGGATGGCCAGAATTTATGAAATGAAATGGAACAAAAATCACAACATTAATGAATACCTTTGGCTGTATTGGAGGGTTAAATGCTTGAATAAATTTGCATATAGAAGACACGCCGGGCCAAGTTTCTTCTGTTGGCGTACCTAACAAACTTTACATAGAAAATATCCAATTAATGAATTTTGTTTGTTTAATAATACATGCAGAGATATCATAGAAATAGTTATTGTGTTTTGAGGAAATTACCAAAATATCTCAGCCAATACCCTATGCTCCTCTATAGCATTGAACAGAGGTCGGCGCTTAATGATGTGAGCAAACATGCAGCCCATAGACCAGATATCAATTGCGGTCGAGTAATTGGTGGAGCCCATCAAAAGTTCAGGTGCTTTATAGGAAGGATGACCCTGCTGCAAATCGAAATTACAAAAACATTACTTTGAATGGGTAATTTGAAGTATCCTGGGTATGTAAAAAAGAGAAAGTATCATACACTAGTAGAAGTTTTGGGTGCACGAATACCACATAGCTTCACTACAGGAGGTTCCTCTAGGGTGTATTTAAAGAGAATGCTAAAAGGATCGATATCTGCGTGTACAATGTTGTGAGAATGGAGGTATGCCAGTCCAGAAAGAGCTTGACGTAGAACAGACTGCAAACACAAATTTGAGGTATGAATCAAAGCAGTGCAGTAGAAACAAACAATAGTTTACTAAACATGACTTACTCTTTCAAGTGTGTCAATGCTAAGCATGGGATTGGTGATGTATCTTTCAAGATTTAGGTTAACATTCTCAAAAACAAGATACACATCTTCCTCAGTAGCCACAACTTGAAGTAGCCTGTAGATATCACACCAAACATATATAATAACTATTTAAATACAGTCTGCGTGAAGAAAACGGTATCAGAAGATGCCGATACTGTTATTCACCAATTTTATGTTAAAGAACAAATTATGGTTAATCACATGCAATGACCGCAATCACTATAGCAACACGACCAAAATGGTAACTAATTACTGGAATTGAATGAAAACATGAGTTGAAGAAAACAAAGAATTGACCTGACGATATTGGGATGGTCCAAATCTTTAAGGATAGAGGCGTGATTCAAAATGGAGGAAGGGATTCCGTTGATGATCTGGTCTTGAGGAATGGGGAGAATCTTGACAGCGACTCTCTCATTTGAAAATCGCTGAATGCATGAGATGACATTGCCGAAACAAGACAGGGTGTCAATTCGGACCCGTTCAAGATCTCTGTAGAACCGAAATAGGAATTCCGCTTGATTTGTTGATAGCTTCGGTCTGCATCACAAGAAAATGAATCACAGAATTTTGGAAGAACGGAGAATCAAAGCTGAAATTTGGAAAGTGTAAATACTCACATGGCGATGTCATGTTCGTGCCATTTTAGATCCTCTAGTTTGTTGATTCCCATTTCAGAGAGAGAGAGAGAGAGTTTCTGAGAAAGACAGAGAGAACAAGTGAGAGAGACTTGGAAAAGTGAGGTAGTTACTGTGAGTCGCTTTTATTTCCCTCCAAATCGTTATTATCGTTACGTTTAGAACCGTGTGAATCGCCCAATGAGAGAGAGAGAGGTAGTTACTACTGTGAGTCGCTTTATTATTGCTCTTTATTTCCCTCCGATTCGTTATTATCGTTAGCTTTAGCTCCGTGTGATTCGCTCAATAAAAAAACAAATCTTAAAATTATTATTATTATTATTATTATTATTATTATTATTATTATTTTCAATAAAAAAAAATGTTTGTATCTTGACTATATATTTCACAATATAAAAATAAAAAAATAACTTACGACTTGAGATTCTTCTGCGCATATTCATACTTCATTCATATGCATTTATGTTAGCATCGATTAATTCATAGATTCAAAACTGGTGATTAATTGAAACTCTAATTCTAATATAAAAGGTTGATTGAGGTCCTTGGTTGATTTTCCGATCAACTAGTTGACCAAAGTCAACTATTCATTCTCAAATCCATATTATCTCAACTTCGATAACATCGATCGTTTTCCGTACCCTTTCAACTTGGATTTTTAATTGATTTGTGAGTACAGGTTGATTAATTTCAATTAATTTCAAGTGAAGTCAAGTTTCAATTCAAAGGTGGATTTTCAATTTGATTTTAATTTTTTAATCAATTCCAATTTTACTTTCAAGTTAATTCCAATTAATTATAATCTATTTTTAATTGGATTCTTTCATTTTTAAATGACTCTTTATCTTTAAGTTAATTTAAATTTTAATTGATTAGGTAATTTCAATGGATTTTTTTATTTGATTTTAATTCACATTTTTAAATTAATCGATTAATGTGATTTTAATTGGACTTTCAATTTGGTTTTATTGGAGTTTTTCATTGAATTTTGATTTTTTAAATGATCATTTTTAGATTAATTTTTAGGAATTATTTTAGATATTCAACCCAATAACCATTTTAATAACATATATCCAAATCCATTTACCAGGAAAATAACCAATTACCATGCTAATATCCAAATCCATGTCGATATCCATTTACCATCCACTCTTAATCCAATCCAATCCAATCCAATCCATATCCAAGTCCCTTTTCCATACTAGTAACCACATTCAATTGAAGTCAAACCCTGTGACGGAAAACGCAGCAGCATAGCAGGGAAAACATAGAAGCATAGCAGAAAACGCAGGTAACACTCCAAGTCCAAACGGCAAAACGCGAGATCAAAACGGCACCTCCAAACTCAAAAGCGTTTCATCTGAAGAAACAAGAGGCAGCAAACACAAAATGAAATTAAAATCACATGCAAATCAAATTCACTTCAAACTTGAATTTCAATTTTCATTTGATAACAAGGTTCCTCTTGAGATAACCAATCTTCAAATTCACTTCAAACTTGAATTTCGATTTTCATTTGATAACTAACTAACTAACAGATTATGAATTTGCTAACCAACTCTAAATTTCAGATGAGTTTGAGATTGAATTTCTAACCGATTTTTGGGAATACTATAAATCAATCTTCAACCTCTTCAATCTTGAGATAACCAATCTTCTGCAGAATTTTTTTCCACTCTTCTTCTCAAAATCTTCATCCTGTTTCTTCATTCTGTTTTCTTCAAAAATATCTTCAACCTTCATCTCTCCTTCAAGGTTCCTCTTGATTCTACACCATCCATTCTTCAATCGTGAATTGTCCAACCGATCTTCGTCACTCTGTGACTACTCTATCCCTTCTGCATCGGAAAGACACCATTTGCGACTTCGCTTCATTTTCGTCGTTGCTCATGCACCGTTCCTGCAACCGTTTTCTTCATCGCTCCGCGTTATCACCGCTCCTGCAACAGTATTTTCACAACCTCACTCAGAAATTCCACAAACCACAAACGTGTAGCCGGAATTCGCAGAAAACAGAAAGAAGAATGGAAGGAGAAGTGAAATCAGAGAGAGGGAAAAGAGATCAAAACCATGGATGCGCCAAAGGTTTGGAATCGGTGAACGTCCACTCCATTGTCGTTTCTGCTTCGCGCCGATTCGAGGCATTTCTTCCTATCTGCTACGTTCCTGCGCGATGGTGTTTATCCTCATGGCGAAGACGCGGTGGTAATAGGTGGTGAGGTGCCGCGATCCGTAGACGCGAGATAGCGTTTGTGGCCGCTTGGAGCTTCCTCATGCTTCAGCGAGAGACGATGATGTTGTTCTAGCTTTCACGCAGGCGTTCAGTCTCTTCTTGCCAGGTTTAGTCAGGAAAATTTTACCTTGTACCCCTACAATTAACCCCATACCCCTACAAAAATTTAAAAATTTCCATTTTACCCTTAATTGATTTTAACCAATTTACCATTTCATTTTTATCATTCAGTTGAAAATTGCAAAAATTACACTTTCACACCCCTCGCACCGGAACTCTTGCAAAAAGACTTCCGGTATGTATTTTTCCAAACCGGAAGACTTTAGGAAAGACTTTCGAAACACAAAAAAAGCAAACCGGAACACTTAAGGAAAGAGTTCCGATTCAGATAAAAAAAATTCAAAAAAATTTGCATACCGGAACTCTTGCAAAAAGACTTCCGGTATGTATTTTTCAAACCGGAAGACTTTAGGAAAGACTTCCGGAACACAAAAAAAGCAAACCGGAACACTTAAGGAAAGAGTTCCGGTTCAGATAAAAAAAATTCAAAAAAATTTGCATACCGGAACTCTTTGGAGAAGTGTTCCGGTATGCATTATGTGTGTTCCGGAAGTCTTTCCTAAAGTCTTCCGGTACGTTTTTTTTTTTTTTTTTTTTTTTACAGAAATGAGGGTATTGTGGTAAAAAAAAAATTAATGTAGGGGTATGGGTACAATTGTAGGGGTATAGGGTAAAATTTTCTTTAGTCAGCGGGCGGGTTTTGGAAATAGGCTTGTGAATCCGGTTTGGGCCTAAGGCCCAAACGTTTCTGTATTGTGAGAGCTTGTTCTGGATATACACCTCACACAATCCGCTACACCCCTCTCTCAACCTTGTTGATTCTTACCCCACTTCTTTTGGACCTAAAGCAACTATTGGGCTTTGATGTATGGGCCTGCATCATCACCAGTTCAGTTTTGGACTTGTTAATTTGGTTAACTATTAGGCTTAATTAGTAATTAAATACGATTAGTATTTAGGTTTTAGATTAGTGTTTAATTAATTATGTTAATGAATATACAATTAGAATTTTTTTTATTAGGATTAATTTTTAGATTACATTAGAATTAAAATTAATTAGGATTCTTAAAAATCTAATTAGGTTGATAAGATTATGGTTAATTGGAATTTTATTTAGAATTTTGATTAGATTCCTTAATAATTAGTTTAAATTGATTTTAGAACTTGTTTGTTTTTTTAGAAAATATTGATTAAGATTTAATTTGTGTTCCTAAATGGATTATTTCATGAAATGAGCATTTTACCCTTTAGGGGTGATTTTGGTATTTTGACCATATAATCGCATAATCCCCTAGGATTAATTTTGATATAGAATTTTAATCAAGATTTTGACTAACTATGACATGATCCCTTAGGATAACTTGATTAATTTTTAACCATTAGATTAGGATTAGTTTTAATTTCTAATTTGTTTCAAACCCTATGATTCAAATTGATCAAAAACAATTTTGATCAATTAAATCAGTTGAACTTGTATAATCCCACAGTCTAAATTGAGTGACCAAAAGATCATTCGTCACTTAATAAGACTTTTTCTTCTAAGCTGTGGAGCTCGAAACCTCAAGTCAAGATTCTCGGTCAAGGCATCCTCAGTCACATCAAGCAGTGGATTATACAAGATAAATCAAAGGTTAACACTTGGTAAATACAATTCAAATTGTACGAAATGAGCCTTAAGCAATAAGGAATGATGAGACGAAGTTTCTTCTATCCTTGTCTAAAGTGATTTTGCGTACAGGGCGTAGGCCCTAGCTATTCAAAGTGTTCACCCTTATTCATAGACTTTGGTGCAATACGAATTGAATAAACTACCAAGTCTTCTTCATACAAGACAACATTAATACAAGGATCAACAATGAAGATTCTGTTGGTGTAAGCCCTAGAGGCCAATGCTTTTGGTACTTGTATCAAATTATTTATTAATTAATAAAAAGGCTTTTTCTTTATTATGTTTGATTAATAAAGTCCCTAGAATAGCTAGTCTGTTTAATGTATCAAGTATGACTTAATCATGAGATCACATTAAACATAAGGACACTATTCTTAAAGTATCCGTAGTCGAGCTTTATTGTGAAGTGGGATAACATTAAAGCATTAAGACTATTATGTTGGTAGACTGATGATCACATCTCAAGGATCATGGATAAAGAGTTATCAAGTCTTAAACATAGGTATGAATATTAAGAGTAATATTTATACCGGATTGACCCGCTATGAGAATACTATATAGAAAGTTATGCAAAGTGTCATAAGTTATTCTCATGGTGATAATGATGTATACCACTCTTCGACCTGAAACCACTATGGATTCTAGATGTGGAGTCGAGTGCTTTATTGTTGATCCAACGTTGTCCGTAACTGGATAACCATAAAGACAGTTGATGGGTACTCCACGAAGCATGCTGAGGGACATGAGTGACCTAGATGGAATTTGCTCATCCTGCGTAACAGGATAAATGTCTATGGGCCCAATATTGAACTGGACAAGGATGACACGGTCTATACCTTGTGTTCAATATAGACATAAGGGCAAAGGGGTAATTATACACATAATTATTATCACAGGAGGTTTTGTCAGATCACATGACATTTTCGTGACTTGGGTAGCAGTGATGTGTTGCTAGATACCGCTCACTGTTTATTATGTTAAATGAGTGATTTAATATAATTGTCAACGTCGCGAAAACCTATAGGGTCACACACAAAGGATGGATTGATGAGAAATAGAGTAACTAAGGAACACCATAAGATACGGTGCACTTAAGTGGAATACGAAATATGGTAAGGTACCAAATACTTAAGTGATTTTGGCATATTATGAGATATGGGCCAAAATACACTTAAGTGGGCTTTTTAGCTTGAAGCCCACACAAGTGGTTCTATAAATAGAACCCTTGGGTAGAAGCATTGTCACTCAGACTCAACTTAAGTGAAGACTTGGAATTTCGTTTCCCTCTCTCTCTCACTCAAAGCCTTCATTCGTACCAGCTAGTACTGAGATTGAAGGAACCCGTTCGTGTGGACTGAGTAGAGACGTTGTCATCGTTCAACGTTCGTGATCGCTCCGTGGATTTGTATCCAAGGTTTTGATCGTTACAAGGGATTTGCACCAAAGGTTTGAATCGCCATAAGAGATAACGATTCTATCACTGATCATGCCCATTCGTAAGGATCACTAAATGGAGAAATTTTTAAATTCCGCTGCGCCTTGGATGGCAATTCTCCTTCAGATTCCTCGCCAACAACTTGTCAGTTAAGAGAAGTATCATGCGCTATGAGCCTTAAGTAGTAAGGAATGATGAGACAGAGTTTCTCCTATCCTTGTCTAGAGTGACTCTGCGTACGGGGCGTAGGCCCTAGCGATTCAGAGCATTCACCCTTATTCATAGACTTTAGTGTGATTCTTATCAATCGAATGTCAAGTCTCTTATAATCCATCCTTCATTATAATCATTCCATTTAATCATTCAATCATATTCTTTTGCCTCATCAATCATCTTGCTTTCAGCCCCAGTAGGCTGAACTACGAAAGCTCTAATTTCCTTATTGGACTATAAGGATACGTAAGCAGGAGAATTCAAATTCTTCGCGAGCTACCTTATTTATCAATCTTTCAACACCCCATTATTGAAGCATCATTGCACATCAATCATTTCTTTCCTCAGTGGATCATTAATCATACTCCCTTTGACATTCAGATATCCTTTGGATCAATTCCCTTGTAACCAAGTCTTTGAATCATAATCAATCAACTCAATCATTATTTGCCTCGTCGGTCCTTTTGTACTTTGGCAAACCCCTATTCATTGTGAGCCTCGTCAGTCCTCTTGTGCTTTAGCCCACTCCTTGATCTTTGTTTGCCTTATCAGTCCTCTTGTGCTTTGGCAGACCCCCTAATCTTTATTCGTCTTATAAGATCTCTCGTGCTTAGACGAATCTCTTGCCTTATAAATCCTCTCGTGTGTGGGTCAATCATCTCTTAACCTTTATTCGTCTTATAAGAACTCTCGTGCTTAGACGAATCTCTTGCCTTATAAGTCCTCTTGTGTGTAGGCTAATCATCTCTTAACCTTTGTTTGCCTTATAAGACCTCTTGTGCTTAGACAAAACTCTTGCCTTGTGAATCCTCTCGTGTGTAGGCCAATTAGTTCATAATCATTGTTCGCCTTATAAGACCTCTCGTGCTTAGACGATCTCTCGCCTTATAAATCCTCTCGTGTATAGGCCAATCATATCTCATAACCTATTGAGCCTAGCTTTCAAATCCCTGTAAAAAGGGGTTTAGCCATAGTTACTACTAGATTAGGTTAGATATACTTCTCAGTCTCATATATCTAATCCTAATCTCGTAGTAGAAAAACTTCTTTAATAGCGGCACATATAATGTGTAAGAAGTCTTAAGTGTGATGTAAAAACTTCTTTAATAGCAGCACATATGATAGCGGCCAATTTGTAAGTTATCCAGAAGACTAAAATATCACACTCTCGTGAATCTATGTGTTCTGCACGTATAACCTTCAATTAGTTTTGATGATGAAAACTATTAAACGGTTCCAATTATGACAATTGTAACGTGATTTAAATTATTAAAACTCCATAAGTCAAATGAAGTGTGGTGTTTATTAAATAGTTTCTTGGTGAAAATTGTCAAATGGAAGTTGATTACAACTCTCCAATGGTTTTTCATGATGACATCTATCAAGAAGAAGATATCTCAAGCCTCATCAGTCAAACATGTCAATTTCCAGTTGAAGTTCTATCATCGAAATCAAGCAAAGGAACTTGAAGTTGTGAAATCTCTCATGATCATGTGCTTACCGCTTTAGATTGATCAGTAAATTGTAAAGGAAAAAAAAATAAGTTTTAAGGTACTAAGGCATTGAATACATACACATAAAATGTTTTTCAAAATTATTTTCTTTTGATAAAATATTTGTACTTGCTAAAAATGTACAATGAGGATAGCAATGTATTTGAGGGTTGTTAGTAATGTTTAAGATTATTGATGATGTTTAGAGCTAGCACATGTAGAGTGATGAAAAGCTCTGTATATGTATTTTCTAGGTGAAGGTGATTCTCCCTTCCTCGGTCTTAAGGCTAAGGTAGTTACCTTTGTTCCTCCCTTAGAAACATGGAGAGTAAGGGAGTTGTTCTTCCTTGGATCATGGAGACGATGATTATCCTTTTTGACCTTTTCTTCTAGTTCGTTATGATGATTATCATATCATAGACTTCGTCCATCCTAGTTCACAAATGTAGTAGTTAATTTTTTTTTCTTCGAGATTGGCTTGTAAGGCAATTGGCCCTTTGCCAATTTATTTTTCCTTCCTTACATGGGTTGTTCCTTCTTAAGGCCTGACATAATTATAAGGGTACACAATCTCTCCAGCATGGGGTCTTATAAAGGATAAAGTGATTTAGTTCTATTTCTTCTAATATTCACATTTGGGCCAACCCCCCAAAGAGTTATTCTATTCATCCCAAAGGTGAGTACCTTAAATACAGTTTGAGGCGAGTCTCTCAAATAGAGCTTGGGGTGACTCCCTTAAGCAGAGCTTGGGTTAGTCCCTCAAGCGTCATAGATAAACACACGTGCAACATTAAATGCAACTAATGATGTGTTTGTCTTAGGTATACCTAGATAGTGGTTACTCATTACCTATTGAGCCTAACTTTCAAATCCCTGTAAAAAGGGGTTTAACCCCCCGCTCTTTCACCTATTTAGATACTATTTCCTCCAAATTCTCATTTGGACATTCATCAAGCTCAATGCAAACTCGCTTATAACTTCACCAGGTTCAATTCTCATTCCTTTACTTACAAGTATAGGTTTTCATCTTTATTCTCTCATTTCTTGTTTTAGTAGAAATCATTAGGGACTTAGACAAGATAGGCAAGGTGATAGAGCCCTATAACAATAGAGAGTGGTCAAAATGTATCTTCATTGAAAGAGGAATGTTGAACAAACGGATGACTAGTTAGGATATAGGCTCTTAGACATATGGGTGTTTGGGAGTTACAAGAGCACTAGTAGTTTTGTAAAGGATGCTAACTCTATTTACTCCCCTTTCTTTACCAGGAAACTCCAAGCAACTAATGACGACAAACAATCTCAAATACATGAGCATCAATGATTTTGAGACCATTTATACTTGTGAGGAGAGGTTGGACTTCTTTCATCAACATATCCGCCTATCTAGTTATAGTAACAAGGATAACATTATCCTAAAGGCGTGTTCAGGGGAGGAGATGGTTAGAATGGTTGTCGCTCCTAACTCGCCTCATCATTTCTTTCATTTGCACCTTCTCGTTGTCTGATATTTATGGTTGTCGCTCCTATCACCATAATGTTTCAACCATGCGTCCCAAATGGAAAAAATATAGGGTATTGCAAAGGATCATAATATCTCTGTCTCTTGAACTTTCTTGAGACTTCCATCATGACGAATGACATTAATATCCCTTCCATATTCCATAGAATCTGCATCACATCCAATAATTATTTCCGCAACTTGTTATACAGTTGGAAGATTGTATTAATGGTGATTACTTGGACGCTCCTTAAATATGATGGCTATATTACAAAAGGATTAAACTGATGGAGTATTTTCTGTAATTTGTGAACTACATTTTGGTGTAACTGTGGATTTTCCTGCATTTTATTATGTAACTCATTATCGGTGTCGTAGATGTATAATTGTTAGAAATGCAGCATGACATCCTCATTTGGATAGAAACCTCATATGTTATGGTAAAAAGCACCTTGAGCACAAAATGTGTATATACCACGACCAAATGCATGAATATTCTCATCAACGTGAACACCAATTGAAGTGAATGAGACAACATGGTTATCACTTCGAATATGTTGCATAAAATATTTTCCTTCAGCTGAACCATCCAAAAATAATTGTTGCAATTCTATAGAAGCATTAACTCGTGAAAATGATAAAAGTTTTGAATGTGAATAAAACATCCATGTGAGACTATTTCCCTTATATTTATTAACATTTACTGCATTCTATTTTTCTTATCATTTTAGAAGATGAACACATGGACATTTAATGGATTTTTTTTACAAAAATAATCCACTTTTTCATTGAAATTCCCAAAATACCCCCGATTTAAAAAAAAATCCCAAACTATCCCACTTTTAGGAGGAGTCGCCAATTGAATTGGCGACTCCTCTTAAAAATTGAAAGGAGGCGCCAACTGGATTGGCTAGGGCACATGCCCTAGCCAATCCAATTGGCGCCCATGTGTATTACTTGAGAGGAGGCGCCAATTGGATTGGCACCTCAGTGTAAAATGATTTTTTTTGGTAAATGGTCTACGTGATACATAAATTTGAAATATGACCAATTGATATTAATAAAATATTCCGTTTACACAAAAAAGCCTAATGGTGATGACCGGGATCACCTAACCGACCTCCGGTCCCACATCCCCTAGCTACCCTAACCCATGTTGATGATTCACCACTGGTGTTTGAGCATCTGAGGGGCCAGGAGTGTCACTACCAACTACAGGAGATGGTCTGTTGAGGTAGTCAGACAAGTCAGCATAGTCTTCAGTATGCATCGAGGGTGTACCACCGTTGTAACACCCCTTTTTCTACCCCAAAATACTTAACATATAATCAGAGTAAATAAGCACGCATATAAACAAAAGGGCGTCACATCGACGTTTTCAAAAACTAAAAGCTTTCAAAAACCAACCTCATTCATCATCAATATACAATACACCTGGTCATTTAAAATAACACATTTCAATTATCATGAATATTCGAGAATATGCGTTCGCAGCAGAAAATAATGAATACTCATGTATTTCATAAAATAATCCATGTCCCATACCATGATCATCTCTCAATAATCACCTCAAGATAAAATAAAACAAGCAATAACATAATGCATATCCAAATAAGATATGAGTTCAATACTACTAATCTACCCAGTGTTACATGACCAGAGCATTGACTCACTACTTAGTCTCTAAACTGAAACACGGAAACTCTCCAGCTAAATCTCGAGTGAGTTACCGTCCACTTACTTGCGCAATACTACTCTGGAGTATTTGCACGATGCCATGTAAAACAACATTCAAACAGAAGGGTGAGAATTCAAATCATTATGAAGAAGTATAATAAAGCACAATGATTAAATCAATAATGAACGGAATTCATCACACCTTGTATAACCATGTCAATAATATTAACCAACATTTATTTCACATGTTTCAAGCACACCCAAAACTCAGGGAGTATAATATTACAATCCAATACTATATTCCCAATTATACACATAACTACAATTATCACCTAATCACATATTTTGCCAAATTATGTATCCAAACATCACCAAATTCAATTACTATATCTCATACACACCTCACAATCACATCAATGCAAACATTCAATTATCACATAACTCTAATGTGACTCAATGCAAGACATGTGACTCTATGCATGTGGTACCGTAATGTGAACCCAATGTTTCACCGCTTTCGGATTCAATATCTAGAATCCAAGCCACGCTTCCGATCCGGACAAGATCAAAGCCCCTACATCTATTTCCAATTAAGGATCAACGTCTGGTACGCCTATTTCCATTCAAGGATCAACGTCTATGTGAACCCACAGTTCCACCGCTTTCCGATTCAATATCTAGAATCCAAGCCACTACGTCTATTTCCAATTAAGGATCAACGTCTGCTACGCCTATTTCCATTCAAGGATCAACGTCTACTACCATGTGAACCCACAGTTTCACCGCTTCCACCATGAAGTCGACCATGCCATGAATGAATGTACAAATACCAACACATATGCAATTAAGATCATCTCTACCATCTTAACATTCCACATATCACCATAATTCAACTCTATGAATTATCCATCAATGGTACATATACACATTCATAACAATATATCATTCACAAATATAGGCTAATTATCAAATACGCACACTAGATTCCATTTCAAATGAATACAACTTTTAAAATCTAAATTTTTCATTTTTCAACAGCAAGTAACCGGTTAACGCTCTGCGGGTAATCGGTTAACACAAAACAGAATCAACTTCTGGGCAGGTTTTTGAGCAAGTAACCGGTTAACGCTCGGTGGGTAACCGGTTAACACAAAACAGAATCAACTTCTGGGCAGGTTTTTGAGCAAGTAACCGGTTAACGCTCGGTGGGTAACCGGTTAACGCAAAACAGAATCAATTTCCTGCGTAGATTTTTAAGCAAGTAACCGGTTAACGCTCGGTGGGTAACCGGTTAACACAAAACAGAATCAATTTCCTACGCAGATTTTTAAGCAAGTAACCAGTTAACGCTCGGAGGGTAACCGGTTAACATAAAACAGAATGCAGAATTTTCTGCGTTTTTCATCGTTGGAGGACTTTCGGACCTCCGATTTCGATTCCGTAAAAAGCAAACGTTCAGAAAATTATCACTCATACAATACTCTAAGTATATAACGTTAATTTGCAGTTTTAACACAATCAAATCACCACAAATCAAGAATACTCATCAAGACCTAACAATTCCAAAACCATGCAAATTAGGGATTTCAACCTAAACATATTTCTACCCATTGCCCTAATTATACTAACCCATAATAATAAGGATTCTCCCCCTTACCTCGTCAATTTTCTGGAAACCTTAGCTTCTCTCCTGTTCTTCCCCTATTCCCCTTACTTTTCCTCTTTTCTTTCCCTGTTGCCGTCAAATGATCAAAATAATCCTACTCCTCACTCTCCTCACCTCTTACTATTTATATTATTATATTTGGGCTTAAAGAATGATACCTCTAATTTAATTATTAGGCCCAATAAGACCTAGTATTATAATATCTCTATTTAATTCAAATAAATTAAACCAACTCAATATGCACACCAAGTTAATTAATTCAATTATTTATTATATCTCATATCAATTAAATAATTAATTAACACACCAAATTAATTAATATAATCAATTATTATACTACCTAACAACCAATTAATTAATTAACACTCTAAATAAATAAAATAACATATAATAATAATAATAATATACGAAATAAATACTAAAATTGGGTTGTTATAACTCTCCCCCACTTAAAGATTTTCGGCCTCGAAAATTTACCTCAAACGAACAACTCCGGATACGATTCCTTCATCTTATCCTCGAGTTCCCAAGTAATATTGCCATTAGCGGCTCCACCCCATGTCACTTTCACCAAAACAATCTCCTTACCACGAAGCTTCTTCACTTCTCGATCTTCAATTCGCATAGGTGATGTATCAACCGTCAAATTATCCCGCACTTGAACATCATCTACTGGAACAACATGTGATGGATCCGCAATGTACCTCCTTAATTGAGACACATGGAACACATCATGAAGATTAGAAAGTGACGGTGGTAATGCAATCTGATATGCCACTTCGCCTACCCTCTCGGAAATCTGATAAGGACCAATGAAACGCGGCGTCAACTTACGCGACTTCAAAGCTCTACCAACACCCGTTATTGGCGTAACTCGAAGAAACACATGCTCATCTTTCTCAAACTCAAGAGCTTTCCTCCTCTTATCATGATAACTCTTTTGACGACTCTGAGAAGCCTTCATCTTCTCTCGAATCATCTTAATCTTATCCGTAGTCTCTTGAATTAACTCGGGTCCAACCACAATACTCTCTCCCGATTCGTACCAACACAAAGGAGTTATACACCTTCTACCATAAAGAGCCTCAAAAAGTGCCATTCCAATACTCTAATGGAAACTGTTGTTATACGTAAACTCGATCAAAGGCAAGAAACTATCCCAATTTCCTCCTTGTTCCAAAACACAAGACCTCAAAAGATCTTCAAGTAACTGAATAGTTCTCTCTGTTTGACCATCAGTTTACGGATGATATGCCGAACTCAAACACAACTTCGTACCCAAAGCACTTTGCAAACCTTCCCAAAATCTCGAAGTGAACCTCGGATCTCTATCCGAAACAATGCTCGACGGAATACCATGCAAACACACAATCCTTTCGATGTACAACTTAGCAAGTCTCTCCATCGAATAATCCATCCTCATCGGAATAAAATGAGCATATTTTGTCAACCTGTCCACAACGACCCAAATCGCCTCACAATTACTCGATGTTCTCGACAAACCCGAAACAAAATCCATAGAGATACTATACCACTTCCACTCGAGAATAGATAACGGTTGCATCAAACCAGTCGACTTTTGATGTTCAATCTTTGACTTTTGACAAGTCAAACATGAATACACAAATTCCGCTACATCCTTCTTCATACCTTGCCACCAAAACATCTTTCTCAAGTCTTGATACATTTTAGTAGCACCAGGATGAATACTCAGACCACTTCTATGCCCTTCCTCGAGAATCCTCTTTCTCAAATCCGTAACAAACTCGATCACGACACCTCATGATACCATTCTCATCAATCCGAAAGTCACCACCTTTGCCTTGATTAATCAATGTCATAACATTGACTAATTTCAAATTTGACTTCTGACCTTCTCTAATCTCGTCAAGAATGCCACACGTAAGCTTCAACGTACCAAGTTTAACACACGAATACGTCGCTTCACAAACCAAACTCAAATCTCTAAATTGCTCCAACAATTCAAATTCTAGAATCATCAACATAGACATGTGCAATGCCTTCCTACTCAATGCATCGGCTACAACATTCACCTTTCCAGGATGATAATTCAAACTAAAATCATAATATTTTAAGAATTCCAACCATCACCTTTGCCTCATATGAAATTCCTTCTGATCGAACAAGTACTTCAAACTCTTGTGATCACTAAACACCTCAAATCGCGAGCCAAACAAATAATGTCTCCAAAGCTTCAACATAAACATAACGGCGGCCAACTCTAAATCATGCGTCGGATAATTCCTCTCATGAACTTTAAGTTGCCTTGAAGCATAAGCTACCACTTGCCCTTTTTGCATCAAAATACCTCCCAAACCCAACAAAGAAGCATCACAATACACAACGAAAGGTTCTAACGGATCCGGTAAAATAAAAATAGGAGCCGTAGTCAATCTTCTCTTAAGCTCTTGAAAATTTGCTTCACACTGCGAAGTCCAAATGAAAGCTTGACCTTTCCTAGTCAACTGCGTCAATGGTAATGACAACTTAGAAAATCCTTCAATGAACTTCCTATAATAACCAGCCAAACCAAGGAAACTTCGAATCTTAATAACAGGCTTAGGAGCTTCCCATTAAGATACAACTTCAATCTTCGTAGGATCCACAGAAGTACCACCACTCGAAATCACATGTCCAAGAAAACTTACTTCACTCAACCAAAACTCACATTTAGAGAGTTTAGCAAACAACTTCTTCTCTTTCAACACCGATAACACAACCTTCAAATGCTCGGCATGATCCTCTTCGCTCTTAGAATAAATCAATTTATCGTTGATGAACACAACAACAAACTTATCCAGATAATCATGAAAAATTCTATTCATATACTCCATAAATACACCAGGTGAATTAGTCACACCAAAAGGCATCACGGAGTACTCGTAGTGACCATACCTTGTCCGAAAAGCAGTCTTTTGAATATCCTCAGCCTTTACACGAATCTGATGATACCCAGACCTCAAATCAATTTTGCTAAACACACAAGCTCCAACCAGCTGATCCATCAGATCATCAATCCTCGGAAGTGGATACTTGTTCTTAATCGTCACTTTATTCAGTTGTCTATAATCAACACATAATCTCATAGAACCTCTTCCTTCTTGACCAACAGAACAGGTGCACCCCACGGCAACACACTAGGACGAATAAACCTCTTCTCGAGCAAGTCTTCAAGTTGACTCTTCAACTCTTTCAACTCAGAAGCAGACATTCGATAGGGAGTCATCGATACAGGACTAGTTCCAGGAACTAAATCAAT
Source organism: Lathyrus oleraceus (assembly GCF_024323335.1). Taxonomy (NCBI): domain Eukaryota; kingdom Viridiplantae; phylum Streptophyta; class Magnoliopsida; order Fabales; family Fabaceae; genus Lathyrus; species Lathyrus oleraceus. The sequence continues at coordinate 455,110,812 of NC_066581.1, read as the reverse complement.
CGAAAACTCAACCTCACGTTCCGACGGTAAATCACTTATATCTTCCGGAAATAACTCCGCAAACTCACAAACTATTGGCAATTCTTCAATCGTCCTCTTCTCACGAATATCCAAAGTTGCCAAAACATAAACAACTCGGCACCACCTTGCACCGATTCATCAACTTGCTTAGCAGACACAAACCAATCTTCCTTAGCACCAACCTTAGGGAAAATAACTGTCTTCTCGAAATAGTTGATATACACCCGATTAAATTCTAACCAATTCATACCCAAAATCACATCAAGTTGCTCTAAAGGAAGACAAACTAAATCAATTCCAAAATCCCTACCAAAGATACTCAACGGACAATTCAGACACACATAGGAAGTAGAAACAGAACCCATAGCAGGTGTATCAATAACCATACTTCTACGCATATCAGATAATATAAGATTCAATCGCTTAGCACAATCCAAAGAAATGAAAGAATGTGTTGCACCGGTATCAATAATGGTAGTCAAAGGTGTACCATTAATAAAGCACGTACCTTGGATTACCCTATCATCGGTAGTGGCCTCCGCACCAGACAATGCAAACACCTTTCCCTTCGCTTGCTCCTTCTTTGGCTTATCACATTTGGTACTAATGTGACCTTTCTCACCGCAATTGTAACAAGTCACACTCGAACCAACTCCACACTGGTTTGCTCTGTGACCACTCTTGCCACACTTGAAACACGTCACAGAATCCTTACTACAATCAACAACACGGTGACCTTCAACGCCACATTTGAAACACTTAAGTGGAGTAGAAGATCCTCCCCCACTTGGCTTCTTGCCAAAACCAGATTGTCTCCTCTTGTCATCATACGGTTTCCCACGATCCTGGTTTTTCCCCTTCAAACTCTTGTAGAAAGAAGCACTTTCCCTACTGTCCTCATCGTAAATCCGACTCTTGTTAACCAACTCTGCAAAACGATTAATCTGTTGGTAACCAATGGCCTTCTTGATATCATGTCTTAAGCCATTTACAAACTTCAAGCATTTAGATCTCTCAGCATTAGCAGTATTGTAATGAGGACAATACTTGATAAGCTCCTGAAATCTAGCAGCATATTCCGCAATAGTACCATTTCCTTGCTTCAATTCAAGGAACTCCACCTCTTTCTTCCCACGACAATCTTCTGGAAAATAGTTCTCCAAGAAGACATCACGAAAAAGAGCCCAAGTAACCTCAATGTTGTCTTCTTCAAACCTCTGAAGAGTGTTATTCCACCAATCTTCAGCCTCCTTCTCAAGCATATGAGTACCAAACTGCACCTTCTGAGCATCAGTACAGTTCATGACTCTGAAGATCTTTTCAATTGCCTTCAGCCAAGCTTGAGCTTTATCAGGTTCATGCTCACCCTCAAAGACAGGAGGATTGTTCCGCTGGAATCTCCCCAAAGCACGGAACTCATCATCATCTCCATTTCGGTTACCAGCATTCGCTTGAGGGATCTGACCAATGGATTCAGCCAACATCCTCAGCGCCTCAGTAATGGCATCATCATTCCTGCCTGCAACCATCGTCTTGAACAGCCCGAACCACCAGACAAACAATATCGATCGTGTCAGATACACAAATCAAATACAACAGGATTGGAAAACATTAACGACTATTGACCAACTGGTCGACCATGCTCTGATACCACTAATGTAACACCCCTTTTTCTACCCCAAAATACTTAAAATATAATCAGAGTAAATAAGCACGCATATAAACAAAAGGGCGTCACATCGACGTTTTCAAAAACTAAAAGCTTTCAAAAACCAACCTCATTCATCATCAATATACAATACACCTGGTCATTTAAAATAACACATTTCAATTATCATGAATATTTGAGAATATGCGTTCGCAGCGGAAAATAATGAATACTCATGTATTTCATAAAATAATCCATGTCCCATACCATGATCATCTCTCAATAATCACCTCAAGATAAAATAAACAAGCAATAACATAATGCATATCCAAATAAGATATGAGTTCAATACTACTAATCTACCCAGTGTTACATGACCAGAGCATTGACTCACTACTTAGTCTCTAAACTGAAACACGGAAACTCTCCAGCTAAATCTCGAGTGAGTTACCGTCCACTTACTTCCGCAATACTACTCTGGAGTATCTGCACGATGCTATGTAAAGCAACATTCAAACAGAAGGATGAGAATTCAAATCATTATGAAGAAGTATAATAATGCACAATGATTAAATCAACAATGAACGAAATTCATCACACCTTGTATAACCATGTCAATAATATTAACCAACATTTATTTCACATGTTTCAAGCACACCCAAAACTCAGGGAGTATAATATTACAATCCAATACTATATTCCCAATTATACACATAACTACAATTATCACCTAATCACATATTTTGCCAAATTATGTATCCAAACATCACCAAATTCAATTACTATATCTCATACACACCTCACAATCACATCAATGCAAACATTCAATTATCACATAACTCTAATGTGACTCAATGCAAGACATGTGACTCTATGCATGTGGTACCGCAATGTGAACCCAACGTTTCACCGCTTTCCGATTCAACATCTAGAATCCAAGCCACGCTTCCGATCAGGACAAGATCAAAGCCCCTACGTCTATTTCCAATTAAGGATCAATGTCTGGTACGCCTATTTCCATTCAAGGATCAACGTCTATGTGAACCCACAGTTCCACCGCTTTCCGATTCAATATCTAGAATCCAAGCCACTACGTCTATTTCCAATTAAGGATCAACGTCTGCTACGTCTATTTCCATTCAAGGATCAACGTCTATTACCATGTAAACCCACAGTTTCACCGCTTCCACCATGAAGCCGACCATGCCATGAATGAATGTACAAATACCAACACATATACAATTAAGATCATCTCTACCATCTTAACATTCCACATATCACCATAATTCAACTCTATGAATTATCCATCAATGGTACATATACACATTCATAATAATATATCATTCACAAATATAGGCTAATTATCAAATACGCACACTAGATTCCATTTCAAATGAATACAACTTTTAAAATCTAAAATTTTCATTTTTCAACAGCAAGTAACCGGTTAACGCTCTGCGGGTAATCGGTTAACACAAAACAGAATCAACTTCTGGGCAGGTTTTTGAGCAAGTAACCGGTTAACGCTCGGTGGGTAACCGGTTAACACAAAACAGAATCAACTTCTGGGCAGGTTTTTGAGCAAGTAACCGGTTAACGCTCGGTGGGTAACCGGTTAACGCAAAACAGAATCAATTTCCTGCGTAGATTTTTAAGCAAGTAACCGGTTAACGCTCGGTGGGTAACCGGTTAACACAAAACAGAATCAATTTCCTACGCATATTTTTAAGCAAGTAACCGGTTAACGCTCGGAGGGTAACCGGTTAACATAAAACAGAATGCAGAATTTTCTGCATTTTTCATCGTTGGAGGACTTTCGGACCTCCGATTTCGATTCCGTAAAAAGCCAAACGTTCAGAAAATTATCACTCATACAATACTCTAAGTATATAACGTTAATTTGCAGTTTTAACACAATCAAATCACCACAAATCAAGAATACTCATCAAGACCTAACAATTCCAAAACCATGCAAATTAGGGATTTCAACCTAAACATATTTATACCCATTGCCCTAATTATACTAACCCATAATAATAAGGATTCTCCCCCTTACCTCTTCAATTTTCTGGAAACCTTAGCTTCTATCCTGTTCTTCCCCTATTCCCCTTACTTTTCCTCTTTTCATTCTCTGTTGCCGTCAAATGATCAAAATAATCCTACTCCTCGCTCACCTCACCTCTTACTATTTATATTATTATATTTGGGCTTAAAGAATGATACCTCTAATTTAATTATTAGGCCCAATAAGACCTAGTATTATAATATCTCTATTTAATTCAAATAAATTAAACCAACTCAATATGCACACCAAGTTAATTAATTCAATTATTCATTATATCTCATATCAATTAAATAATTAATTAACACACCAAATTAATTAATATAATCAATTATTATATTACCTAACAACCAATTAATTAATTAACACTCTAAATAAATAAAATAACATATAATAATAATATACGAAATAAATACTAAAATTGGGTTGTTACAGCCGTAGCTGAGTTCATGACTCATGCCAGAGTAGTTGGGTTGTGGTTGACTCATTGGTGGGTGACCGGAATGGTTGAAGGGAGACATGGGTGTGAATAATGCGTCGAGGAAAGGTTGGAAAGGTTGTTGGGGTGTTTGGTAGAGATAGGGTTGTTAGACGTTTTGGTTTTGTGAGGTTTGGGCTTCTTGGCTATGGTAGGAGGAGGGGTGGTTGGTGTTGAATGATCGTTGGGTGTTCTGGTTAAGACGGCTTTGGCAGGGTGATTGGGTGGGTGTGAAGAGATGTTGGGTCTCAGGTTGATGGTCAATTTGTTGGTGGTGGTATGAGGTATGCTCTTGGTATTGGGGTTGGGTGTATGACATGTTTTGGTTGTATGTTTGTGTGTTGGTTGAATGAAATGTTTGACAGACGAGGGGTTGTTGTATCCGGTCTGACACTGTTGTTGGGGGTTTGATGTTGAGGTGTCAGGTGTGTAAGTCATCTGGCGTGGGTCGTAGAGGTACATATCTTCGGCGATGAACTGAAAACCAACCGATATGTACCAAGCCATATAAGTACGACTTGGTTTTTCTTCATATGGCATGATTGCGTCAGTTAAGACATGGTCATGGCGGTGCTTCCATTTGCGACACTCCAATCTTGCGAAGCTTTGCCATGGATTGAAGTTCTATTGGTCGTTAACTTTGCACATATGCCACTCTCCTAGGCTTGCTGGGGGATCTGGGATGTTTTGGGGCATACCGAACTACAACTTCACACGATCACTGTTGTGCATCTCCACAGTTGTGAACCGTATTATCGGTGTGCATGCAGTACATACGGCCGTGTCTTCAGCGTTGACCTCATGGTCATGATCCAAATTAAGGTATGGACGCCAAATAAACTGAAATATGAAAGAAGATAGGATTATAATCTAGGTAGAAGAAGTTAACAAATTATAACGAAATAAATTAAGTTATTATCCTTACGTTTGTCGGTCGAAGGTGATCCAACAGATTGCGATACTGAGTAATACAATGTCTAGGACATCTGTTATAACTCATACCACGTGCAGATCATCTACACCAAAAAGGTAAGAATATTAGTTAGAGATAATAATCTTTAAAGAAGTAAGTAAAGGTATAGCAATTTAAACAACTTATTTTTATGCATAAGGGAATGTGAAAGGGTTGTTATTGACGGGTGCTAGGGACGATAGTCTTGACCAACCCCATGCTTGTAGCAAAACAACACATCCAAAAAATGTAGATGTGTCTTTGTGTGAGTTTTTGCACAAGGAGCTATAAAGATAGGCTAGACAAGCAGATCCCCAACTGTAACTTCGTATTCTATCTACATGTCTAAGTAAAGGTAAATATATAATATGCATGTTAGAACCACTACCTTCGGGAAATAAAAACGAACCAATTAACAGCATAATGTAACACCTAGTTTTTATTATTTGAGCATCTTCGGTAGAATGCTCATCTAAGTATAAACTATTATAGTATGACTTAAGGCGTGAAAGTAGTATACCTTGACCTCTTGCGTTATCATCTAACAAATCAGTCTCCAAGAGGTCCATGTGTCGCATCCGGGAAAAACAACCGGCGAGCTGAAACAAAAATAACACAGAGCCGCCACCGTGCGTTATTTATCCCAAAGAGGGAAAGGAAACGCTCGAAGTAAACCTGGGAAAAGCAATGGTCTCGCGACCAAAGAGAATGGGATCGGGAGTCGGTTACGCAAGGGGAAGGTATTAGCACCCCTCACGTCCGTCGTACTCGACGGGATCCACGCTCAAACGATAGAAAAAGGTTGCTAAAACAAACATCACACACACACACTGAAGACAACACAGATGGGGAAAGAGGGGAGAGGGCTCGCTAGGATATCGCATCCTATGCCTACGTATCTCGTCTGGAACGAGAATCAGAGCTGCCGTAGTTCGGCTCACGCACGCCAAACAGGACACACACAAACACAGGCAATCCTGGAACCCGAATGCCAACCGCTGGACTTACATCGGCTTCCGAACCAAACAAACACAATCAGGATACGGACAGCCAATCGCTGGTCTTACATCCATATCCCGACACACAAGAAGAAACAAACAACAAGTCACTAAGGAGTCAGGCACTCGAGCCTAGCAACTGTCAAGCAAACACACACAAAAAAGAAAAAAAGTGCCCGGAGAGACCTCGCGCGGTCTCCTGCCTACGTACCTCATCTGGTATGAGGATCAGGGCGACGTAGTTCCCCTGAACGGGAAAGAAATTCTAACCAAATACAAAGGGAGACACACTACTAGGGAGCTGGACTCGAGCCTAGATGTTATCATGCATCATTGCCCTATGTTATGGTTTCTATCTACTTGCACAACAGCAAGCTAATCCTAACCAGGAAAAAGCAAAGCATGCAAGCATAAACAAAACAAATCAAACATTCACAGTTAGCACACACTATATACAGACAGATGTAGGCTCAATCAAGGGTTAAGTTGCAAAAGCAACACAACTGTGTCAGGGTGGCGTTAGCTCTTAACCCTGACACTGATAGTCAGGGTGAAGCCAGATGAAAGGTGAGTGAGGGGTGTGCCTCATAGCTCTTATCCCTGGCCAGGGAGAGCTTCAGACAAAAGAGTGTGGGTTCAGAAAGTGGGAACCCTTCTACACTCATGACTCTGACTCAACTGTACAACTGTACAAGATCTTGGGTTAATATCCCAATGCATCAACACAGTGGTGTGTGCAGAGGGACGACTCAACAAGAATAGCAGGAGGTGAACTACACATCTCTTGTGTCTGCCAATTGCCTTAATCAAGGTCTTTTCCTGCTTGGGGACAAAAATAAACAATCACAATCATTGCCTCTTAAGGAGGACTTCAGACAGGTGCCTGGCCAAGTAACAGGCCAGGTCTTCCAGACTACATGGAGACAAGAGAGTCTACCTCAATTGGTTTATACAACCAAGCAGCAGCACATCAAGTTCTCAAAGAACTATTAGCAACTAATGTACCTGAAATCAATCAAATACAATCAGTATACCAATCACAAAGTCAAAACAAACAGCATAAGAGCCAACAGACAATGCAATCAATCATCTGTGCAAAGCACAAGCAACTCAAGTGAGCCAAGCATCCTACAAAATAAACCAAGTTAGTTCATAACAAGCATATAAACCAAACTCAATCAACTTGCATTAATCTCCTTAAAACATTTGCTTCTTCAACCTGAAAATCACATTCAAACATGAGAAACAAGACCACTAGGACAAGCCTAGGGTCCAAAGGAGATGAAAAATTCAAAACAGCAAGTGAAAATTAATCAAAACCAAGATTTATCAAGCAAAAAGAGAATCCAATTGGTCTCACACCAAAACTATGTACCAAATTCATTTCATATACAAAACATGCCAAACTATGCACTTTGGAAACACATTAGAGCAAACAGAATGATCACAATCAAATCAATATCAAAACAGCTCAATAAATTCCACAAACATTCCAGCTTAAATAGAACACATTCAATGAGTAGCATATCAATTTTCATGCTATTTGGACAAGTGGAAGTAGGGAAATTAAATTCACTAAGTCAAGTCATGCTTATACAAGCTCAAACAATGCCACAAATCATGTATCAACTTTAGGCAAGTGTAAAACATAAATGGCATAAGATAAATGAACCACACCAAAGCTAAAATGAAGTTAAACATGTTAAGAACCACTCCACCAAGTTTCATCATCATATGATAAGGAATGAGAATTTTACAAGTCATATAAGTTGATCACTCAAGAAAAACCTAAAAATGACTAAACAGCAAACAAAAATACCAATCAAATAGGAAATGTATCAACAAATCCTACAAAAAATCATGGTGAAACTAGACAAACAGATGCTCAATCATGCAAAAATTCAGGTCAAAATACATTGCATAGGCATGGAAACAAAATTCATGAACATGGCATAACATAGTGTGACACACATTGTCACACTCAACTTGATCACATCATATATTTCAATCCAGAAACTCAAAATTAACAAACTATACATCAAAATCACCAGGAAAGAGTCAAGAATATGCATGTAAAATTTCAAGCATTTTGGATAAGGCATCAAGATTTCATGATCAATATGGCAAAACATGTACACAAATGACACATTCAAACAATCCCTAGGCATTTTATTTTTCCACACGTGCACAAAAATATTAAAAATCACCATAAAAACTACACATCACAAGTCGAATGGTGAAAAAAGTCTCATCAAATTTGGATTAAAAATGAATTAGATATGGATTTTTGAAGTTACATGATCAAAATGAAAGAAACATTCAACATTTAAATGAAACGAATGGCAATTGTGTAATTAACTTAAGCCAGGGCGAAACGCGCCCGTTCCATTAAAACGGTGGCACCACACTATTGGTTGAAACGCGCGGTAAACAAGAAATTCAAATTGAAGGCCAGACATGAAGATCAAACAGCATTCTGGAGCTGTTCTTCATCGTGTTCATCAAACAAATTTCCAGAAAATCCTCATGAACACTTTTTCTCTAAAACGAACAAATCATACATCATTGGAACCGTCTAATCACGTACAATCACAATATCCACATGAATTTGTCCAGAAATCCACACACAATAAGATTCGATCAAAAATAGTTTTGACATCTAAACTTTAGATCCAGATTTCTCACGCGATTCTCAACGATTTTCAAAACCACAAGCTGCACTACACTCTATGATCAAAGACCTATAAGAACCATATCATGCTTCGGAGAATTATTGAGGTCGAGATCTAACCTTATGATGATGGCAGTGATGATTTCGCGCGTTTCCAAGTCCAAAAGTGTGAAACAGATGATGCTTGATGCTTAGGAAAGTGATTACAACAAGTAGTTCAGCTCCAGCATGCTCCAGTTTGAAGAATCAGCAAAATGCCATGGATGAGTGAGCTTTCAACAGTCCCAATTTCTCAATCTTTGGCCACGATTTTGTTGAAACAGATGTACACAAGGTCCTGCAGAAGAAGGATCTAGCAAGAAACAGCACAATAGATGATGATTTCAATGGAAATTATGGAAAAAAGTTTGAAAAAGTTTGAAGGAAATTGAGAGGTTTTAATGAAAAAGTTTGTTAGATCTGAAATTGTGATTTGTGATTATGCTTTTCTGTTATGATTATCATTTTATACCAACTCCTAATCCAAGAGTTAATCACAATTAGCAAAATTGGAGTGAATTAGCACAAATGCAATTTATGTGTAATGGCCAAAATATCCTTTTCATTATCAGTCAATGTAACAGTACCAAACCAGTTCAAGCAAGTCATATTTGTCATTTGGAATGTGTTGAAATGAATTTTGTATGCAAATGCCTTGTATTTTGGAAATTCACCCTTTTTCCCACCAATTTTCAAAGTGAACACTTGAAAAATGACTTTTTGCTATGATGATTTTCAATGAAATGTGATGATGCATCATGAAAGTTCATGTCAAATATGGTTTGCTCAAATAAAGATCACCCAATTTGGCCATTCCATTCAAAAGTTATGCCACTTTGAATTTCAACATTTTCTGAAAATGATTTGATCACAACTTGCCAACCACACATGAGAAATTCATGTTCTTGGACTTTTTAGAAAGGTGAGAGCAAGATCTACAACTTTCATGTTGAACAAAATTTCATTTGAATAATTTTTGGACATATAATTTTGAGGTGAAAAACTTTCCATTTTTGGCCGTTTCTAATTACAAGTCACTTTCTATTTTTGGAAAGTTTTCATCTGACTTTATTTTCTTCATTCTTGATGTTTGAAATGTCAAATGAAACTTGTATAGACATGAATGAAGTGTATCTAACCCTCTCCCACTTCCAAATCCATCATTTTAGGCACAGTTGACCACAGTTGACTTTTCTGACTGATAGATGAATCTGGCTATGCGCTGATCAAGTTGAGCTTCAAACTCCTGATGAAATGGCCCAATGATGAAACCCTAGCTTCCATAAGCTCAATATAATCATGAAATGATCTCCATATCCATTGTAGACCTCATCTCCTTCACAAGCCCTGATTGGCCCAATACAACTGATTAGGGTTGACCAGTGGTCAAAACCCTAATCTCAAGGTATCTGATCAATCTCTTGAATCTTCTGGATGATAACAAGACCATGATGATGATGTATCATTGCAACCAAGATAAAGACCAATCTCCTTGAGAATCAAGAAACCCTAATTTGCACCACACATCCTCATATGATTAATGATCAGTCCATGAAACCTTCAGGCTTGCATACATCAACCTCTTTATCTTCTGACCCAGACTTATGAGGATGACTTGTTCCATGTAACCACATGATATGCAAAGATGCAATTCCTAATGACCTAAAAAATGCAATGCAATATGTTAAGCTAGTCCCAAGAGAGGAGGGCAAATTTTGAGGTGTTACAGCTGCCCCTATTCAATCCACTGTGAACCTGTCAATATGAATAGCATGTGCAAGGAATGAATGGGGGCGCCAATTCAATTAGAGTGTGTGTCTGCATGTCTGACACGTGGCTATCCTCTCTCTTGCATGTTGAACATGTCACTTCTTAGGAGCTTGCATGGTTGACACATCATTTCGGACTAGCTTGCATGTGCGACATATCATTTCGAACTAGCTAGCATGTGAGACACATCATTTCCATATTTAAGCGTCTTACTATCAACATCCAAGACACATCACTCACATTCATCTGCAGCAATAAAATAGTTTTCATCTGCACAATATCATTTTCACCAAAATACAGCGTCAACGTTCACTACAACGGTAAAACATACTGTAGCACCTCAAATTTGCACCTATCATTGTACATACATTCTCACATTAGGTCATAGCATAACATGGTCCACTGCATAGCATTGCATTGTCCCATTTGCCTCAAGTGCAAGATCATCAAGAGAATTAGGTCAAACTGATCAGGAGATCAGTCAATCAAGCAAGCAAGTGTGTTTTTCATTGAGCCAAGGCCCTAGGGTTGGTCCAACATGTTCACATGACTTGGGGATCCATTTGAAGTGTTTAGGTCAAAGATTGGATGTTCAGAGGTTATCATTCAATGCACAATCAGTCAGAAACCCTAAAAAGTCAAACTTGGTCAACTGTGATTGATTTTATGGTTTTGATGGATGGATTTGGTTTGAGAGAGCTTATTCATGTCCAAATAGGCCTCATGTAACATGGCAAACATCATCATTGAAGAATCTGAAGCCAAGTCAGAAATTTCCAAAAATAGAAACTGGACCTGTAATTGAAACTTGCCAAAAATGGAAACTTCTTGATCCTAAACTTACATCATGATACAAGCTTCAGATGAATTTTTTCCCAACATGAAAGTTGAAGATCTTGTTCTCCCATTTCCAAAAAGTCCAAGAACTCTCAATTCCCATGTATGGTTGGCAAGATATGATCAATTCATTTTCAAAAATTCTTGAACTTCAAAAGGCCATATCTCTCAAACCATTTGGCCAAATTTGGTGAGGTTTTTTCCAGCAAGTCATATTTAACCTCCTCTTTCCAAAAATGTAACTCTCATGCACCAAAACTCTATGGATCAAAATGGCATTTTTTCACTATCATGATTTATTTTCAAGTGTGGTGCAAAAGTGAAATCTTGAATTAACCACTTACAGCCATTTTTGCCAATTGAATAAGTTCTGAAATCATGTTTTGGTCATGCTACAAGGCCCAATTTCGTGCACTAACCATCACACCTCACCATAAGAACCAAAATGGCCATTTAGCAATTTGACTCATTAAACTAATTATGATTAGCATACACTAAAGCAACCTTAAACAGACAATATATATCATTTTTTCTGCATTTTGGAAACCCTAGCTGCCTCCATAACACAGAAAACTTCACTCTCTCAAGATTTTGATTTTTCTCCCATTTTCAAAATCTGTCAAAAGAACCAAAGGCCTCGAGCTACCCATTGTTGTTTCATCATCCAAACAGCATCTTGAGCTCATTCCAACCTTCCTTTCATGACTGTAACCATCATTTGCTCGACTGTTTTTCAAAGTTCCATTAATGGCAAAGTTTGATTGAAGCTATTTCAAGTTGTTTCAAGCCAAACCAACTTCATCATTCAACTTTGGGGAGCTGTTAGGACATCTGTTTCAGCAAGGCATCACAAAACAACCACTGTTCCACGAATTTCTTCAAAATCAAGTAAGCAATCGAATCTCTAATTTCTTAAAATGATGCTATGCCTTGTGTAAATCCTTTCTTGCTGATCACCCTGAGCTTCGAATCACATGAAATGGTTGGTTAGTTTAGGAGTTATGCTGTTTTAAAGTTTAATGATAAATTTCATTCTTGCTCGATTCATGAGTTGTGTTGTGTTTTAGTTAAAATCAATGTTGGATTCATGTTAGTTGTGCTTTGCTGATCATTTTTGTATATTCAATTGCATTTTCTGGAAAAAAATTGGTTGAGTCGAATTTGAGAAGATGATGTTGTTGCACTGTACATAAACCCTAGAACACATTCATGCATTGCCCAGAAAAGTGATATTCATGCGTGCATGGCACTGTTTCTTCATGCTGACCAATAGAATCATTTCCCTGGCCGTGAGCAAAACGCATCGTTTGGTTTAGTGAATCCCATATTTACAAGTTTGCCATTCCGCCCATTTTATTTAATTAAATCCATTTAATTCATTTCTTCTTTCAAATATTTATTTCATTTTGTCACACAACTTGTAAAAATCATATCTCCATCATTTTAAGTCCAATTTCCATGGGAATTTTTGCTAAATGCTCAGCATGACCTCTATTATTTTATCACATTTTTTCCAGAATTTTTGGATGGTTGTTTTTTATTTGGCATTAGGGTTTGTGACATGTATCAATATTGTACACATTTTACCAAAACCTTTGTGAAATAGTCATGACTTATCCTATGGACTTGAAACTTTTTGAGCACAAACTAGACACATTCATGTTTATTTTGATGTAGAGTTTGTGAATTTATCTTATCTGGATTGTGAGTTGTGAATTTTTGAAGTAGGGTGTGACAATTTGTGTCACACCATTGATGTGTAACTTGTTGATTTTTATAGCCATGCCTATTGACCTCCAAATGGATTGATTTTTTGTATGATTGAGCTTGAACATGTCTAGTTTGCATATGATTTTTTGTGGATTTGTTTATGGCATTTTCCAATTGTTTGAGATTTTCTCCCCTGTTTGACCAAAATGTTGACCTTATGTGATGCATGTGCCCATTTGTTTTGTGAAATGCTCATACTTTATTAGATGGACATGAAATTTTACATGAGATAACTAGACATCCTAAGCTTTGCCATGGTTTTAGTCCCATTCATTTATCATATGCCATCTCTGATTTATGATTTTTCTAAGTTGATGCATGATTGGTTGACTTCTTTGAGCATGTTCAAAATTGCTTTGACTTTCTGATTTTCATTGACTGCCTTCCACTTGTCCAAATGAGATGATATTTGACATGCTTACCATGCTATGTGTTGTGATTGATCATGATTTATTTGGTGATTTTTGGAAATGTTTGAGTTTGCTTTTGATGCAAGTCTTTCTGTTGACTCCTATGAGCTTCTGTTTGCTATACCTTGACCTAAATTGTTCATGAAATGATGATAGTGATTGATATGAATGTGAACCCAATTGGCATTGATTCTTGATTGTTTTAACATGATTTTGGATGCTTGCCCTTTGCTGTTTTGACTTTTTCATTCCTTTTTGACCCTAGGCTTGCCCTAGTGGTCCTGTTACTCACCTTTGAGTTCATGTTTTCAGGTTGACCAACAAATGAACAATGAGACCAATTCTTTTTGATTGAGCTTGCTTGAATATCATTGTTTAACTTGTTTGTTTTGTAGGTGGCTTGGCTCACATGCCTTAAGCCTTGTGCCTTGCACATCCATTTGCCTCTAATTAACTGTTGATGTCTGTTTCTTTTTGCTTTGTTTGAAGTTGTATACTAATGTCTGCTTGACTATTTCAGGTGCTTTTAGTTGCTCAGTTCCTTGTGAACTTTTGCTTTTCTTTGCTTATTAAGCAATTTGCATTGAGGTATACTTCTAATCTTCATGTAGTCTGGAAGACCTGGTCTGTTACTTGGCCAGGCAACTGTCTGAAGTCCTCCTTAAGAGGCAATGTTTGTGTATGTTTAAATCTTGTCCCTGTACATATGCAAAGTCCTCCTAAGTGAAGAGGCAATTGGCAGAACCCAAGGGATAAGCAACCTATCCCCTGCTAGTCTGTGTGTCACTCACATTGCTCACACTACCTGTGTTGATGCATAGTGGGTAAAAGCCCAAGATCTATAGAGTCACTTGTGGAGAGAGTTCCCCCATTCTGAACTCCCACACCTTCTGATATTCAAATGCTCTCCCTGGCCAGGGATAAGAGCAATGAGGCACACCCCTCATCTCCTTTCATCTGCTTCACCTTGGCTCTCAATGTCAAGGTTAAGAGCACCCTTTACCCAGTTCCAGAGGTTTGTTTGTTGAGGTTGATATGACCCCTCGACTAAAACCTAACCCTTGTTTGAGCCACTTGCTTGTGTATAGTGTGTGCTATCTGTGCTTGTATGTTTGTTTGACTTGCTTCTTGTGCAAGTTAGGGTTAGTTTAGACTTGCTTCCTGTGCAAGATAGGTTTTGCTTGGCTTGCTTCCTGTGCAAGTTAAGTGCGGGTGTGGCTTGCTTCCTGTGCAAGTCATGATTAGGATAGTCTGGCTCCCTGTGCCAGTTAGCTAGAAACCTTAACTTAGGGATGATTTTGCATGATAACATCTAGGCTCGAGTCGTAGTCTCCCTAGTGTTGTGTCTCCCTCTGTTATCTGGTTAGGCTAGTCCTGTGTCCCTGTTTAGCCGAACTACGGCAACTCTGATTCTCATGTCCAGATGAGATACGTAGGCACGAGATGCGATGTCTTGTCGAGTTTGACTAACAACTAACACTAATTCTTTTCTCTCGCCCTCGTTGCGATTGAGACCTCCCCTTTCTCTTGCCCTAGTTGCAATCGAGACCCTTCTTCTTCCTGTGCAAGTTGGGTTAGGATAGGCTTGCTTCCTGTGCAAGTTAGCTAGAAACCTTAACTTAGGGACGATTTTTGCATGACAACATCTAGGCTCGAGTCGTAGTCTCCCTAGTGTTGTGTCTCCCTCTGTTATCTGGTTAGGCTAGTCCTTTTTCCCTGCATAGGGGAACTACGTCGCCCTGATCCTCATACCAGATGAGGTACGTAGGCAGGAGATTGAGCTGATCTCTCCGGGCGCCTTTTTTCTTTTTGTGAGTGTTGTTTGACAGTTATAGGCTCGAGTCCCCGACTCCCTATTAACTTGTTGTGTTGTTGTGTGCTTGGAAGCTGATGTAAGTCCATCGAGTGGCATTTGGGTTCCAGTGTGTGTGTGTTTTGGTTCGGATGCTGATGTAAGTCCAGTGATTGGCATTCGGGCTCCATGTTTGCCTGTGTTTGTTTTGTGTGTGCGTGTCAGCCGAGCTACGAATGCTCTGATTCTTCTTTCGTCCAAAGGAGATACGTATGCATAGGACGCGACATCCTAGCGAGCATGTGTCGTTTCCCCAGTCCGAACTACTTCGACTCTGATGTCTATGCCTGATAGACTAAGTAGGCCCAGGATGCGACATCCTGCCGAGTCAGTTTCAGTCTTGTTTGTTTTCTTGTGTCTCTTTCAGCCAGTGTGTGTGTGTTTGAGCAGTGTTTTAGCAACCATTTTCCTTTCTATTGTGCGTGGATCCCGTCGAGTACGACGGATGCGTAGGGGTGCTAATACCTTCCCTTCGCATAACCGACTCCCGATCCCATTCTCTTTGGTCGCGAGACCATGCTTTTTCCTAGGTTTACTCTGAGCGTTTCCTTTCCCTCTTTTGGGATAAATAACGCACGATGGCGGCTCTGTTGTTTTCATTTCCCGCCGGTTTTTCGCGTGATGCGACAGCTGGCGACTCTGCTGGGGAAACTAGAGAAGTTGACCTCTTGCTGGTCCATCTTCCCTGAGCGAGTCTCTCCTAGCGCTCTCTAGGTTAGGGTTTTGGTTGCTTTGTGCTGTTTTATTGCATTCATTTGTATATATTTGCATTTACTGTTTGCATTTATTGTTCGCATTAATGTTTGCATTCATTCATATTCATTTGCTGGCTGTGCTGTGTTTCTCTGTTTGGGGTGGGAGTTACTCGAGGTAAAAGGCCCAATACCCAGGCTATGAGTGAAATCTAGGAAACCTAGGAATAGAGTGATTCATGGGAAGCGGGTGGTGTACGCCACTTAGCGGAACATTGATATCACGACCAGTTCAGACCCTGGTGGGATATTATCGGTGCATACATCGGGTGTGCACAGGATGATATTCTGCGAAAGGTTATTTATGCTGCGTTTCTCTCGACCTTACCCTGGCCTAGACGACACCCGTGAGTGGGGAGGGAATGATCATTATTGCAGGTACAGTTGGTGACTCTCGGTACTAATGGTGACTATGAATTATGGACATTTATTTTTGGGACGCCGGAGTTCTGTCCGTGGTTTATCAGAGGGTTCCGTTTATTTCGGATCCCTGGGCTGAATTTGAGAGTACCTGTTCAGAGGAGCTGGCTGTCATCCGTTCAGTGGATGTTCCTGTGATGATAGTGATGTAATCTCCAGTTTCGTTTATTTCGGAACTCCCCGAGTCGGATTTATGGTGACTTGGTTCCTCAGATTGGTTTCAGATGCCAGTTGATCAGATTGACTTTGGGTTTCAGATGAGTTGTGGTTCAGAATTCAAGCCGAAGCTTTGACCCTGTGCCTTGAGACGCACAGCCTGACCAGTCATGTTCACATCATTTGCATCATAGCATGTTTATTTTCCAAAAAAATAATGCATGAAAATGAAAAAAAGTTAACTCGCATACGCATATCCCTTTCAGGATCATTCATGATAAAATAGCATCCGCATCATACGCATATCATGTACATATCATCCTTGCATTACAGACATGTTTGGGGACGTGACTTCTCACTTTGGGTTTTGACTGAGACAGGATTGTTGATCATCGTCCGCACCGCAATCAGACTAAATCAACAGAGGAGTATGGACCAGGTTCAAGCTGAGCTAGCTGAGATGAGGGCGAACATGGCCCAGTTCATGAACATGATGCAAGGGGTCGTTCAGGGGCAAGAGGAGTTGCGTGCCTTAGCCCAGAGACAGGAAGTTGTGATTCCAACTGCCAACCGTGTGTCGCATCGCGCGAAAAACCGGCGGGAAAAGAAAGAAACAACAGAGCCGCCACCGTGCGTTATTTATCCCAAAAGAGGGAAAGGAAACGCTCGAAGTAAACCTAGGAAAGAACATGGTCTCGCGACCAACGAGGATGGGTTCGGGAGTCGGTTATGCGAAGGGAAGGTGTTAGGCACCCTACGCATCCGTAGTACTCTACGGGATCCACGCACACTAGGAAGGAAAATTGGTTGCTAAACACTGCTCACGCACACACTGGCTGAAAGAGACAAAAGAGACTGACTGAAACTGAACTCGGCAGGATGTCGCATCCTGGGCCTACTTAGTCTATCAAGCATAGACATCAGAGTCGAAGTAGTTCGGACTGGGGAAACGACACATGCTCGCTAGGATGTCGCATCCTATGCATACGTATCTTCTCGGACGAGAGAAGAATCAGAGCATTCGTAGCTCGGCTGACACGCACACAAACAAACAAGACACACACAGGCAAACGTGGAGCCCGAATGCCAATCACTGGACTTACATCAGCATCCGAACCAAAACGCACACACTGGAACCCAAATGCCACTCGATGGACTTACATCGGCTTCCAAGCACACAACAACACAACAAGTTGATAGGGAGTCGGGGACTCGAGCCTATAACTGTCAAGCACACACTCAAACAAACAGACAACAGGTTGCTAGGGGGTCAGGCACTCGAGCCTAGCAACTGTCGAACAAACACAAAAGAAAAGAAAAGACGCCCGGAGAGATCAGCTCAATCTCCTGCCTACATACTTCATCTGGTATGAAGATCAGGGCGATGTAGTTCCCCTACGCAGGGACAAGGATCTAGCCTAACCAGATAACAGAGGGAGACACAACACTAGGGAGACTACGACTCGAGCCTAGATGTTGTCATGCAAAGATCAACCCTAAGTTAAGGTTTCTAGCTAAATGGCACAAGGGCCAGCCTATCCTAGACAAGGCTTGCACAGGAAGCAAGGGTCTCGATTGCAACGAGGGCAAGAGAAAGGGGAGGTCTCAATCACAACAAGGGTGAGAGAAAAGAGTTAGTGTTAGTGGTTAGTCAAACTCGACAAGACATCGCGTCTAGTGCCTACGTATCTCACCTGAACGTGAGAATCAGAGTTGCCGTAGTTCGGCCGGCAGGGAAAAAGGACTCTATCGCAACGAGGGCGAGAGAAAGGAAGAGGCTCGATCGCAACGAGGGCGAGAGAAAGGAAAAGGCTCGATCGCAACGAGGGCGAGAACAAGGAAAAGGCTCGATCGCAACGAGGGCGAGAGAAAGGATCGCAACGAGGGCGAAAACAAGCACAGATTAGCTATTAGTCGTTAGTCAAACTCGACAAGACATCGCATCTCGTGCCTACGTATCTCACCTGAACGTGAGAATCAGAGTTGCCGTAGTTCGGCCACGGAGGGAAAGAAGGACTCGATTGCAACTAGGGCAAGAGAAAGGGAAAGGCTCGATCGCAACGAGGGCGAGAGAAAGGATCGCAACGAGGGCGAAAACAAGCACGGATTAGTTGTTAGTCAAACTCGACAAGACCTCGCATCTCGTGCCTACGTATCTCATCTGGACATGAGAATCAGAGTTGCCGTAGTTCGGCGTAGGACATGGGGATTGGATCAAAAATGATCTTCTTCCTCTCATTACTTGTACCAGCTTGATTGTCAATGGGAGGCTGATAAGCCTGCTGCTGAGGATGACGTTGTGGAGTCTGATACTGCTGAGTTGGTCTTCTCGGCTGTTGTTGAGTTTGATTTGCTGGAATAGTCACAGCAGCAACTTGCCGATATGGTCCTCTATTTGCACTCCTTCGACGGTGCACAGCATTTGTTTCATTCTCTCCCCTTTTGGGTGCCCCAGAGTATAGCTTCTTAGAACTTGAAGAGCCAGGATCTTGTATCCTTCCTGCTTTGATAAGGCTCTCAGTTCTTTCTCCACAGACGACAACGTCAGAAAAACTACTGAACGGGCAGCTTCCCAAGCGGTCCATGAACACACCTTGCAGGGTTCCAATGAACATGTCAGTCAGCTCTCTCTCCAGCATAGGAGGTTGCACTCTGGCGGCTAGCTCACGCCACCTCTGGGCATACTCTTTGAAACTCTCCTTATCTTTCTGATGCAAGCTCTGTAACTGAGTTCGGCTTGGCGCCATGTCCATGTTGTGCTTGTATTGCCTTAGGAAGGCCTTACCCAAATCTTTCCAGCTTCTGACTGATTCTCGCTTCAGATCCATGTACCAGTCCAAGGATGCCCCAGATAGACTATCTTGGAAAAAGTACATCCACATCTTTTCATCATCAGTGTAAGCAGAGATCTTCCTGAAGTAAGCCTGCACGTGGGTGCGAGGACAGGAAGTGCCATTGTATTTGTCGAAAGAGGGCGCTTTGAACTTGTAGGGGATCTTCAACCCTTCCACCAGACCCATGTCGGTCACATCAAACCCAAGGGAGTTCTGACATTCCATGACTCGGACTTTCTCAGCGAGAGCATCCACTTTTCTGTCCCTCTCTTCGGTTTTCACGACATCATAGTCCTCACTGAGGAGAGTAAACGTGTCCTCTTGTTTGTCAATAGGTGAAGCAGGACGACGAACTGGAATCCGGGTAGCTCTGACATTGACCTCTGCAGCAAGAGGTTGTCCATTGATTCTTATTCCTCTCAACTCTTCCCCGACGGCGTAGTCGTTAGTGGGAGCAGCAACATTAAGAGTCTCATGAGCGGGTGCAGCAACAGGCGAAGCACGGTTGGATGCTGGGATCACAACTTCCTGTCTCTGGGCTAAGGCACGCAACTCCTCTTGCCCCTGAACGACCCCTTGCATCATTGTGATGAACTGGGCCATGTTTGCCCTCATCTCAGCTAGCTCAGTCTGAACTTGATCCATACTTCTTCTGATGATTGAGTCTGGTCGTGGTGCGGACGGTGATCAACAATCCTGTCTCAATCAAAACCCAAAGTGAGAAGTCACTCCCAAGCATGTCTGCAATGCAAGGATGATATATGTATGATATGCATATGATGCGAATGCTATTTTATCATGAATGATCCTGAAAAGGATATGCGTATGCGAGTTAACTTTTTTTCTTTTTTTCTCATGCATTATTATTTTTTTGAAAATAAACATGCTATGATGCAAATGATGCAACATGACTGGTCAAGCTGTGCGTCTCAAGGCACAGGGTCAGAACTTCGGCTTGAACTCTGATCACACCCATCTGAAACCCAAAGTCAATCTGATCAACTGGCATCTGAACCCATGTCTGGAGAACTGAGTCACCATCTGAGCGAGTACCCTCAAATTCAGCCCAGGGATCCGAAATAAACGGAACCCTCTGATCAATACCAGGGTCAAACCTCCGGCGTCCAGAAATAACGATCCATAAATCCGACTCAAGATCATCAACACGGCATTACCGGCAGAAACTGTATCTGTAGAGATCAAACCCTCCCCTCACTGGTAGGTTCTAAGAACAGAAGTTTGTCAGTTTCAGCCCTTCAGTCGAGAATAATACGTTTACCACTGAAGGTTTAGCATTATTACGGGATAAAAGACCTCTGCTGACTCCCCTCAACAGGATATCCTAAAGCAAGTTCCCAGTCTCGGGGTCCTCGGATTGAGCAGCGAGAATGCGCCCACCAGAGCTAACATAATCACGTCTCGGAGGAGAGGCCTCGACTGAGTTCTCGGGAAATGGTCACCAGAGTCAATGATTTCTAAAGGAATATTTGTCGTTATGGAACACCCATAGGACAAAATATATCCAACAGAAACCTCGTCTGGAATGTGGGTCTCATGAACGACTTATCATAGCAACATGCCACGCAAGCCTCATGACTATCCACTCTAACACCTATGTGTACACTCAAGCCTGGGTAGTGGGCTTATTTCTCACAAAATATCCCATCCCAACAAACAGACAACCAGCAGATGAATATGAATGAATGCAAACATTAATGCAAACAATAAAGGCAAACAGTAAATGCAAACATATACAAATGAATGCAATAAAAAAAATAGCACAAAGCAACCAAAGCCCTAACCTAGAGAGCGCTAGGAGAGACTCGCTCAGGGAAGATGGACCAGCAGAGGTCAACTTCTCTACGTCCCCAGTAGAGTCGCCAGCTGTCGCATCGCGCGAAAAACCGGCGGGAAAAGAAAGAAACAACAGAGCCGCCACCGTGCGTTATTTATCCCAAAAGAGGGAAAGGAAACGCTCGAAGTAAACCTAGGAAAGAACATGGTCTCGCGACCAAAGAGGATGGGTTCGGGAGTCGGTTATGCGAAGGGAAGGTGTTAGGCACCCTACGCATCCGTAGTACTCTACGGGATCCACGCACAAAAGGAAGGAAAATGGTTGCTAAAACACTGCTCAAACACACACACACTGGCTGAAAGAGACAAGAGAAACTGACTGAGACTGACTCGGCAGGATGTCGCATCCTGGGCCTACTTAGTCTATCAGGCATAGACATCAGAGTCGGAGTAGTTCAGACTGGGGAAACGACACATGCTCGCTAGGATGTCGCATCCTATGCATACGTATCTTCTCGGACGAGAGAAGAATCAGAGCATTCGTAGCTCGGCTGACACGCACACAAACAAACAAAGCACAGGCAAACGTGGAGCCCGACCGCCAATCACTGGACTTATGTCAGCATCCGAACCTAAACACACACAAAGAGGCAAACGTGGAGCCCAAATGCCAATCGCTGGACTTACATTGACATCCGAATCTAAACAACACAACAGATAGATAGGGAGTCGGGGACTCAGCCTATAACTGTCAAACAAAAACAAACAGACAGACAGCAAATGCTAAGGAGTCAGGGACTCGAGCCTAGCAAAGGTCAGACAACACACACAAAAAGAAAGAAAGGGCGCCCGGAGAGATCAGCTCAATCTCCTGCCTACATACTTCATCTGGTATGAAGATCAGGGCGATGTAGTTCCCCTACGCAGGGACAAGGATCTAGCCTAACCAGATAACAGAGGGAGACACAACTCTAGGGAGACTACGACTCGAGCCTAGATGTTGTCATGCAAAGATCAACCCTAAGTTAAGGTTTCTAGCTAAATGGCACAAGGGCCAGCCTATCCTAGACAAGGCTTGCACAGGAAGCAAGGGTCTCGATTGCAAC
Source organism: Lathyrus oleraceus (assembly GCF_024323335.1). Lineage (NCBI taxonomy): Eukaryota > Viridiplantae > Streptophyta > Magnoliopsida > Fabales > Fabaceae > Lathyrus > Lathyrus oleraceus. The sequence continues at coordinate 455,088,242 of NC_066581.1, read as the reverse complement.
GAGGGCAAGAGAAAGGGGAGGTCTCAATCACAACAAGGGTGAGAGAAAAGAGTTAGTGTTAGTGGTTAGTCAAACTCGGCAAGACATCGCGTCTCGTGCCTACGTATCTCATCTGAACATGAGAATCAGAGTTGCCGTAGTTCGGCCGGCAGGGAAAAAGGACTCTATCGCAACGAGGGCGAGAGAAAGGAAGAGGCTCGATCGCAACGAGGGCGAGAGAAAGGAAAAGGCTCGATCGCAACGAGGGCGAGAACAAGGAAAAGGCTCGATCGCAACGAGGGCGAGAGAAAGGATCGCAACGAGGGCGAAAACAAGCACAGATTAGCTGTTAGTCGTTAGTCAAACTCGACAAGACATCGCATCTCGTGCCTACGTATCTCACCTGAACGTGAGAATCAGAGTTGCCGTAGTTCGGCCACGGAGGGAAAGAAGGACTCGATTGCAACTAGGGCAAGAGAAAGGGAAAGGCTCGATCGCAACGAGGGCGAGAGAAAGGATCGCAACGAGGGCGAAAACAAGCACGGATTAGTTGTTAGTCAAACTCGACAAGACCTCGCATCTCGTGCCTACGTATCTCATCTGGACATGAGAATCAGAGTTGCCGTAGTTCGGCCAAACAACTCTAAGCATGGCTCACACAAGGGTTAAGCCACACAGACTTGACTTGCACAGGAAGCAAGTCAAGCACAACCTACCTTGCACAAGGGCAAGTCCAAACTACACCTAAAGAGGCAAAGCAAACAGGCAATCACAGGAAGCACACTCTATATGCATACAAGAGGCTCACACAAGGGTTAGGCACTAGGGCCAACTGGAATAGGGTAAGTGTGCTCTTAACCTTGCCATTGAGAGGCTAAGGTGAAGCAGATGAAAGGATGAAGTGAGGATGAGACCTCATTGCTTTTATCCCTGATCAGGGAGAGCATCAAATAATAGAAAGTGGGGGAGTTCAGAAAGATGGAACTCTTTCCCCATTATTGACTCGATAGATCTTGGGCTTTTATCTCAGTGCTTCAACCATGTAATGGGAGCAGAGAGAGGACACACTGAATAGTGGGGGATAGATTGCTTATCCCTACCTTCCACCAATTGCCTCAAATGAGGACTTTTCCTGCTTGGGACAATTTTAAACAAACACAGGCATTGCCTCTTAAGGAGGACTTCAGACAGTTTGCCCGGCCAAATAACAGACCGGGTCTCCAGACTACATGTAGTAAAAGAAATTATACCTCAAGCAAGTTGCTAAAAAGCAAAGCAAATCAAGTTCAGAGAACTTAAGCAACTAAAGTACCTGCAAAAGTCAAACAGATCAGTTCACAGTTCCACAGTTAAAACCAAAGGAAATGGATAAACAGTCAACCACAGAAGGTCAACTGTGCAAAGCAAGACTCAAGTTACATGAGTCACCTACAAAACAAAAGGTTAGCACAATATAGACAAACAAACATCAATCAAATTGGTATGATCTTGGAAGCACTATGCTCAACCTGAAACAGATGAACTCAACATAAGTCCAAAGGACCACTAGGGCTAGCCTAGGGTCAAAGATGAAAGAAAAAGTCAAGGCAGCAAGGAAAAGTCAACTTAAAGTCAAAGTCAACCAATTAGAAAGCAATCACAATTGGGTTCATAATTATATCATGCATCATGGTCATTTCATATGCAAAAGGATGCAAAGCATGGCAAGAGAAGCATACAAAAGTCAACAGCAAAGACTTCATTCAAAAGTCAACCCAATCAATTTCAAAAATCATGAAATAAATCACACTCAATCCTAACATCTAACATGGCAAGCATGTAAAATTTCATGGCATTTGGATGAGAGGAAAGCAGTCAAGTAAAATCATGAAGTCAAACCAAATTCAAGTAAGCATGGTGAAAGTCAACAAACATAGGTCAACTTCAAAAAATCATATCAATTTGAAAACAGAAGAGAAATGAATGAGATTAACACCAATGCAAAGCTTGAGATGTCTAGTTATCACATATGAAATTTCATGGTCATGTGATATGGTATGAGGATTTCACAAAAGATTTGGCAAGGCATAGCACAAAAAGTCAACAAATGACCAAATATGGAAGAAAATTCTCAATCAAATGGAAAACAGCATGATTAATTCCAAGAAAATTCATACACAAACTAGACATGTGATGGATGGTTCATGCAAAATTTGGGGTCAATTGGATAAGAGGAAGCATGTGAACAAAAATTGGGAAAATACATGATCATGGTATAGCACCAAATGTAACACATAACTTCAGAAAATCATAACTCTCAATCCACAAATGATAAATGCACAAACTTTATATGGAAATGAAGGTCAATGTGTCTAGTTTCACCACAAAAAATTTCAAGCTCATTGGATGCAAAATGACAATTTCACAATTGAAATGGCAAAGGGTGTCATTTATGCACACATGTGAAGAAAATAATTATCATTTAAAATCCAGCCACTGAAAAATTAATTAAGATTCATGATAAAATAGAGGACACATTCATGAGTTTAATGCAAAAAATCTCACAATTTTTGGAGTTGAAATGAATTTAAAATGAATTATGGAAGTTGAGTGATATTTGGATGAAACATGAGCAAATAAGCATGGCATATGGGGTCAAACCAAGGTCAACCGTGGCATTCTAGTAATTCTGGGTTCACTTAACTAAACTGCATCGTTTTGGGGGGGGGGGGGGGGGGGAACGAAATGTTCCTATTGGCTCTCAGCCAATGGAACAGTGTAATGCGCCAATGAGCTTCCAAGCTCTGAGTTTTCACATAAACCCTTAGGGTTTCTAACAGCATGGTCAACAATGCAAGCAAACAGCAATTGTTTTCAAACAACATCATCCAACAACATGATTCGACCAAGCATACAAACTCATGCATCATCAACCAACAACAGCATAAACATGTTCATGAGATTTTCTTGGCAGCTTAAGGCAGCAAAACAGCAGGGGTAAACATCAGCTTTAAACAAAATTCGACCAAAAAACAAAAGCAAAGCAGGTGGTGATGGTTTAATGCAATTAAAACAAACAACAGCAGCCAACAGGAATCTGGGGGATGGTTAAGGTTTCAACAGCATGGTTTAATCAGCATGGCAGCACATGTTCATCATGTAACATTAACCAACAACAACCAAACATGACAAGCACAATTCAAAGGATTTTTCTGGGCAATGGTCAGGTTTGGACAGCAGGGCATTTGCTCATCATCATCATGTTATCATCATAAACAACAGCAAGCAACAACATGGTATTGAACATCAATGTTCCTCATTCAACCAACACAGCATGGTAGTAGTAAGGCTCTTCATGCAAGCTCATCATAAACAACAAACCAAAACCAACAGTTCATGCGAAATCTTGGTAGGTTTTAAGGTTTGAAACACAGCAGCAGGGTATACATCATTTTCAGCATATCTAGACAGCTATAACACATACACATTCATGCAAAATCCTGGCAAATTCTAAGGTTTAAACAGCAGCCATGGTATTCATCATCATTCAAACAGCAACCAAACAACAGCATTCAATATATTTCACATGGATTTTCTGGTCATGATGTTTGGTTCAAATAACAGCAGCAAAAACTCGACCAGCATTTACAACAGTAGAGCATTTGGCAATGTTCTCATAGCAAGCAATCAACAACATGTAACACAAAACATATGGATTTTCATGGGCAGCCTTAGGGTTTAATAGCAGGGCAAATTCATGTTGTCACCAATCATCAAAACAAAATGACTCGACCAAACCACACAAACAACATTGTATTGGTACATGCCATATCAATCAGCAATAAACAAACATAAACATGAAAATCTGGGCAGGAAAGGTTGTAGCAGCAGCATAATTCATTCATCATCATGTTCATCATTTAAATCACCCAACACATGAACAACAACATCAACCAAAAATCATGGCCATGAAGCAACATTAATCAACATGCAACCCTAGCTGATATCAAGACCACATAAGCATGAGGAATTTTTCTGGACAGAATTATGATTCAAGCATAACAGCAGCAGCAACATTCAAATTCATGGTTCATTAACAACATGCCAAATTCGAATAACATGGTAGACAAATGGCAAAGGCAATGATTTATGTAATTACCAACAGTAACAACAATCAACACACTTGCATATATGAACTGGATTTCTGGAAGAAAGTATAAGGGGTGCAAAACAGCAGCAGGCATATTCATCACTTCCAGCAAATCGCATTTTTCAACATACTCATAAACAAAAAATGCTTACACCATTGCGCTTATCTAACAGCATACATACACATTCCAACCATAGTTTCATGAAAACCAACAGCATAACAGCAAATCGATGGAAAAATACATTCAAGCATAAAGATGAAATCCCTATTTCTCACAGCATAACCAACCAAATACCATGATATAAGCAGCAGTGAACTCAGTGATGCATATACTACCAGAAACACATCATGGATTGGAGAAAAAGGAAGGTTGAAAAACTTACTTGGTTGTGAAGAAAAAGTGAATCAGTGGCTGTTTGTGTGTTATAGCTTGAAACAGATGATGCTAATGATCAATAATGATGGATGCTTGATGTTATTTGGCTCAATCTTGCTTGGAATTCTTCAAAGCTCTTTTCACCATTGTTATAGCTTGAGGAAAACAGAACTTGAGAGGGGGTTCCAGTCGTGGTTTAATGGTTCAAATGACTCTCAAAGGCTGGTTGGATGATGAAGGGAACTAAAGTAGCTCGTGGTTTCTTGAGAGTTGAGCAGGAAGATGCCAATTGCAAAAATGGAGAATGAGAGGAGAGAGTGTTTTCTGGTTGTGTGGCTGCTGCAAAACTAGGGTTGAAATGCAGAAAATGAAGCTTAAATATGGTCTGTTTTTGGTCTGCTAATGAAGTGGTAAGTTGGTTTATCTTAAATGATCACAAATGCAATTTTGCTAATTATGCATAAGTGGGGAAATGGAGGTACAAAGCTGCGCAAGTTTGGGCTGGGCACAGGCTGTACAGACTGTGCAAAAATGCTGTTTTGTGGTTTGTACCTGGATTGCTAGCTTGCACTCTCACTTATGAAGCCGTTTGCATATTTGGCCAAATTTGTACAAATGAGGTGGAGGGTGTGAATTGGCACGATTTGGGCTTGGAATGAGCTGCTAGCAGACCATTCAAAATGCTGTTTTTATTTTGTACTAGAATGCTGTACTTGCTTTGCCTTTTATGAAACCATTTGCCTAATTTTCAAGTTTTGCATTTTGGTTCAAAGTGATGGCACAAGGGTGAAATGAACATGGTTTAAGGCTTGAGACAAGTCACAAATGTGATTTAAAACATTTTCCAATTGGCAAAAATGAGAAAAAGTCCATAAATCAAAAAGTCAACTGTGAGTCAAACTTTGATTTTAAATGCAAAAGGTCCAAAAATGCCATTTTGAATGGTAAGGTTTTAGGTCATGAAATTTATATTTTTGGAAAGAGGATGAAAAATGTGGTTTGTAGGAAAAAACCCCACCAAAATTGGCCTTATGGTTTGAGAGATATGGCTTGTTGAAGTTCAAAAATTGGTGAAAATGATTTGATCATATCTTGACAACCACACATGGGATTTGGGAGTTCTTGGACTTTTTGAAAATGGGAGAACAAGATCTTCAACTTTCATGTTGGGCAAAAATTCATTTGAAGCTTTTATCATGATGCAAGTTGAGGATCAAGAAGTTTCTATTTTTGGCAGTTGAAATTACAGGTCCAGTTTCTATTTCTGGAAATTTTCTGATTGGCTTCAAATTCTTCCATGATGTTGATTGCCATGACATATAAGACCTATTAGGACAAGAATAAACTCCTTCAAACCATTTCCATCCATTAAAACCATAGAATCAACCACAGTTGACCAACTTTGACTTTCTAGGGTTTTGGACTATCTATGCATTGACTGATGAATTCCAAACCCTAATTCTTTGAGACTTTGACTTCAAAAGATGTCCCAAGACATATGAACTCTTGATGATTGACCATGGTGCCCAAATTCCACAAGAATGGCCACCATCCACTGCTTTGACTGATTGTTGACTTTTTAGGGTTTTCTGCCTGCCTGTGCATTGAACTGATGACCATTGAGGCTTCAACCCTTGACTTGAACACTTCAAATAGACCTCCAAGTCATGTGAACTTGATAGGCAAACCCTAGGGCCTTGATTCCTTGAGAAAACACCCTTGCTTGATTGGTGGACTGATCTCCTGATCAGTTTGACCTAATTCTTTGCTTGCTTGCACTTGAGGCAACTGAGGACAATGCAAATGCTATGCAATGTTTCATGATATGCTATGACCTAATATGAGATGGTATGCACAATGATAGGTGCAAATTTGAGGTGCTACACCGTGCTTCACCAGTGGGTGTTCCTGTGGATGATAATGCTGCTGCTGCCGCTCCCGCCAGTAACTTTGATGGGGTTGATGAGTTGGGGGGCATCAGAATCAATGGACAACCACTTGCTGCAGAGGTCAATGTCAGAGCTACCCGGGCTCCGATTCGTCATCCAACTCCGTTTGTCGACCAACAAGAGGACATGTTCACGTTGCTGAGTGAGGATGATGAAGTGGTCAGAATTGAGGATAGGGATCGTAAGGTTGATGCCCTTGCTGAGAAAGTCAGAGCTATGGAATGTCAGAACTCACTTGGGTTTGATGTGACCGACATGGGTCTGGTGGAAGGGTTGAAGATCCCCTACAAGTTCAAGGCACCCTCATTCGAAAAGTACAACGGTACCTCCTGTCCTCGCACCCATGTGCAAGCTTACTTCAGGAAGATCTCTGCCTACACTGATGATGAAAAGATGTGGATGTACTTTTTCCAAGACAGTTTATCTGGAGCGTCTTTGGATTGGTACATGGATCTGAAGTGAGAATCAGTTAGAAGCTGGAAGGATTTGGGTGAGGCCTTCCTAAGGCAATACAAGCACAACATGGACATGGCGCCGAGCCGAACTCAGTTACAGAGCTTGTGTCAAAAATCCAAGGAAAGCTTCAAAGAGTATGCCCAGAGGTGGCGTGAGCTAGCCGCCAGAGTGCAACCTCCTATGCTGGAGAGAGAGCTGACTGACATGTTCATTGGAACCTTGCAAGGTGTGTTCATAGATCGCTTGGGAAGTTGCCCGTTCAGTAGCTTTTCAGATGTTGTTGTCTGTGGGGAAAGAACTGAAAGCCTTATCAAAGCAGGAAAGATTCAAGATCCTGGCTCTTCAAACTCTTCAAATTCTAAGAAGCTATACTCTGGGGCACCCAGAAGGGGAGAGGATGAAACAAATGCTGTGCACCGTCGAAGGAGTGCAAACAGAGGACCATATCGTCAAGTGGCCGCTGTGACTATTCCAGCAACTCAACAGCAACAGAGGAGACCAACTCAACAGTATCAGACTCCACAACATCGTCCTCAGCAACAGGCTTCCCAGCCTCACAATGGAAATCAAGCTGGTACAAGTAATGAGAGGAAGAAGATCATTTTTGCTCCAATCCCCATGTCCTACGCCGAACTGTATCCCTCTTTGTTAGAGCGGAACTTGATTACTCCCAGAGACCCGCCGCCCATACCCGTCAACCCTCGGTGGTGGTATAGGCCTGAACAACATTGTGTGTATCACTCGGGTGCTCCTGGTCATGATGTGGATAGTTGTTTCCAGCTGAAGATGAAGGTTCAAGACCTTGTGAGGTCAGGTATTCTGATCTTGGAGGATTTAAGTCCCCGTGTTAATCAAGCTTGAAGATAACAAGTCCTGGGCTGGCGCCGACTTTTCTTCAGAAAGGTTATTCAGAAAACAGAAGCTGCTGATGCAAGAGATACTGACATTTGTCATCCCCGGTGGGATCTATCACAATTGGGTCACTGTGGGCTTTCCTACAGTTGTTCATAAGTCAGAGCAATAATCACTTTGTTTAAAAACCCTTCTCCCATGCCAAAAGGAGAAGTGATGACCTTGTTGGCAACATTTTGTGCAATGATATTTTCATTCAAATAAATTCATGTTAAACATTTGTTTTTCCAATTGTTTTTCCTTTTCCGCTTTTTACATGAAATTGGTGATCACAAAAAACCCTAAAAAACAAGAATAAAAGCAATCTTTTCATCTGCATAACGGTTGTCTTGTTTGATTTTCAAAGTGCTTTTTATACTCAAAATCTTTATGCAGGTTGTTTCTCAAACCCATTGAACATAATGATCGGACGTCATCTCCCAATTTTGAATTCCCTGTATTCGAAGCTGAAGAAGATGATGTTGAAGGGATTCCTGACGGTATTTCCCGACTTCTTGAGCAAGAAAAGAAGATCACTCAGCTGCATCTCGAGAATCAGCAGAACAGCCAACTGGGGCATCAAAAAAAAATCAATCAAAAAAAAAACAAAGAAAGAAAGGGTGCAAAAGAAATCAAAAGAAATCAAAAGCAAAATCAAAAGAAAAAACAAAGGAAAAATAGCACCCTTAAAGTCCCAAGTTGACTGATGCTGAATCCGGCTGAAAGAAGGAAGAGATCAACTGCCATGTGTCATGGTCAGTTATATCAGCAGAGAGTGAAAAAGCATTTGACAAAAAGGTCAAGCCTCGTGTGTTCCGAGAAGGTGACCTTGTGCTCAAGAAGGTCTTGTCTTTCGTGCTCGATTCCAGGGGCAAGTGAACCCCCAAGCTATGAATGTCCATGTGTGGTCAAGAAAGCCTTTTCAGGCAGTGCTCTGACACTTGTAACAATGGATGGAGAAGTTCACTCGTCCTGTGAATCCTGATGCAGTCAAGAAATACTTCGCCTAAAACAAAAAAAAAGCAAAATAGCTCGCTAAGTCGAACACCCCAAAGGGCGACTTAGGCAAAAAGGAGCGTCTCGGTGGATTGAAAACCCGAAAGGGCGATCCAGGCAAAAGTTAGAGACATTGAAAAAGGAATTTGCATCCCGCTAGATTGAACACCTCACACTGGGGCAATCTAGGCAAAAATTAGGGATTTGGCAAGTAACTGCATCTTGACAAGACTGTGCTCTATATCTGTCATCCGTCAGGGATTCTCGATTCGTTGTCGACTGAAGCTCCGAATACATCGAAAATTCGGAATGGTAGAGGAAAGGTCATTATGTTCAATGTAGCCCTCTCCAATATATATCACCGATTTCAAACTTGTACAGATCTATGGAGTCTCGCCCTTTGCAGACTACCATTCCATTACATCTATTTGAGCTTTTATCCCATTATTTGCACTCTTATTTGTTTTCAACTCAACGAATGTTTTGCATGTTTTTAATTGATAAAGTATCATTGTTTTCAAAGTAAACAAATTTTTCACAAAAAAAAAAAAAAAAAAAATTTTTTTGTTCTTAAACAAAGTGAACATTCACAATGATGGAAGGATACTTAGGAGATCCGCAGTGCTCTCCCGAGGGTGGCATGATTACCACTAGGTAAGGCATTTGTTCGTATCTCGAGCATAACTTTAGCTCTCTCCTGTCGAACCTCTTTTGGTTTCTCCTCAGCAAGGTTGCTCAGTGCAGTGTTGGTTGAAGTTGTTTATCTTCATGTTCCCGGCAGTGCAACATTCTTCCTCCAAGTCCCTGTTAGCCCTATAGTGGGGCATCTCCAGTATAAGTTCGTTCGAGCCCTACCGTGGGGCATTCCCAGCAAGGTTGCTGTTGAAATACTTTTGTGGGGCAGTTCCCCAAGCAGAGTGTTTACTGAAGACGTTAGCGTTCGTCTCTCCAGCAGAGCAGTCTTCTCCTCTCCCCGCAGGATGGTGTTGTTCCCTGATATCCCGGTTTCCAGCAGATAGCGTTTGCTCTCTGGTGTTTTTTGCCTTCCCTATGGAAAAAGAGTGGTACCGGGTGGTTGATTCCTGGACCCGTGTGTTTACATGTCTGTTTGTCAGCATTCATCATACATTTTAGGTAGAATGCATACATGCATAATCATAGCATTTGGATACTCATGATGCAGCTGTTGCCATGTATCTGTTGATGGTTGTCTCCTGTTATTTGTTGATACAGATCTCTCCAGTAAATTTTCCTCTAGCAGATATGGGTGTGTCTGATCTCTCCATGTAGAGTCAACCCTTAAGCAGAAAGTGTCTACCCTTTCCTGCCATTTCCCCACTGAGATACTTCCTCGTGGATGACGGTTGTTTCCGTTCCCTCCCAACATGCATTGGGATGGGTAGTCCCTATTGAGTTTCTTTCCTCATTAGGGTGGGTCTTGTTTCAGTCTGCCATTTTGGATCGATCCTGAATTGGCTTCCTATTGGCTGTCTCTTGTGTTTCCCTGGGGCATAAATGAATAGTCGCTCACTAACCGGCACTCATTCATCTTATCCTCAGCGGAATTTGTTGGCCTCTACCTACTAACCGGTAGCTGTAAGTCCTTTCTTTACGGTCTTCTACCCACTACCCGGTAGCTGTAAATCTTTTTTTCTCACTCTGTCTCTCAGCAGATCGTTTGGTGGCTTCTACCTACAAACCGGTAGCTGTAAGTCCTATCTTTGTGGTTTTCTACCCACTAGCTGGTAGTTGTAAAATCCCACTTTCATCCCCTTGTTGGAGTTAACCCTGTGTGCTCATCCTATCGATGACTGGTTACTTTTCTGTGGTTTTCTGCCTACAAACCGGTAGATGTAATCCCCTCTTTGTGGTATTGATAATCTTTTCCCCTTTGGATACTTGCCTTGATCAAGAAGTATTGTCCCCATTGGGTCTTCCCCTTCTTTTTGGATATTTGCTCCGAGTTAGCAACTTTATCCTCTTTTGATTGGTCATCTTTTGCATACCTAGTCCTGGTACCCTGATGCCTTTCTTTTCGGTCGATTATTCATTTAACAACCTACAACCCGGTTATGGATAATCTTCCATGCGAGTGTATTATCTACGTTCTGACGGCTATAGATAATATATCTCATGCACTCTTTGGTCAATCTTTCGATTGTTATCTCCAGCAGAGTAAGATTCGTATTCCTTGTGGAATCGAATGTCCATCCTTTAACAAGTTTGCCTTCGCTCTCTTCAGGATGTTTTCGGTCGTTTATCCATTTAACAACCTACAATCCGGTTATGGATAATCTTCCATGCGAGGTTATTATCTACGTTCTGACGACTATAGATAATATATCTCATGCACTCTTTGGTCAATCTTTCGATTGTTATCTCCAGCAGAGTAAGATTCGTATTCCTTGTGGAATCGAATGTCCATCCTTTAACAAGTTTGCTTTCGCTCTCTTCAGGATGATGTCGGTCGTTTATCCATTTAACAACCTACAACCCGGTTATGGATAATCTTCCATGCGAGGTTATTATCTACGTTCTGACGGCTATAGATAATATATCTCATGCACTCTTTGGTCAATCTTTCGATTGTTATCACCAGCAGAGTAAGATTCGTATTCCTTGTGGAATCGAATGTCCGTCCTTTAACAAGTTTGCTTTCGCTCTCTTCAGGATGATGTCGGTCGTTTATCCATTTAACAACCTACAATCCGGTTATGGATAATCTTCCATGCGAGGTTATTATCTACGTTCTGACGACTATAGATAATATATCTCATGCACTCTTTGGTCAATCTTTCGATTGTTATCTCCAGCAGAGTAAGATTCGTATTCCTTGTGGAATCGAATGTCCATCCTTTAACAAGTTTGCTTTCGCTCTCTTCAGGATGATGTCGGTCGTTTATCCATTTAACAACCTACAACCCGGTTATGGATAATCTTCCATGCGAGGTTATTATCTACGTTCTGACGGCTATAGATAATATATCTCATGAACTCTTTGGTCAATCTTTCGATTGTTATCACCAGCAGAGTAAGATTCGTATTCCTTGTGGAATCGAATGTCCGTCCTTTAACAAGTTTGCTTTCGCTCTCTTCAGGATGATGTCGGTCGATTATTCATTTAACAACCTACAACCCGGTTATGGATAATCTTCCATGCGAGGTTATTATCTATGTTCTGACGGCTATAGATAATATGTCTCATGCGCTCTTGGGTCGAAGTCGTCTTCCCCAGTCGAGTATGGTTCGTATTTCTTGTGGAATCGAATGTCCATCCTTTAACAAGACTGCTTTTCTAGCCCTCTTCAGGATGTTGAGTGTTTTGGAACACAAACCAATTCACGCTTTGGCACTCAGGCCAATTTTTCCGGTTTTCAGACCGAAGAAGTTTCCGACGATCAGGTCGATGTACTTATGTTTTTTCCGGTATTCAGACCGAAGAAGTTTCCGACGATCAGGTCGATGTACTTATGATTTTTCCGGTATTCAGACCGAAGAAGTTTCCGACGATCAGGTCGATGTACTTATGGCACTCAGGCCAATTTTCCGGTATTCAGACCGAAGTGGCATCCAGGCCAATTTCCGATGTTTCAGATCGACATCAAATCTCTCATATACCGATGCTCAGTATTCAGACTGACGAGCGGCGCTCAGGCCGTGGTTATCCCTGTGTTACCATTTATTTTGGTATCCAGGTCGACGTTTCTGTTTCGGTATTCAGGCCGATTTCTTTTTCCGTTCCAGACGGGTTTTTCTTTCAAGACTGTTTTCTTTGCCGATCCTGACAGGCATTCTTGTATTATATCCAGTTGGTGCAAATTTCTACGGTTCTTAGTATTCAATCCCTGTTTACCCTGAAAGTCTGACAGCCATTGCTATCATCCGTTCGGGTTCCCAGCTGATTGAATAGGGGCAGCTGTAGCACCTCAAATTTGCACCTATCATTGTACATACATTCTCACATTAGGTCATAGCATAACATGGTCCACTGCATAGCATTGCATTGTCCCATTTGCCTCAAGTGCAAGATCATCAAGAGAATTAGGTCAAACTGATCAGGAGATCAGTCAATCAAGCAAGCAAGTGTGTTTTTCATTGAGCCAAGGCCCTAGGGTTGGTCCAACATGTTCACATGACTTGGGGATCCATTTGAAGTGTTTAGGTCAAAGATTGGATGTTCAGAGGTTATCATTCAATGCACAATCAGTCAGAAACCCTAAAAAGTCAAACTTGGTCAACTGTGATTGATTTTATGGTTTTGATGGATGGATTTGGTTTGAGAGAGCTTATTCATGTCCAAATAGGCCTCATGTAACATGGCAAACATCATCATTGAAGAATCTGAAGCCAAGTCAGAAATTTCCAAAAATAGAAACTGGACCTGTAATTGAAACTTGCCAAAAATGGAAACTTCTTGATCCTAAACTTACATCATGATACAAGCTTCAGATGAATTTTTGCCCAACATGAAAGTTGAAGATCTTGTTCTCCCATTTCCAAAAAGTCCAAGAACTCTCAATTCCCACGTATGGTTGGCAAGATATGATCAATTCATTTTCAAAAATTCTTGAACTTCAAAAGGCCATATCTCTCAAACCATTTGGCCAAATTTGGTGAGGTTTTTTCCAACAAGTCATATTTAACCTCCTCTTTCCAAAAATGTAACTCTCATGCACCAAAACTCTATGGATCAAAATGGCATTTTTTCACTATCATGATTTATTTTCAAGTGTGGTGCAAAAGTGAAATCTTGAATTAACCACTTACAGCCATTTTTGCCAATTGAATAAGTTCTGAAATCATGTTTTGGTCATGCTACAAGGCCCAATTTCGTGCACTAACCATCACACCTCACCATAAGAACCAAAATGGCCATTTAGCAATTTGACTCATTAAACTAATTATGATTAGCATACACTAAAGCAACCTTAAACAGACAATATATATCATTTTTTCTACCATTTGGAAACCCTAGCTGCCTCCATAACACAGAAAACTTCACTCTCTCAAGATTTTGTTTTTTCCCCCATTTTCAAAATCTGTCAAAAGAACCAAAGGCCTCGAGCTACCCATTGTTGTTTCATCATCCAAACAGCATCTTGAGCTCATTCCAACCTTCCTTTCATGACTATAACCATCATTTGCTCGACTGTTTTTCAAAGTTCCATTAATGGCAAAGTTTGATTGAAGCTATTTCAAGTTGTTTCAAGCCAAACCAACTTCATCATTCAACTTTGGGGAGCTGTTAGGACATCTGTTTCAGCAAGGCATCACAAAACAACCACTGTTCCACGAATTTCTTCAAAATCAAGTAAGCAATCGAATCTCTAATTTCTTAAAATGATGCTATGCCTTGTGTAAATCCTTTCTTGCTGATCACCCTGAGCTTCGAATCACATGAAATGGTTGGTTAGTTTAGGAGTTATGCTGTTTTAAAGTTTAATGATAAATTTCATTCTTGCTCGATTCATGAGTTGTGTTGTGTTTTAGTTAAAATCAATGTTGGATTCATGTTAGTTGTGCTTTGCTGATCATTTTTGTATATTCAATTGCATTTTCTGGAAAAAAATTGGTTGAGTCGAATTTGAGAAGATGATGTTGTTGCACTGTACATAAACCCTAGAACACATTCATGCATTGCCCAGAAAAGTGATATTCATGCGTGCATGGCACTGTTTCTTCATGCTGACCAATAGAATCATTTCCCTGGCCGTGAGCAAAACGCATCGTTTGGTTTAGTGAATCCCATATTTACAAGTTTGCCATTCCGCCCATTTTATTTAATTAAATCCATTTAATTCATTTCTTCTTTCAAATATTTATTTCATTTTGTCACACAACTTGTAAAAATCATATCTCCATCATTTTAAGTCCAATTTCCATGGGAATTTTTGCTAAATGCTCAGCATGACCTCTATTATTTTATCACATTTTTTCCAGAATTTTTGGATGGTTGTTTTTTATTTGGCATTAGGGTTTGTGACATGTATCAATATTGTACACATTTTACCAAAACCTTTGTGAAATAGTCATGACTTATCCTATGGACTTGAAACTTTTTGAGCACAAACTAGACACATTCATGTTTATTTTGATGTAGAGTTTGTGAATTTATCTTATCTGGATTGTGAGTTGTGAATTTTTGAAGTAGGGTGTGACAATTTGTGTCACACCATTGATGTGTAACTTGTTGATTTTTATAGCCATGCCTATTGACCTCCAAATGGATTGATTTTTTGTATGATTGAGCTTGAACATGTCTAGTTTGCATATGATTTTTTGTGGATTTGTTTATGGCATTTTCCAATTGTTTGAGATTTTCTCCCCTGTTTGACCAAAATGTTGACCTTATGTGATGCATGTGCCCATTTGTTTTGTGAAATGCTCATACTTTATTAGATGGACATGAAATTTTACATGAGATAACTAGACATCCTAAGCTTTGCCATGGTTTTAGTCCCATTCATTTATCATATGCCATCTCTGATTTATGATTTTTCTAAGTTGATGCATGATTGGTTGACTTCTTTGAGCATGTTCAAAATTGCTTTGACTTTCTGATTTTCATTGACTGCCTTCCACTTGTCCAAATGAGATGATATTTGACATGCTTACCATGCTATGTGTTGTGATTGATCATGATTTATTTGGTGATTTTTGGAAATGTTTGAGTTTGCTTTTGATGCAAGTCTTTCTGTTGACTCCTATGAGCTTCTGTTTGCTATACCTTGACCTAAATTGTTCATGAAATGATGATAGTGATTGATATGAATGTGAACCCAATTGGCATTGATTCTTGATTGTTTTAACATGATTTTGGATGCTTGCCCTTTGCTGTTTTGACTTTTTCATTCCTTTTTGACCCTAGGCTTGCCCTAGTGGTCTTGTTACTCACCTTTGAGTTCATGTTTTCAGGTTGACCAACAAATGAACAATGAGACCAATTCTTTTTGATTGAGCTTGCTTGAATATCATTGTTTAACTTGTTTGTTTTGTAGGTGGCTTGGCTCACATGCCTTAAGCCTTGTGCCTTGCACATCCATTTGCCTCTAATTAACTGTTGATGTCTGTTTCTTTTTGCTTTGTTTGAAGTTGTATACTAATGTCTGCTTGACTATTTCAGGTGCTTTTAGTTGCTCAGTTCCTTGTGAACTTTTGCTTTTCTTTGCTTATTAAGCAATTTGCATTGAGGTATACTTCTAATCTTCATGTAGTCTGGAAGACCTGGTCTGTTACTTGGCCAGGCAACTGTCTGAAGTCCTCCTTAAGAGGCAATGTTTGTGTATGTTTAAATCTTGTCCCTGTACATATGCAAAGTCCTCCTAAGTGAAGAGGCAATTGGCAGAACCCAAGGGATAAGCAACCTATCCCCTGCTAGTTTGTGTGTCACTCACATTGCTCACACTACCTGTGTTGATGCATAGTGGGTAAAAGCCCAAGATCTATAGAGTCACTTGTGGAGAGAGTTCCCCCATTCTGAACTCCCACACCTTCTGATATTCAAATGCTCTCCCTGGCCAGGGATAAGAGCAATGAGGCACACCCCTCATCTCCTTTCATCTGCTTCACCTTGGCTCTCAATGTCAAGGTTAAGAGCACCCTTTACCCAGTTCCAGAGGTTTGTTTGTTGAGGTTGATATGACCCCTCGACTAAAACCTAACCCTTGTTTGAGCCACTTGCTTGTGTATAGTGTGTGCTATCTGTGCTTGTATGTTTGTTTGACTTGCTTCTTGTGCAAGTTAGGGTTAGTTTAGACTTGCTTCCTGTGCAAGATAGGTTTTGCTTGGCTTGCTTCCTGTGCAAGTTAAGTGCGGGTGTGGCTTGCTTCCTGTGCAAGTCATGATTAGGATAGTCTGGCTCCCTGTGCCAGTTAGCTAGAAACCTTAACTTAGGGATGATTTTGCATGATAACATCTAGGCTCGAGTCGTAGTCTCCCTAGTGTTGTGTCTCCCTCTGTTATCTGGTTAGGCTAGTCCTGTGTCCCTGTTTAGCCGAACTACGGCAACTCTGATTCTCATGTCCAGATGAGATACGTAGGCACGAGATGCGATGTCTTGTCGAGTTTGACTAACAACTAACACTAATTCTTTTCTCTCGCCCTCGTTGCGATTGAGACCTTCCCTTTCTCTTGCCCTAGTTGCAATCGAGACCCTTCTTCTTCCTGTGCAAGTTGGGTTAGGATAGGCTTGCTTCCTGTGCAAGTTAGCTAGAAACCTTAACTTAGGGACGATTTTTGCATGACAACATCTAGGCTCGAGTCGTAGTCTCCCTAGTGTTGTGTCTCCCTCTGTTATCTGGTTAGGCTAGTCCTTTTTCCCTGCGTAGGGGAACTACGTCGCCCTGATCCTCATACCAGATGAGGTACGTAGGCAGGAGATTGAGCTGATCTCTCCGGGCGCCTTTTTTCTTTTTGTGAGTGTTGTTTGAATGTTATAGGCTCGAGTCCCCGACTCCCTATTAACTTGTTGTGTTGTTGTGTGCTTGGAAGCTGATGTAAGTCCATCGAGTGGCATTTGGGTTCCAGTGTGTGTGTGTTTTGGTTCGGATGCTGATGTAAGTCCAGTGATTGGCATTCGGGCTCCATGTTTGCCTGTGTTTGTTTTGTGTGTGCGTGTCAGCCGAGCTACGAATGCTCTGATTCTTCTTTCGTCCAAAGGAGATACGTATGCATAGGACGCGACATCCTAGCGAGCATGTGTCGTTTCCCCAGTCCGAACTACTTCGACTCTGATGTCTATGCCTGATAGACTAAGTAGGCCCAGGATGCGACATCCTGCCGAGTCAGTTTCAGTCTTGTTTGTTTTCTTGTGTCTCTTTCAGCCAGTGTGTGTGTGTTTGAGCAGTGTTTTAGCAACCATTTTCCTTTCTATTGTGCGTGGATCCCGTCGAGTACGACGGATGCGTAGGGGTGCTAATACCTTCCCTTCGCATAACCGACTCCCGATCCCATTCTCTTTGGTCGCG
This sequence comes from Lathyrus oleraceus, assembly GCF_024323335.1. NCBI lineage: Eukaryota > Viridiplantae > Streptophyta > Magnoliopsida > Fabales > Fabaceae > Lathyrus > Lathyrus oleraceus. Next base: position 455,070,500 of record NC_066581.1, on the reverse strand, counting down.
AGACCATGCTTTTTCCTAGGTTTACTCTGAGCGTTTCCTTTCCCTCTTTTGGGATAAATAACGCACGGTGGCGGCTCTGTTGTTTTCATTTCCCGCCGGTTTTTCGCGTGATGCGACACATACGAGTCTGAGTTATATGGTTTTTGTTTTCGAAACACTGATACCATTAGACTTACGATCAAGAGAAATGCAACATACTTGCATTTGAAAAAAAGAATACAATCCTGTATAGGATCAGGTATTGTGTCAAAGATCACGTATCAGAATCCAATATTTTTTGAGAATAGTCAATGCAAGTTTTTCCCGCTTAAGGTACGAGACGATGAAGATGTTGATACATGTTTGTTAGTCATGAACATTCAGGATGCAACTGTATTGAGTTGTACATTACTCTTCAACCATGCATACCGTCTCAGCAGTCTCAAATAACCAGTCAGGATGAATATGGTGAATTTGATCCACAATGGTCAGATGACGTCAACCCAGAAGCAAAAGCAGAAGCGGAAGTGGACTTCGTTGATGAAGAAGAAGAGGAGACCGGGATACAGGATGATCAGATGCTGAACAACGACATTGAAGATGATGATCAATCACCACCAATACCTCCTAGTCATGTCTACAATTCGCCTCAACATATGACAAATTTGGATCTGCACGACGATGATACATCCAACAGTGTTTTCTATAACCCGTATCAATGATCATAAGGCGAATTAAAGGTATGGGACATGTTTCGTGCTAAAGACAAATGTGTGCGAGCTATCAAAAAATTCCACATGAAAAACTCTGCTGATTTTACAGTGAAATGCACTGATTTAAGAAGGTATGTTATCGAATGTCGTAACATCCTTTGTAAGTTTCGGTTGGTTGCGTCTTACAAAAAGAAAAACGACTCTTGGGAGATCGCTTCAATAGACCCACCTCACAATTGCATTGCAACTAACGTTGAACAAGATCATCGTAAACTAAGCGTTACATTGATATGTCAAGACATTCTACTGTTGGTTAATAAAGACCCATCAGTGAAGGTGAGTATAATTATATCCCATATCAGAATAACATATAATTATACTCCATCTTACAAGAAAGCCTGGATTGCGAGGACAAAGGTTGTTGAACAGGTAATCGGCAACTAAGAGGATTCATACAAAGAATTGCCACAGTTTTTATGGGCCCTAAAAACATATGTCCCAGGAACTGTGACAATTATGGAGACATTGCCAGCAATGATGCCAGACGAAACCTGTGTTACAGGTAATAGAATCTTTCACCGTCTCTTTTGGGCGTTTGACCCATGCATCAAAGGTTTCGCATTCTGCAAACCTATTATTCAAATTGGTGGCACTTGGTTATACGGCAAATACAAGGGTATTTTGCTTATGGCGGTTGCACAAGACGACAACAACAATGTCTTTCCCATTGCCTTCGCTCTGGTTGAAGGTGAAACGGCTGGTGGATGGGGTTTCTTTCTTCGATATTTCAGAACGCATATGGCTCCATAAGCCAATCTCTGTTTGATTTCTGATAGACATGTTGCCATTGAGAGTGCTTACAATAACCATGACAACAGATGACATGTTCCTCCTTCTACCCATGTCTATTGCATTAGACATATTGCACAAAACTTCATGCTTGCAATAAAAGATAAGAATCTTCGCAAGAAGGTGGTGAATGCTGGGTATGCTCTAACTCAACCGTCATTTCAATATTATCGTGATGAAATTAGACTGTCTAATGAAGACGCATGGAGATGGCTAAATAACATACCGGTAGAGCAGTGGATAAGGGAATTTGACAAAGGTTGTCGATGGAGCCACATGACAACAAACCTTGTGGAATGCATGAAGGGGGTATTCAAAGGAATTAGAAATCTGCCAATAACTGCCTTGGTAAGATCGACCAATTATAGGTTGACTTCTACATTCGCAACCAGAGGTGAAAGATGGAGTGCATGAAGGAGAATTGCGGTCCAAAACGCAGCGGAAATTAAAATTTTCTCCTTTAGAGATCCTTACGAATGGTCATGATCAGTGATAGAATACACAATGGGATCCACCGTACCTTACGGCATTCCTTAGTTACTCTATCTCTCATCAGCGATAGCACCATTGTTATCATAATAGAGACCAATGGGATCCACAATACTAGGGACTATGCCAAGTTCACTAATGAACCTTTTTGATCCAAACAGCTTCCTTTGCTGCACTTGAGGCAGCAATATACTCGGCCTCGGTTGTAGAATCAGCAACTGTATCTTGCTTTGAACTTTTCCAGCTCACAGCGCCACCGTTTAAGCAAAACACATAACCAGATTGCGATCTAAAGTCATCCTTATCTGTCTGGAAGCTAGCATCGGTGTATCCAATTATAGCCAACTCTTCCTAACCTCCATATATCAAGAATGAGTCCTTAGTTCTTCTTAAATACTTAAGGATATTCTTGACAGCTACCCAGTGAGCATCACCAGGATCAGATTGGTACCTACTCGTTGCACTTAAAGCATACGAGACATCTGGTCGAGTACATAACATGGCATACATGATAGATCCTATTGCAGATGCATATGGAATCTTATTCATGCGATCTCTTTCTTCCTTAGTTAAAGGGGATTGTGTTTTTGATAGACACATGCCATGTTGCATAGGTATGAATCCTTTCTTGGAATCATGCTTATTAAAGCGTCTCAACACTTTGTCTGTGTATGTACTCTGACTTAGGCCAAGCATTTTAATGATATATCTCTATAGATTCTGATTCCTAATATATAGGCTGCTTCACCTAGGTCCTTCGTAGAAAAGCATTTCCCCAACCAAGACTTTACTTGTCACAGGGTAGGGACATCGTTTCCAATGAGTAATATGTCATCTACATATAATACCAGGAATACGATCATGCTCCCACTAACCTTCTTGTAGATACAAGGCTCATCTTCGTTCTTGATGAATCCATATTGTTTTACTGTTTCATCAAAATGAAGATTCCATGAGTAGGTCACAGGCTCATCTTGATCCATGAGTAATACATCACCTTGATCCATATATCTCAGGTAGGTGACGTATCCTGCCTGACCTACGCTGGTCTTGTTCTACTTGAGCAGGTTGCTCTTACACAACTACTTGTGTTTCCTGCTCCAATTCCTCCATAGGTGTGTCGATGCTTTGTGATTCTTAAATTTCTTCAAGCTCTACTTTCCTCCCACTGGTTCCTTTGGAAATAAAATCCTTTTCTAGGAAAACTCCAGTTCGAGCGACAAACACTTTGCCCTCAGAAGGATTGTAGAAGTAATACCCTCTTGTTTCTTTAGGATACCCCACAAATAAGCATTTGTCAGATTTGGGCTCAAGCTTAGTTGAAATTTGTCGTTTCACATAAACCTCGCAACCCCAAATCTTTATGTAAGACATATGTGGTTTCTTACCACTCCATATCTCATATGGTGTCTTCTCAACCTTTTTGGATGGAACACGGTTAAGTGTGTAAGCTGTTGTCAATAGTGCATGTCCCCAAAAGGAGTTTGGAAGATCGGCGTGACTCATCATGGATCGGACCATGTCTAACAGGGTTCGATTTCTTCTCTCAGATACACCATTCCATTGGGGTGTTCCAGGAGGAGTGAGTTGGGATAGGATCCCACACTCTTTCAGATGGTCATCAAACTCTAGGCTTAAATACTCACCACCTCGATCTGATCGAAGAGTTTTAATATTCTTACCTAGTTGGTTTTGTACTTCATTCTTGAATTCCTTGAACTTTTCAAAGGACTCTGATTTGTGTTTCATTAAATACACATAACCATATCTACTGAAATCATCCGTGAATGTGATGAAGTACTGAAAACCTCCTCTGGCTGGTATGTTCAGTGGTCCACATACATCAGTATGTATGAGGGCCAAAAGATCATTAGCTCTTTCACCTTTTCCTGTGAATGGAGACTTTGTCATCTTTCCAATTAAACAAGATCTGCATGTCTCATATGATTCATAATCAAAAGAGTCCAAGAGTCCATCTTTATGGAGTTTGGAAATGCGTTTCTCATTTATGTGGCCTAATCGACAATGCCAAAGGTAAGTTGGATTTAACTCGTTAGGTTTCATCCTTTTAGTATTAATGTTATATATAGGCATTTCGAGATCAAGGACATACAGTCCATTGCTCATTTGTGCAGTAGCATAGAATATATCATTCAAATAAATTGAGCAACAATTGTTCTTTATTATAAATGAAAAACCAAACTTGTCCAAACAAGAAATGGAAATAATATTCCTGCTAATTGCAGGTACATAATAACAGTTCTCTAACTGAATTATTAAACCACTAGGTAAAGTTAATACATAAGTTCCTACGGCTAAAGCAGCAACCTTTGCTCCATTGCCAACTCGTAGGTCAACTTCACCTTTTGCCAAATCTCTACTTCTTTTTAGCCCCTGTACATTTGTACAAATGTGAGAACCGCATCCAGTATCTAATACCCATGATGCAGAAGTAGATAAATTTATTTCAATAACAAAAATACCAGAAGTTGAAGTCTCTACTCCATTCTTCGTATCTTCCAGGTACTTTGGGCAGTTTCTCTTCCAGTGTCCGGTCTTACCGCAATGGAAGCAGGTGCCAGCCTTTGCTATGCCTCCACTAGGCTTCAAAGCAGCAACAGTGGGTCTGGGTTTGGTAACTTCCTTGCCTTTCCCTTTATGACCCTGCTTGGTGGGCCTTTTGTTTTGTCTCTTTCCATTTCCGATCATCAGAATGGACTTCCCTTTTGTCTTCAGATTCTGCTCAGCTGTTCTTAACATGCCTAGCAGTTCAGGAAGAGATTTATCCATATCATTCATATTGAAATTTAGGACAAATTGACTGAGACTATCTGGCAACGATTGCAAGATCAAATCAGTCGCAAGTTCCTTTTCGAGGGGAAAACCCAATCTCTAAAGGTTTTCCACATACCCAATCATCTTGAGTACATGGGGACCTACAGGGGCTCCCTCAGCTAACTTGCTTTGAAAAAGGGCTTTTGAAACTTCAAACCTCTCATGCCTTGCTTGCTCTTGATATAGCATCTTCAAGTGTTCGATCATATCGAACGCTGACATGTTCTCATGTTGCTTTTGCAATTCTGAGTTCATGGTAGCCAGCATGAGACAAGCAGTTTCATTGGCATTATCGACATGCTTCTTATAAGCATCTCTTTCTGCCTTAGGTGCAGAACTAGGAGGTTCCTCTTCAGGAACAGGAGTCTCCAAGACATACAACTTTTTATCATGTTTGAGGACAATCCTCAGGTTTCGTGCCAATCCAGGAAATTTGTCCAAGACAATTTTTCCTTGTCAAGGATTGATCGCAAGATGTTGTTAGAGGTGTTTGTTGTCATGGTAATCTACATAAGAATTAATGAAAATGTAAGTATCAATAACATATTTAATTAGGCCTTTAATTAAATATGCTCCCACTATTTTACTCAAAACAAATGACCCTCATCATTTGATTCGGAAAATCCCGTTGGAAGATTTTCTAGTGGGTCGAGATCCATATTTCACTTCGTTCTAAGTCCACGTAGGCGGATTACACAAAACTAGGTTATTTAGGTAGGAACTCCTTCCAGTTGTATCTCATACAACTCTCGAAAATTTCAGTTGGGTGAATAACTCCTTATTCCAATCCATCATATGGATTATTCCCAACTCTTGCTTCTAAACATATATAATAAAATTATAATTAAGTTTGACTCATCGTTTTAGCAGTTGGATATTACAATTATCTCATCGCACCTTAACTAATACAAAACATGCACCTCGCGTAGGCGAAACCTACATATTCGATACCAGTCTTGATGAGTGCTAAAACTTGGAAAGCAAACATATAATATTATTATAATTTGTTTAGTTAAGTTTTACCCATTGTCTTAGCAGTTGGATATTACAATTATCCCATCGCACCTTACTAATATAGAACATGCACCTCGCGTAGGCGAAACCTACATTATCCGATACTAGTCTTGATGAGTGCTAAGACTTGGAAAGCATAAACTTAATATTTTAGTTTGAGGGAATTGCACTTGTTCTGATCTCACCGGCTTATTTATCATATAAATCGTCTCTCACATGCATCAACATATATTCACATGCATCAACATACATACACATGCATCAACATACATAATGAAACAATTATGGCCCCTAGCGCAATTGTTCTCCCAAGCCAATGAGAGAACCTAAGTTAACCTAATAACGATCTAAGCTTCTCCAAGCAAGATCTTCAAGGTTGTCCTCCTTTGATATTGAATTCTTCTTTAAGCTTCTCCAAGCAAGATCTTCAAGGTTGTCCTCCTTTGATATTGAATTCCTCTCTTTCTTCATAACATTGTCTTCTTTTCTTTCTTCATTACATTACAGAAGAAACTCGTTTTACATACGAGGGATTGAGATGAGAAAAGAAGTTACATTAAGAGATTAAAAGGAGAGGCACGACACGCAGGTCGTATTTAAAACCCAAAATAAAATAAAGGACAACTAAGGCCATAACTGATCACCACAAGGCAATAATAACAAACACATTATTATTATTATTATTAATTTTTAATTCCTTTAATTAATTAAAACCAAATTAAATTTCGGCGACCGATCACACTACGCAGAGTTAGCCGGGGGTTCCGCTGCCCTTGCATCAACACAACCCTTGCATAGTCACAAAACAGAAACCCCAAAATTTTGACTCTGTGAGTGTGACGACCGTCACAGGCTTGTGACGACCGTCACAGGCAATTTTGGATTTGTGAGTGTGACGACCGTCACAAAGCATGTGACGACCGTCACAGGCTTGTTACGACCGTCACGGGCTTGTTACGACCGTCACGCATTCAGCTTGTTACGCTCGTCACGAGCTTCACGCGGCCAAAATAACAGAACTTTGAAACAGTCTACAGACCTCTTCCAAAAGCCCTAAATTCATAAATTTTTGACGGCACAACCCTTGCGCCGTCACCAACCCTAATGCGCCAATTTCAGACCGTCAAACACACCTTGATTGTTGATTCAGTATGATTGATCAACAAGTCATTGCTTCACCATACTAATGTCGGATTCCGAAGCAAATGACCATTGATCGCTCAAAGGAAAACAACCATTTAGTGTTTGAATGAACGAAACAGAAACAGTATATCACATATACCGTACTTTGCATTAGGATTACTTATATCATATATAAGTTGATCGGTCTCAATTGCGTCACCTATGGACGATCGATGTCTCGCTGCTTCACCATACTAATGTCAGTACCGAAGCATAGTCAACATCAATCATCCAACTCGTACACTCATGACGCCAAATTTAATTACCCGTTTAATTAATTTATTCATTCTGTCTTTTAATCATATTAATACAGAAACTAAACAGCTATCCGAGTCATGGTTTCGTAAGTAGCTCTGATACCACTGAAGGAGAATTGCGGTCCAAAACGCAGCGGAAATTAAAATTTTCTCCTTTAGAGATCCTTACGAATGGTCATGACCAGTGATAGAATATTTACCTCTTGTGACGATTGAAACCTTTGGTGCAGATCTCTTGTGACAATCAAAACCTTTGATGCAGATCCACGGAGCGATCACGAACGTTGAACGATGACAACGTCTCTACTCAGTCCACACAAACGGGTTCCTTCAATCTCAGTGCTAGCTGGTACGAATGAAGGCTTTGAGTGAGAGAGAGAGTGAGAAAACGAAATTAATGCAACCGCTATGAATGCTTCTGCACAAGGGTTCTATTTATAGAACCACTTGTGTGTGCTTCAAGCTAAAAGGCCCACTTAAGTGTATTTTGGCCCATATCTTATGATATGCCCAAAATCACTTAAGCCCATGGTACCTTACCATATTTCGTATTCTACTCAAGTATACCGTACCTTACGATGTTCTATAATTCACTTAAGGGCACCGTACCTTACGTCATTCCTTAGTTACTCTATCTCTCATCAATCCGTCCTTTGTGTGTGACCCTGTAGGTTTTCGTGACGTTGGCAATTATATTAAATCATGTATTTAACATAATAAACAGTGAGCGGTATCTAGCAACACATCACTGCTACCCAAGACACGAAAATGTAAAGTGATCTGACAATTCCTTCTGTGATAATACTTATGTGTATAATTACCCTTTTGCCCTTATGTCTATATTGAACACAAAGCATAGACCGTGTCATCCTTGTCCAATTCAATATTGGGCCCATAGACATTTATCCTGTTATGCAGGATGGGCAAATTCCATCTAGGTCACTCATGTCCCTCAGCATGCTTCGTGGAGTACCCATCAACTGTCTTTATGGTTATCCGTTACGGACAACGTTTGATCAGCAATAAAGCACTCGACTCTACATCTAGGGTCTATAGTGGTTTCAGGTCGAAGAGTGGTATACACCATTATCACCATGAGAATAACTTATGACACTTTGCATAACTTTCTATATAGTATTCTCATAGCGGGTCAATCCGGTATAAATATTACTCCTAATATTCATATCTATGTTTAAGACTTGATAACTCTTTATCCATGATCCATGAGATGTGATCATCAGTCTACAAACATAGTAGTCTTAATGCTTTAATGTCATCCCACTTCACAATAAAACTCGACTACGAATACTTTAAGAATAGTGTCCTTATGTTTAATGTGTTCTCATGATTAAGTCACACTTAATACATTAAACGGACTAGTTATTCTAGGGACTTTATTAAACAAACATAATAAAGAAAAAGCCTTTTATTATTAATAAATAATTCGATACAAGTACCAAAAGTATTGGCCTCTAGGGCTTACACCAACAATGCAGTGTTAATGTTCAGGAAAGTATTCAGTGAGTGTTGCATGGAAGTCATAAAAGAGGAGAGCATCAAAGCTAGCACACACGCTGTAACAGTCTTTGACCGTCATAGGAAAAATTTCAGCGTCCAGGAAACAATAGACCACAACAAGGGGAGACCAAATTTAGCCTATGTTGTTAGACTAAACAGAAGTTGGTGCGATTGTGGAAAATTCCAGGCCTTCCGCATTCCTTGCTCCCATGTCATTGCAGCATGCGCTTATACTCGTCAAGACGCTTACAACCATTTATCTGATGTGTACAAGGCCGCAACCGTCATGAATGTATATAATCAAAGCTTCTCGGTACTACCAATGAAGGAATATTGGCCTCCATATGAAGGTGATATAGTTTAGCACAATGACGAGATGCGTAGAAAGAAAAAAGGAAGGCCAAACAGCACACGTATCAGGACATAAATGGATTCCACAGATAAAATGATAAGATTATGTAATATCTGTCGTCAACTAGGACACAACAAGAACAACTGTCCCAATCGAGGAGGATCATCTGGGTCTTAAGCTTTTTGTAACATTGTATTTCTGTAACCTTCAATCATTATATATCATTAAGTTTTTGTTAAAACAAGGTTCACAACAAATATCAGTACAAAATAAGCTATCTAAAAACAGAAATATTTTTAACTGATTACAACAATCAAATTGATGTCATCTCGACTGAACATCATTTCCCTAGCATCCTTATCAGTCTTCATTCGCATCCAACCAAAGATACTGTCGAGTCTCTCAATACTTCTAATTTTTCCCCCTTCTGGTATTTTCTCATCTAACCAACGAACCAGCTCCCTCTTCAGTTGATCGAACATAGTGATGTTCCAGAATAGCATCAGCATCTGAGGTTTGTCTCTTGCATAAATCACCTTTCCGTATCAGCGACGAACACCAAACATGATTGCCAAATGATTAAATGAGATGTGGAACAATGACTCACACAACATATCTATTTATAAAAAAAAATGCAGTTTACACTAAGACGTTAATCCAATTGGCGTCTTCTCTCAAGTAATACATAGGGTCGCCAATTGGATTGGCTAAGACAGATGCCCTAGCCAATCCAATTGGCGCCTCCATTCAATTTTTAAGAGGAGTCGCCAATTGAATTGTTGCCTCCTCCTAAAAATGGGGTAGTTTGAGAATTTTTTGAAATCAGAGATATTTTGGGAATTTCCTTAAAAAAATGGGTTATTTTTGTAAAAAAATCCATTTAATATTTATGAATTTTATAATAATATGTTAATTTTTCTTCGTAGACAACCTCTTCGCTGTTGGAGGTGTCCAGTATTAAAGGGAGAACTATGATATGGACCATTAGAATAGATGACCACCATATATTGCTAGTTTTAGAATGGTCCATACATTGTTTGTTTCTTAGGGATTCAAATTAGTCCAAGTCCATTTAATTGTTGAATATAGTATTATGTTGGTTATAATTATAGTTTAAAAGTTTCTTTTTTTCTTTGGAAAGTGAGTTTTTAATGTTGTTGTCTATGGGCGTGAGTTGAAAACTCATGTGACTTTTTGCTTTGGAAAGTGAGTTTTTAATATGGGTAATGTAAACTTATGTCTTAGGGGCATAAGTTAAAAAACCTACAAATAGAAATTCTTTATCGAAAAGAATAATAGATTGTTAATTATAAATTTATTTTAAATTTATCGTATAATTTTCAAGATTTTTTTACTTTATTTATTTCTTAACTTGTATGTTTGGGGCACAAGTTAGTATTTCCCTTTTAATATTATGGCTATGAGCGTAAGTTTGAAACCCATGGACTCAATAGTCAAATTGTGTTTCTGCAAGTATATATATGGATGAAAATTTGACAGCCAGTTTTCATAAATTTTCAAACTTCAAATGGATTTTTTCCTAACATAACTTTTGTTCCTTATTCAAAGAGCTTTCCAACCATTAGTCACATGACCATTTTTGGATTTTCCATGTGGGAGTTTCGAAGAGCTCATCGTGTATGTTCAATTTTGCAATTCACCTCATAACTTGAAATGCAAGCAAATATCAGGCCAATTGCACGTCCAATTCAACTTATTATGACTCCAACATGAATTTCCATTCATCCTTGGGCTTTTCACGCGCCTGTACAGGCCCATGCATGGAAGGTCCAATCTTCATGCACACGAGCATTACACCACTTTGCCTCCAGTTCAGCTATAAATAGAAGTGCTTGCTCATTCAAAAACGAACCTGAAGGAGATCTGAAACGCTGCTGGATTGAAACCACACCCAAACTCAAAGGAATTTCAGTTTTCATTTTCAATTTCAAGCTTGAATTTCAACATCCTTAGTTGATCTTCAAGTCTTAATTCCTTAGCCTTGCATCATCATTACATCTTCAGATCAAATTTGGATCAAAATCTTGGAGAGATCGTGTTGTTCAAAGCTGCATTTCAGAGGTATATCACCAAACTATTTTGATCTGGATCTTGCTATACAATGTGAATTGCTTGAGTTTGAACTATTTTCTGAAGTCCTCATGCAAGAGGCAGGCCAGTGGTGGTCTTAATTTCATGAATCATGTCATTTCTGTTTGTATACCATAAACTTCTAGCTCATGTTTCTCTCTAAATAGAAACATTGAGGAAGATCCAAGGATACAGGGGTGATGTACATCACCCCAGCTTTATTTTGATAACCTACTTTTTCATTTTTATTAACTTTTGAATCCCTGCGCGTGGTGGCCGGAAACAGTTAGCTGGCCGGAGAAGATGGTGGTTTCCAACACCATCCCCACGTGGGAGCACCAGCACCATTGGATTTGAAGGAAACATTATAATCTCAACCTTTGATCTTGTTGACCCATTTTAATTACAAATGTAGCGCGTTTGACTTGTGCCTTTCGTGCATTCGTGCTTCTGAATCGTGTGATCATGCCGCGTCAATTAATGAGACAAATCCAATGGTAGCGCATTTTTGCTATTTTGCTATTTTCTGATTAATTCCATTTAATTTCTTTTATTTTCAAAAATTCATAAATATTTTATTTGAAGTCACAAAAATATGAGACCAATGCCAAAAAAAATCTTGAAAAATCTAATTTCATATTTTGATTTTTAATTATTTTTGTGACTTCATTTAATATTTTTTGTGAATTATTTGGTTTTCCATAGTTTTTAATTCATTTTAAATACTTTTTGATATCTGAAAAATCCAAAAATATTTTCTTAACACATACGGATCATGATAAGTCAATGAAAAATAGCCTCCACAATTTCTTAATTGATTTGAGATTTTAATTCATTTGTGTTATTTTTCATTGTTTTTAATTGTTTTAAAATAGTTTCTGATTTCAAAATTGTTGGAAAAATTTGTCAAAGCTTGTTTAACCATGTTAGACCTATGAGAATTTAATTGGACTTGTTTAAGTTGATTTGAATTGAATTTGAGGTTTGACCATATTTTGTCCATTTTAATTTTGCATTTATTTTAATTCCAAAAATACCAAAAAAATATGTTTGACTTGTTGACTTCTAATCTTCATTTCTCTTCTGTTTAGCATTGGTTGATGATGACTTATTTCACTTTTTACCAATTGTGTTTGATGCTTGAATTTTCTTTTCATTCATTTCATCTTCATCTCATTTCTTTTTGTTTTGGCCAATGAGTTAATGTCTTATGGTTGGTCTTGACATATGAGAGGTTTAACCTTCTTTGATCCAAATCAAACTCAACTTGATCCATGATCAAGTGAGTTGCTTTGTGTCCAAGATAGGTTGACTCTTGGTCAAGCAAAAAACCTAAAGTCCATACAAGGCCTTTCTTCTTTTCTTTTGGTATGGCAAGTTGTAGGAGCTTGGCTTACTAGTCATGATCTCTAACTTGTGTTTATTTGCCTATAGTTTTATTGACAGGCCTCAGAGAGTTGTGACTACTAGATTAGTCCACTTACGATTGCTTAATATATCACTAAATTGTCTTATGACACACTAACATAACTACTAATTACTAACTTTAAATTGAGCATTTAATTTCTTGCAATTTACTTTAATGCAATTTACTTTCTTGCTCATTTATTCATATTGCTTTTCCCTTTGCTCACTTGAGCATATATTTTATGTTTATGTCATTTTACTTTTGCTCATTTGAGCTCATTATTATATATAAATATATTGTTGTCTTGTGGTTGTTTTATCTTTGTTTGTGTGAACCCAATGAAAAAAGGATAAATGACTTAGAATTAGGACTTACCTATGCTTAAAGGAGTTCAGAGTAACTAGGCCTCATGCCTTTAGAATGCTAAATTTGTTGAAGAGCAACTAGGCCTCATGCCTTTAGAATGCTAAATCTTAAAGTTGACTTCAAATGACCCCTAATCTAAACTCGTTCTTTGTCCATTCCTCTTATTGTGTTGTGAACTTTTTGACGTTTGCTCTTGTTTGATAGGGATTCCATCTTGAGATAGTAAGAAGGACCATTGTCACGAGTAGCCAAGTTAAGAGAGACAAGCCAAATGGAGATCCTAGGAACTTGAATCTATATTTGTGTGATTGCTTGTTGTTTGCTAAGTCCAAAGGAAAGGAGCATCTTGAATCATCTCTATGATTTCAAGAAAAGGAACTCCAAGAGTTTTATTTCTTCTCTTATCTTTGTATGCTTTAGGACTAGCCATTCTCTTCTTCTCTCCACTCTAACCCAAACCAAACTCATTTTGTGCAAACTTTGACATTATTTTCAAATTAGAAACCTAGGCCTTATGCCTTTGACTTTTCAAAATCTTTTCATTAATACTCATTGTGAATAAATCCTAATCCAACTTTGACTTCATTTTGTAAATAAGTCTAACTTGTAAATACAACTCACTTCAAGTTGATTTTGTGGTTCCAATGGCCACCTTTGTTAAAACTCTTCATAAACATTAGCCATAGGTTTGAGTTATCATAGTGGTTGATGTAAACCTCACCTTATCCTTAGTGATTGGACTATAAGTCTTCCATACTTATTATAGGGTTAACCCCTCACTGGTATATTGAAGCTCTCCTCACATGGTGGATTGTTGGCTTAGGTTGAGTTTTCTTCCTTTGATAACAAAAGACCTTAAGGCTGTTGATCAAATCAATTCACCAATCTTTTGAGATTTTTACCCCGAACTATGAGGTTTTGATCCTACCTTTGTGATGGTACATAGGCAATGGGTTCATCCATTCAAACAACAAATTTGTAAATATAATCTATTCTTTTCTCATCCCCCCAATCTTTTGTACATATTTTCACAAATACCAACCTACAACACACATTTTCAAAAAGAGGTTCCCTTAGAGTACTAAGGATGTTTTGGGTGCGTAAAACCTTCCCATTTCATAACCGACCCCCTTACCTAGATCTCTGACATTTTTATTAGTTTTTGATTTTATAAAACTTCTTACTTGGTTTTTGTTCGCTTTTTAGACTTTCCTTTCGACAAATAAAAGTGCGGTGGCGACTCGAATTGTATGTTTACTTTTGGTTTAGTCAATAAACCATAAGGTAACGAATATCCCGCTACACAAAGGACTTATTATTATTTAAAAAAAGTAAATTACTTTGAACTGGAAATCGTCTTCGGGATCTCGATAGCCTTCCAATTGTTGAGAGTTTTATTTGCTGAACAGTGGCACACCAAGTTGGGTATCCCACTTCTTCTTCTTCTTCAACCACCGTCAACTGATCTTCACCCATATATCCCAAACTATTGAAAGTTTCTTGAAATGTACAAAGCTTCTTCTGGTTGGTCTTATGAACTCCTTCATTAGCTGGTTTGTAACCCAGCCTGAGCCGATCCTTCTTCTTCGGTATCTCCAACAGCTTGCCCCATCCATATGCATCTCTACCTTTGATTAACTTTGATATCCTCTCCCATGGGGATATTGATTGTTCTATTCTTTGACTGACTTCTACAATCTCCAAAGCTTTAAAAGGTATTTCCAATATTTTTCGTCTGCTTCTATATATCTGAAGGATGAAAGGTGACTAACGAACATATCTTCCTCCCCTTCGACGATTATTAGCTTATCATTAATTATGAGTTTCAACCTCTGGTGCAGGGTTGAAGTGACGGCTCCTACGGCATGGATCCAAGGTCATCCTATAAGACAATTATATGATCGATTGATGTCCATCACTTGAAATGTGACCATAAAGGTATGAGGTCCTGTAGTTATTAGTAAGTCAACTTCTCTAATTACCATCCTCTTCGAACCATCGAAAGCCTTGACCACCAAAGTACTAGCTTTCATGAAAGTTCTTACATTATTCAGTTTTCCTAGAGTATTCTTAGGCATGACATTTAGAGACAAGCATGTGTCCATTAATACCCTTGATAGGGACTACCTTGGCATTTGACTGATTTATGACCATGTCCCTCTGGCGGTAATTCATCATTACTATATCCCAAACAGCTGCTAGCGGTGATATTAACCACCATGTCATCAAATTAATTTACTGTTATGTCCTGAGTGACATGGGATTCATTTAATATTTTCATCAAGGCTTCTCTATGGGCTTCAAAATTTAGCAACAAAGATAGTATAGAGATCTTGGAGGACGTTTGGCTCAATTGGTCTACCACCTTGTAGTCGCTCTTTCTGATCAACCTTAAAAATTCCTCGGCTTCTTCTTGAGGTACAATCTTCTTGGGAGATTCAGCCTCCTTCTCTTTTGAACCCTCAGGTTTCTTTCCCTTTGATTGTTGTTCAGGAGCGAACACTCTTCTGCTTCAGGTCATGCCCCCAATTCCAGCAATATTAGTGACTACTAGCTCTAGTATTATAGGTTTGTCTCCTACATGTGTTATAGAGTTATAATTACAGGTTACAGACTTAGCGCTTTCGAATGGGAACAATGCAGGAACACGAAAGACAATAGGGTCTTCTGACTTTACTGGTATTTGAAATGGAATTTGAAATGACACAGGGACCGGTATTTGTACAAACGTTTGGGAAGACATTGGAAATGGTATTTGAAATGGTGTTAGAGCTCCCATTTGCTGGTAAGGGATCTCAAATGGCATGTGCGCATGAGATTCTATAACTAAGACATCTTCTAACTTCCTTGTGTACCCAATTTGGACTGAACCCTCATTCACCATTTATTGAAGGTACTCCTTCATCCTCCCACATGTGTCTGGATTAATTAGGCAAATTTTACAATCAGCATGTAACTCTTCGAACACCTTGTAACCGATCAATTTCTCACGTACCCTTGACATAGGAGTCCTAGCTTGATCTACTACTTGGATTAAAATGTTGTCATCTAGTCCCTCCACCGCATTGATAGTTGGACAACCATGTCCTGACATTGGGTTTCCCTGCATATTTGGGCCCTCTGTAGCGAACGAGGTAATCTTATGATCCAATAAGCCTTGCACTTTGAACTTGAGTGTCAAACACTTCTCGGTAGTATGTTCGGGTGATCCAGCATGGAAGTCACACCTGGCATTATCATCATAACCATGAGGAGGGGGATTTGGCGGAGGTGTTAGGGGTTTAATATCTACCAATCCCTTTTGAATTAAGTAGGGCAAGACATGAGTATACTTTGTAGGTATAACGTCAAAGTCCTTCCATGGTCTTTGATGATCCCTTCGAGCGTACCCATTTTGTTGATTTTGTTGAGGTGATGCTCTAGCCTGTTATGCTTAAGGCCTAAAGTGCCTGTTGTGGATATTGATTAGGAACTACTGTAGCTACATAATAATTATAGGGAACCTGAGAATGTCCCTCAACTGTGACAGTGTTGGTCTCACCTTTCTTCGGATTGTTGGAGTACCTATTGTTAGTATTTTGATTGGAAGATGATTTTCCAATCTTGCCACTCTTTAAGCCATTCTCAATCCCTTCCCCAATTATCACCAGGTCGGTAAATCCGGTAGACACTAAACCGATCATCTTTTTATAGTAAGGGCCTTGTAGGGTGCCCATAAACATGTCAACTAACTCGTTCTCCAAGAGTGGAGGTTGCACGTGAGAAGATCGTTCCCTCCATCTTTGATCATGTTTCTTGAAGGATTCATTGCCTTTTTGAGATAGTTTATGGAGTTGCATGTGATTAGGAGCCATATCCAAGTTATACTTATATTTCTTTAGGAAGGCATTGGCCAGGTCTTCCCAGGTCTTGATATGGGTTCTCTCCAGTTGCGTATACCAATCTAAGATGCCCCACTTAGACTACCCTGGAAATTGTGCATCATTAATTTCTCATCATCCGCGTAGGTGGCCATTTTCCTGACAAATATTCAGAGATGACTCCTAGGGCAGCTAACACCCTTGTATTTTGTAAACTCCAGTGTTTTGAATTTTGGTGGTATAACCATGTTGGGTACCAAGCACATTCCTACAACATCGACTCCAAAGATATTGAAGCCCTCAACAACCCTCATCCTTTCCTCCAAGATTTTATATCTATCTTCAGCTCTTATTTCCCCAATAGTGATAGCAGGGTGAACAACTAGTTTACTCTCCTGGGCCATAACCCTATGATCCTCATCCTCGTGCTGTTGGCTCAGATCCACATAGTTGTCTTACGGGACTGGTATTTGTATGGGGAGAGATGCCCCATTATGAACAGTGGTTGGGATATACCCTTCAAGATGAAGGGTACCATTCTTAGCTTCACCCCCTTGGATGTTAGAGGTGAATCCTTGCATAGGATTACCATCCACAAGTGGAGGGGTAGACACAGAAGCAACCTTTCTTCTATCATCCTCAACCTCTCTTGCCATCTTATTGGTAATGGCTCTCGTTAGTTGATCAATCTTGTCTTTAATTTCCTTCATATTCGCTTTAACCGAGTCCATATCCTCTCTAAGTGCAGCCTGGTTTTAGTCAAATTGCTTTATGGCCTTCTTGCGTTAAGCTTGAGTTTGAAGAGTTAGGTTGTCATGTTCGATGATACTAGGAAAGTATGGGGAAAGTGATTTTGTTTTCTTTTTAATGTATGAAAAATGAAGTATATATGAATGTATGAGGATGTATGTAAAAATATTTTGTTTTTACTTATTTAGGGGACATTCAAAATTCATTGTTGCATGTTTTAGGAATATGAACACAGTCATAGAAACCATACAATTGGCATAAAAGGCAGAAACAAATTTATTCATAAATCCAAGGCAAAAGGTTCATACGGGGATGATACCTGCTGATACTAGTACATAAAGTAATTAAAATTGAAATGAAAGATTCTTAACAGAAAGCATAAACTAAAATGGTGTCGGAATGGGCACCTTCAAATGGGCCTTAAACTCCTTCAACATGACATCACACAGTCTAATGAACTCAAGGACTTCTTGTGGGGTGTTATGGAAGTTTGCAACACTATCAACTCTCATGTACATTCTAGGGACGTCCTGGACCAGGTTGTTAGCGAACTCTGCCAGATTAGAATGCTCAATCCCCCATGCTTCAGCCCTATCGCCTTGCTCTTGAATTATGACTTAAGCAGTACTGGAAAGATCCCTTAAGTACTGGACTTCCCCCTCTGATTGTGTGACTTGAGCTGTCAAGACTTCATGATCTTGAGCTTGAAGATGCACCCATTCTCTAAGATTCAGGAGCTCTTGGTAGGTCCCCTCCAATTATTTGGTAACATTTTCTCAACTTCTATCCTAAGTTATTGTTGTCTAGCAACAATAGCCTGAGATTGCACAAGTGCCCTTTCGAATCCACGAATTTGAGTCGCTAAAGCGCTTTCCCTTTCTTGTTGTTCCCACATAGCGAGCTCCCATAATCTTTTCCACCTTTGACCTTCTGCTTGTGCTTCCTTTAATTTCTTATTGATATTTTTAAAGTCAACTTCGACGCTAAATAAACCTTCCAAAGTTTTCTTTCTTTTGCTTCTTCCAGCTTAAAATTCCTCCCTATTCTCAAGAAGTTGCTTGTCCCTTTACTCAAGGTCATAACTCACCTGATTCTTTTTGTAAGTCGTGTCATAAAGGCTGTGCTCCAAGCTTTCTTTATCTTGCTCAAGCCTAGAAATAGTTGATCTAAGACGGTCGACCTCCTCAAGGGACACTGGAATAGGATAAGGTATGTCTGGAAGTTAAGTTGGATCAACCATAAAAAGGTAACTTAATCAAATGGACCATTTCCTTAACCCACGGGGTATATGATTCTTTGGATGAAGTATCCTTCCTCTTTAGCTTATTTCCCTTTACATGCACCTTTTCCCATGCATGTGTAACCTTTGTAAACAATTATTTATGTTAGGTATCCCCACCATGCAAGATGAACTCCTCTAGCTTATATTCTTTAGGCTTTTCCCATATGGGGTGTCCCAATTGTCTCATGGATAGTATGGGATTATAGTTGATTCACCCTTTGGAACAAATGAGGGGTACATTAGGAAAACTCCCATAGTTGACAATTATATCCCTAACACTTATCTTTTTTGGGTACCAGAGGATTGATCTCTTGTTGAGGGACATAAACTTTTGAACCCAAGCATGATTACCATTGGTCTCTACCATATAGATATCCTTGTAAAGGTGTGAGGCAAACCATTGGTACAATAACTGAATACAACAGCATAATGACCCATTCTCTTTGTTGTGGCAGATGCTCATGGTGTAATATACATCAACTAGTAGAGCGGGTAGTGGATCTACCTCTAGATTCTTTACAGTCCAAAATACACAAATAGCAGCGACATCAACAAAGTCACACACATTTGGGAAAAGGACTATCCCAAATATTATCAAAGCTAAGACGTCAACATAGGATCTCCATCTTTCCGCCCCAACCATTCTTCGGGCTACTCCTTCCAAGTAACTTCTTTTGAGACCTTGGATGTCTCTGTCTTCCTTATAGTGCGACAACAGATCTTCGGTAGGTATCTCCAAAGTCATAGCCAACTCCTTAGGTTTTACCTTTTGCCCCATACCCATGTAGGGTCCCTTTTTGTCTTTAGGAAGGTCCAAGTACAACCCAAATTCTTCTAGCGTGGGGGCTAGAAGAAAATCTTGAAATAAGAAACATCGTAGACGTGGATCATAAAATAAAGCCAAGGCAGTGACAACCTCTACTTTTACAGGGACTCTTAAGAGATCAAGAATCCCCTCATACTTAAGTGTGAACTTCCTCTAAATGGAGTTGGGCATCAGACCTTGAAGAACCTTTAAGTTTTGCAAATCTGGCATTGTTGCCTTAATATAAAGGGTTGTCCTTTTATTTGAATTCATTTCCACAAAGCACCTACAACAAAATTTGAAATTCCCCCAAAAATGGTAAATATATGCAAAAAGGCTCATTTTAATGCAAATGGTATGATGACATGAACGTCTTTTGATTTTTAAGTCTTTTATGGTTAGGGTAACATGTAAGTAGGCCCTATATTGGGTAGGCTTCTTTTGATTAGGTTGAATCTAAGATTAGACCACCCAATCCCCTCACTTGTAGGATATAAAGCTTTGGGTAAGATTATAGCCCTAGAATCATGGACTATACCCTTGTTTTACCATGAGAATGAGCAAACCTTCCTATGGTAATCCTTCGGGATAGGTCTCATCTAGGCGGGACCTGATCGGAAAATAGCAAGTGTACTATTTTGCATTTGTAGCAATACTGAGGAAAGTTCCTCGAATGTCAATCTCAATGACTGCTTGTAAATATTGAGTTCTAATTGTTGTTCAATTAAACAAAAACTAATGTTGGGAATTTTTTATGCAAATGTATAAAAATAATTGCAAATAAAATAAATAGTGTATGGAACGATTTTTGACAGATATGAGTAACATGCTAGGGAATGTGTGTGATTTCTTCTTGTAACAAATCTGAGTCACTATTGCAACAACAAATATCAATTAATTAATACCAGTTCTTAATGGTGTTTTCTCCTAATGCCTTAGTGAGAAAATATTTAATCATTCATACAAAATCTTTATGTCCATAGAAATTAACCGGTGAAATTAAGCATTATTATATCAAGAACAAATTGGTTTCTACGAGGTATCCCTAGTCCTAGGTAATATCTAATGTAGAATAATCTCATGAAAGCATTACCAATGGCGGTCCAACCTAATTGATAATCATATAACAAGCTCAATTGTTCCGAAAGAGAAAGCATTAAGAACATCACGAGAATAAATTAATTATGAAAAGTAATATTGTTATTGCAAATATAAACTCAAAGTCATTACAGATTCAAATCAGAGACACCCCATAACATTGGGGGGTTTAGCTACTCATAGTATTCAAGGAAATCAAATGATAAAATGTAGACATTATAAGTATTGAGATGAAATTTGATCTTCAATTTCTTCTGCTCATGAAAATCTTGTGTCTCCTAAAACCTTGTTTTCTCCAATTCTGAATCGGGTGATTTTTACTTCCCGAAAAATTGTCTTTGTCTTGTCTGAAAAACCCCCTTAAATAGAAAAGTCTTTCTCTCTCATTTTTCTCCTCAAACAGATCCACAAAAGTCAATAACATCAGGTTTCCAATTGACCAAAATGCCCTTCACTTAAGATTAACAAAAGAAAAGACATAATTGGTTTTTTTTGCACGCATGCCTGCTACGACCCGTAGCCGGTGCTAAAGGTGGCCGTAGCAGGTCTCTGTTTCTGATGATCTTGTCCAGGCCATCTGCTACGGCCTGTAGCAGGTGCTATGGGTGGCCGTAGTGTGCCACTATCTTCTGTGAAATTTGGGCTTTTGTCCCATACGTTGCATTATGGCCCGTAGCAGGTGCTACGGGTGGCCGTAGTGTGCCCCTGTTTGGATGGACTTTATAATCTGGTTCAGGGCTCCTTGATACGGCCCGTAGAAGGTGCTACGGGTGGCCGTAGCAGGCCTACTGGAACATGGGAACACTTTTCCGATTCTTTGCGCTTCTCCTTAGTTTCTGCATCAGATTGTACTTGAATATCTGTTTGAACCTGAAAAACAGTAAAGACACACAACCAAAGCGTAACATGCGAAATATAGAAATAACACTTAAAAACAATGAAACAATTAAGTTAACTACCGGTAAAAGAAACTGACTCAAAAGACCACTAACTAAGAATAAAGTCCTACAGTTTACCTGGATTTTTGCCGAATAAGTGACAAAACATATAACATAAACGGTGACTGATCATAACCCCAAACATAGTTTGTTGCTTGTTATCAAGCAATGTTTAGGACAAAATGAACATTATGTCACCCCCAAAAATAGTTGAAGATTCAACTCTTACCACAATTCTGTTGAGATCTTTCGCACTTGCTCATGCTTTTTCCTTCAGGGTCCCCTGCTCTCCGTATTTAATTGTTCCACCACACTTCCACATAAAAGTACTACTTCACTTGTCATTTTATTTCACACTCTCACCCAGACTCTCGGGGTTAAAGTGTTTGCATTCATAATTTCATAATAAGCAATACCGACTCATAAGCTTGAATGAATTCTCCTTTCATCTCACCTGCACACTATACACACTTTTGGGGTCTTTCAGGTTGTAACGAGGCTTGGGTTAAGGTGGGATACGGAAAGGATAGAAACGGATTTTGGGTTCATAGTCAATGTTATTATTCTTGTCACGATGTTTATTCTAAAATACCATTTGACATTTCCCCATTTTTTCCAGCTCAGCTACTCAGTTCTTTTTCTTTTGTCTTTGAGTTTGAATCCAACTGAGTCTTTTCCTTTGGTGACTGCTTTTATTTGTGCCATCAGATTCTCTCTTTTTTTCCTTTCTATTTTTCAATCATCATTTTTCTTATATTTTTTTCGTACTCACATTATTCAACTTCTTATGGGGCTACCCCAAACTTAAAATGAAACACAGTTTAAAGAACACAACAGTCGCTCTGAACAAGGTATGAAAGTGTTTGGTCCAATGGTTAAATTATTGTGATGATATATACAAACAAAGGGATACATGCTCAAATTGGGTGAACAAAGGATTATAATTAATATGGGTGGCTTGAAAGGTTCAGGGTTAAAAGAAACAACTTGCCTCAGTGTGTGTAATAATGTAGTGATATTCGAAGAGAACTTACGCAAACTATGAGTGATAGAAACATACTTGAATTATCTCTCATGATGAATCTTGTGTTTCTTTTTCTACTCTCACCATGTTGGGTAAAGTTAACAAAATCCATAATACCTCTAGTGTGATGCAACTTCCCTCTTAATTTGGGATGCACATGGTTCCTCTGTCAGTTGAGCTTAAGAAAGTTGCATCCAATCATCTTCAGAAGTATCAACATTTTTGGGGGTGATTCCACCGAAAGCAACAAAGAATTTTCATCTATTATTACTAACATTCGTCACTTATTCAAGCACTGAAACCAAGAAACTGTACTACTTGAAACACTTAAACAAAATATAAGGAATGGAAACAACCAAAGTAAACAACCAAAATAGTAAAAAGAAACTAGTAAACCTCCCCCAAACATGAACTAAACATTGGCCTCAATGTTTTAGAACAAGAGAGAGGGAAGGGCGAGTCACAGTAACCTTATTGAGGAGGTGGAGGTGAAGCGCCGTGAAAAATACAGAGTCGCCACCGGATTTTATTTATTCCAGAGGAAAGGGAAAATAGCGATAAAACCCCAAATGAGAGAAAAGATCTCGCAACCAAGAGAGGATTCGAAAGTCGATTATGCAAGGGGAAGGTATTAACACCCCTCACATCCATGGTACTCCATGGGAACCATTTACTCGTATCAAATGCGTATGGATGTTTATTTATCTGTATGTTGCTTGCTATCAGGAATGAGATGAGAGGATAAGATGAGAAAGAAAATAAGTTTTAATTTAGTGTGCTCGCCGAGGATTTGGGCCCTCGTGCCTACGTATCCCCATACGTGCAATAGGGAAGTCATAGCTTCGTAGTTCGGCTCAAAAATGGCGTATTTGTTTGGTTGTTTTTACTGAACAGTATTGACGTTCGCGCGCTACTATTCACTTGCTTGTATACTCTGCCACGGGAGCAGAAAGTATTTGCTTGTTTGCGGTAAGGTGGATACGCTTGGTTCGCACTCTGGCAGTTAAATATTACTTGCTCACACATGGAGGCTAAAGCTTCGTTCTAGGCGTAGGGGCAGCGCCCCTGTCCAATTTTTTTAATGAACAATTCATTTGAATTGGCTAAATGGAGAATGGATTTATTTCATTGGATAATGGATTTAGGGATTGGTATTAAGAATAACAATTGGTTTTAAGAATTGGGTTTAAAATATGGAAATGATAAAAATGGATGAAAATGATTAAGAAATGGTTTTTTGGGTTAGAAGGTTGACTTTGGTCAACTGGTTGACCAAAAAGTCAACAGTTGACCAAAAGTCAACTTGGGTAAAACTGTTCGTTTTTTATGGAATGAACGTGGATACGACCGAAAAACCCAATGTTCTTAAACCAAATAAAACATGTTAATCTAAGATTCAAAAATCTGATTAATCAAAGCCAACCAAATAGTATTCAATTAAGCAACCGATTGTAGCATCTTGAATGAGTCGTAGCCAATGAACCAGAACCAAGAATCTTAACTAGACAACTGAGCCATTTAAAATGAACCAAACGAATCAGATGCGACCCCCCCTAAATTAGGGTTTCCACTATGCTCCCTGGTGAACACCCTTAAACCCCCGATTTTATATTTTTTCCAAATGCAAGTGGAATATTATGGTACAATGAATGTGTAGATGAGATGAATGATCATCAGGATATGCGAATCCTTAAGGTTAGTGACCTAGATGAACTTGTGAAGGGTAAGGTGAATTTTGGGTATGACAGGAGGGAAATGCAACATCAACTGCTGCATCATGGATTGCATATCCTCCAACATGGCCCCTTGCCGAATCTGCTCAACTTCTTGCCTTGTTTGCTTGACTCTTAAGTCTCTGAGCTCAACTTGCATCCACATCCACTGGTCATTATCCATAGTGAATGATCTGATACCCTGTTGGGTCGGATCCTGACTTGGAGGTACAAACTGCTGCTAGAAAGTGGCATCTTCCTCCATGGTGTCACCTGTAGCGGTGTATTCGTCGCTATATGATTTATTGATTAAATCAAAAGCAAAGCATACAATGAATCGAGTCGCCACCGCACTTTTATTTATCCGAAGGACTGGCTAAAAAGCGAACAAAAGCCTAAGAAGTTTTACACATAGAAAACTAATAAAAAGATCAGAGAGTCTGGGTAAGGGGTAAATTACGCAATGGGAAGGTGTTAGGCACCCACTACGTCCTAGGTACTCCTAGGGAGCCTTTTTCACAACTTGTTGTATGAAATGTTATTTGTTATGAAATATTTATTGTGCAAACATGATTGGGATGATGAGAAAAGAATATACAATTTTTATTGTTTTTGTGTTTGAACGGATGAACCCGTTGCCTACGTACCTTCCATCAAAGGTAAGGATCAAAACGCCGTAGTTCGGCTAAAAGATTTCCAAAAATTAGTGGATTCAATTATAAACACAAGCCTTAAGGTCTTACGTTATCCACGGGAGAAAACTCAACCTTATACAAACAACGAGTCCACCATGTGAGAAAAGCTTCAACTTGCTAGTGAGGGGTTAACCCTATAATAA
Source organism: Lathyrus oleraceus (assembly GCF_024323335.1). Taxonomy (NCBI): domain Eukaryota; kingdom Viridiplantae; phylum Streptophyta; class Magnoliopsida; order Fabales; family Fabaceae; genus Lathyrus; species Lathyrus oleraceus. The sequence goes on along the minus strand of NC_066581.1, from coordinate 455,045,140 downwards.
GCAAGGAAGACTTACAATTCAATCAACTACGGACAAATAGGTGAGATTAACATCAACCAACTAGGATAAATCAAACCTATGGCTAATGTGTGAAAACTTAACAAGAATGGACAAAGCCACAAAACAGTTGAATGGGTGAAGTTAATTGATTATGATTATTCACAAAAGGAGGGTCAAAGTATGATTAAGATTGATTCAAAAGAAGTATTATGAAATGGAGTTTGAAAAGTCAAGGACTTAGGGTCCAGGTTTCTAATTTGAAAGCATGAAGATGTTTGCACAATATTTATCTCAAGTTTTGAAAGCAATGTGTGAAAAAGTTTAGGACAAAGAGGGATGAACGGATGAAGATGGAGTGTAAAACTTCTTAGAAGGTTCACCTCTTGAAATCATATAGCAGATGATTCAAGTGTGTCCTTTGGAATAGGCAGTGAGCAATAATAAACAAGCAAAGCAAAGGAAGAACGTCAACAAAAGCGGATATCGGATGCCAATCACTGGACTTATACCAATCTCCTAAGACAGAATTGGATATCAGAGGCCACTCTATGGACTTATACCAATCTCCTCAACAAAGAAAATAAAAAGTGGATACTGGATGCCAATCTATCTGGACTTATACCAATCTCCAACAAAAACAAAGCAAACACTTGGATGTCAGATGCCAATCTATCTGGGCTTACTCTAACCTCCAACATATGATCATAGGAAAACAAATGCCAAATTACGTGGACTTACAATTTCACCCTCACATACAACAAACAAATGCATCAAGCACATAGAAGATGAGTGGCCAATGAAATGGTCTTATACTCACTTCCATATCATAGGAACAATGGCCAATGAATGGTCTTACAATTGTCCTCAATGGGCAAACAACAAAGATATGCCACAAAGACAAATGAAATGATCATGCACTAATGAGCAATTAATGATGATAAATGCACAAAGCATGCAAGCAGACATGTATAAATGAACTAAGTAATCAATCAACCAAAGTCATTCAGCACACTCTATAACCAAGCATCAGGCTCATACAAAGGGTTAGGCATTGAAGCCAACTGGAATAGGGTTAATGGTGCTCTTAACCTTGACATTGAGAGCCAAGGTGAAGCAGATAAAAGGATATGAGGGGTGTGCCTCATGCTCTTATCCTTGGTCAGGGAGAGCTTCAAATGATAGAAGGTGTGGGAGTTCAGAAAGTAGGAACTCTCTCCACAAGTTAGACTCGATAGATCTTGGGTTTTTACTCACTATGCATCAACACATGTGGTGTGAGCAAGGTGAGTGACACACAGAATAGTAGGAGATAGGTTACATATCTCTTGGATTCTACCAATTGCCTTATTTAAAGGACTTTTCCTGCTTGGGACAAAAGTAAACAAGCACAAATATCGCCTCTTAAGGAGGACTTCAGACAGTTGCCTGGCCAAGTAACAGGCCAGGTCTTCCAGACTACATGAGGACAAGAGATTCTACCTCAATGCAAATGCTATCAAGCAAAGCTATGCAAGTTCTCAAAGAACTATTAGCAACTAATGGTACCTGAAATCAATCAAATAAAATCAGTATACAACTCAAATTCAAACCTAATATAAGATAAGGATCAATAGTCAACACAACTAATCCTATGTGCAAAGCACAAAGCTCAAAGCATATGAGCTAAGCATCCTACAAAACAAACAAGTTAGTTCATGATAATCAATCAAACTCAATTAACTTGCATTAATTTCCTTAAAGCATTTGCTTCTTAACCTGAAAAGCAAACTCAAACATGAGAAACAAGACCACTAGGACAAGCCTAGGGTCAATAGGAGATAAAAAATCTCAAAACAGCAAGTGAAAGCTATCCAAAATCAAGTTCAAACAATTAAGAAATAAACCCAAGTGGTTTCACATTCATATCATTCATCATTATCATTTCACAAACAAATTAGGTCAAAGCATGTCATATAGAACCTCAAAGAAGTCAACAGAAAGACTCCACTCAAATCCAGTCACAAACATTTCAATAAATCCTCAAATAATTCATGATCAAACATCATCCATAACATGATAAGCATACCAAATTTAAGCTCATTTGGATAAAGGGAAGTAGGTCAATGAAAATCAGAAAGTCAAGGCAAGTTCAAGCAAACTCATACAAAGCATCAAAACATGCACCAACTTCAATTAATCATAAAACAGAAACAAAACATGATAAATGAATGGGACCAAAGCCATGATAAACCTCAAGATGTCTACATTACTCATGCCAAATTTCACACCCATCCAATTAATAACCAGAATTTCACAAACCAAATACAAACATGTATCACAAAAAATCAACAAATGACCAAATAGGGGAGAAAAATTCCAATCAAATAGGAAATGCCATCAATAATTCCATAAAAATTCACATGTATTCTCAACATCCATAAGTATATTCATGCAAAAATCCAGACCCTTTTGAGTTCAATAAGCATGGTAATTAAAATCATGAAGTTGGACATGAATGGTGTGACACAAATTGTCACACCTCTATTCAAAAAATCATATCTCATCATCCAGCAATGATAAAATTACAAACTCTACACCAAAATGATCATGAACATGTCTAGTTTGAGCACAAAAAATTTCAGCCTCAATTGGTCATAACGACTCTGAATCCATTAAGCATCAGTCAACTTGGCTTCCATCAAGACTCTCATTGATGGGATCTCCACCTCTACTGGGAGAACAACTTCCATGCCGTAAACAAGAGAGAAAGGGGTTGCCCCTGTTGAAGTGCGTACAGACGTACGATATCCATGCAAAGCAAATGGCAGCATCTCATGCCAATCTTTGTACGTGACCGTCATCTTCTGGATAATCTTCTTGATGTTCTTATTAGCAGCTTCAACAGCCCCATTCATCTTAGGTCTGTAGGGAGAGGAATTATGGTGTGCAATCTTAAATTCAGTGCACAACTCATCCATCATCTTATTATTCAGATTAGATCCATTATCAGTAATGATCCTCTCTGGCACACCATAACGGCAAATCAGCTGGTTCTTGATAAACTTCACAACCACCTGCCTGGTTACATTCGCGTACGAAGCGGCTTCAACCCATTTGGTGAAGTAATCAATTGCTACGAGAATAAACCTGTGTCCGTTGGACGCTTTCGGCTCAATCATGCCGATCATGTCGATTCCCCACATAGAGAAAGGCCATGGTGTTGAAATCACATTCAGAAGTGTCGGAGGAATATGAATCTTATCCGCATAAATTTGACACTTGTGACATTTCTTCACATACTTGCAACAGTCAGACTCCATTGTCAGCCAATAGTAGCCTGCTCTCAACATCTTCTTAGCCATGGCATGTCCATTGGAATGAGTACCAAATGAACCCTCATGGACCTCAGTCATCAATAGGTTTGCTTCGTGTCTATCCACGCATCTGAGCAAAACCATATCAAAATTTCTTTTATACAGCACTTCACCACTGAGGTAGAAACTGCCTGACAACCTTCTCAAAGTTTTCCTATCTTTCACAGATGCCCCAGACGGGTAGACCTGGTTCTGGAGGAAATTCTTGATATCAAAATACCAAGGTTTGTCATCTTTCACTTCTTCAATTGCAAATATGTGAGCTGGTCTGTCCAAGCGCATCACAGTAATATTGGGGACATCATTCCACCGTCTGACCACAATCATGGAAGCAAGCGTAGCAAGAGCATCTGCCATCCGATTATCCTCTCGAGGAATCTGATAAAATTCAACTTCTGTAAAGAATGTTGAAATCCTCCTTGCATAATCTCTATATGGGATGAGACTCGGTTGATTCGTCTCCCATTCACCCTTGATCTGATTAACAACCAGGGCCGAATCGCCATACACATCAAGATACTTGATTCTCAAATCAATGCATTCTTCAAGTCCCATAATACAGGCTTCATACTCCGCCATATTATTCGTGCATTTGAAAGTTAGCCTTGCTGTAAACGGAATGTGTGAACCTTGAGAAGTAATGATCACTGCCCCAATTCCATTTCCATATTGATTAACAGCGCCATCAAACACCATCGTCCATCTGGAACCAGGTTCCGGACCTTCATCAAGTGTAGGCTCATCGCAATCTTTCATCTTCAAATACAGAATTTCCTCATCCGGGAAGTCAGACTGAACAGGCTGATGATCTTCGATCGGCTGGTGCGCTAAATGGTCAGCCAAGATACTACCTTTGATAGCTTTCTGAGCTCGATACTCAATATCATACTCAGACAGCAACATCTGCCAACGGGCAATCCTCCCAGTTAAAGCAGGCTTCTCGAAGATATACTTAATTGGATCCATTCTGGATATCAACCAAGCTGTATGATTTATCATGTACTGGCGCAAACGCTTAGCAGCCCAAGCCAAAGCACAACACGTCTTCTCAAGCATAGAGTACCGAGACTCACAATCAGTAAACTTCTTACTGAGGTAGTATATAGCAAATTCCTTTTTCCCCGATTCATCTTGTTGACCAAGTACACAACCCATCGAGTCTTCAAGAACTGTCAAATACATAATCAGAGGTCTTCCTTCCACAGGCGGAGACAAGATCGGAGGTCCAGACAGATATTCTTTGATACTGTCGAAAGCTTTCTGGCAATCCTCGGTCCAATCATGAGACTGATCTTTCCGGAGGAGCTTGAATATCGGCGCACATGTGGCCGTCATGTGGGATATAAATCTGGAAATATAATTCAAGCGGCCAAGAAAACCTCGGACTTGCTTCTCAGTTTTGGGTGCAGGCATCTCTTGTATTGCTTTGACCTTTGCAGGATCAACCTCAATACCTCTTTCGCTTACCACAAAACCCAACAATTTGCCAGAACGGACTCCAAATGTACATTTGTTCGGATTCAGGCGAAGTTTAAACTTCCTCAAACGCTGAAAAAGCTTCAACAGATGCTCAATATGCTCAACTTCCATTCGGGACTTAGCAATCATATCATCAACATAGACCTCTATCTCCTTGTGCATCATATCATGAAACAAGGTAGTCATAGCTCGTTGATACGTGGCTCCGGCGTTCTTCAAACCGAAGGGCATCACTCGATAACAGAATGTTCCCCAAGGTGTGATGAATGTTGTCTTCTCCATATCCTCTAGTGCCATCTTGATTTGATTATATCCGGAAAATCCGTCCATAAACGAAAAGACTTTGAATTTGGCTGTATTGTCTACCAACATGTCGATGTGTGGTAGAGGAAAATCATCTTTCGGGCTAGCCTTATTCAAATCTCTATAATCAACGCACATACGGACTTTTCCGTCCTTCTTAGGAACAGGCACAATATTGGCCACCCATTGAGGATATGTAGAAGTCACCAGAAACCCCGCATCAATTTGCTTCTGAACTTCCTCTTTGATCTTCACTGCCATATCTGGATGAGTTCTTCTGAGCTTCTGCTTTACAGGCACACACTCAGGCTTCAAAGGCAGGAAATGTTGCACAATATCTGTATCCAAACCCGACATGTATTCATAGGACCAAGCAAAGATATCTGAATATTCTCGTAGCAAGCTGATCAAATCTTCCTTGACAGACCCTTCAAGGAGTGCCCCAATCTTCACCAGACGAACACAATCCTCAGACCCCAAGTTGACTGTTTCCAAGTCTTCGAGATGCGGCTGAATGATCTTCTCTTCGTGCTCAAGGAGACGGGTAATCTCATCAGGAATCCCCTCAACGTCATCTTCCTCTGCCTCAAATACAGGGAATTCAAAATTGGGAGATGGCGTTGGATCATTATGTTCAATGGGTTTTAGGATCAACCTGCATAATGATTTTGGTTAATGAAAAAAACTTTTAGAATTTAAACAAGCAAACCATTATGCAGATGAAAAAAGATTGCTTTTATTCTTGTTTTTTTTATGGGTTTTTTTTTGTGATCACTGATTTCATGCAAAAGCAAAAAGTGAAAACAAAGGAAAAACAAATGTTTAACAATGCATTAATTGAATGAAAACATCATTGTATATATGCTTTGCCAACAATGTCATCACTTCTCCTTTTGGCATGGGAGAAGGGTTTTAAACAAAGTGAACAATTACTCTGATCTATGGATGACCGTAGGAACATCTACAGCGACCCAATTATGGCAGACACCACCAGGAATAACGAAGTTGTTCACGTCTTCTGCATCCTTTTCCAAGATAGCAGCAGCTTCCTCCTCAGGTTGATCATCATGGACGAATCCTCCACTCGTGAACAAACCTTGCTCATTATATGCCCCAGAACAGTAGCCAATGCCAGCCCGGGATCTATTGTCTTCAAGCTCGATCACCTTCCCTAAACCAGCAACTGCACCACATTCAATGGTCAGCTTCGCATCTTTGTAGGAAGAAAATGAAGGAGACTTCTTCTCGATTGGTTCATCAATAGATAAAGCTTCGAATGGCGTTCCAACTTCATCTTCAGCGTCAATGTTGTCGCAGCCCGAAAAATACAGAGGTGCGAAAAAACAACCGGCGAGGAAGAAATGACAGAAGAGTCGCCACCGTGCGTTATTTATCCCGAAGGAGGGAAAGGAAACGCTCGAAGTAAACCTGGAGAAAGGAAAGGAAAAGACAAGGTCTCGCAACCAAATCTTGGGTTCGGGAGTCGATTATGCGAAGGGAAGGTATTAGCACCCCCTACGCATCCGTAGTACTCTACGGGATCCACTCTTGTTTGTTTCTTGTCTAAAGGGTGTATGTTTATCTAATGTACTATTTACTAAAAGGGTCAAGAGAAAAAAATGACTCGCACGAATATCGCATCCATTGCATACGTATCTCATCTGAATATGAGAATCAGAGTCTTCGTAGCTCGGCTACCTACGGGTTAAGGAGATGTGTGCTCGCTAAGACATCGAGTCTTATGCCTACGTATCTCATCGGGAATGAGAATCAGAGTAAAACGTAGTTCAAACTAACTACGGGAATAAGGGTCTCGATTGCAACTAGGGCAAGAGAAAGGGAAGGTCTCGATCGCAACGAGGGCGAGAGAAAAGAGTCGCAACGAGGGCGAAGGCAAACAAGGATTAGTTGTTAGTCGTTAGTCAAACTCGGCAAGACCTCGCATCTTGTGCCTACGTATCTCATCTGAACATGAGAATCAGAGTTGCCGTAGTTCGGCTAACACGCACACAAACAAACACAGGCAAACGTGGAGCCTGACTGCCAATCACTGGACTTACATCAGCATCCGAACCAAAACACAAACAAAGAGGCAAACATGGAGCTCGACTGCCAATCACTGGACTTACGTCAGCATCCGAACCAAGCAAACACACACTGGAACCCGAATGCCACTCGATGGACTTACATCAGCTTCCAAGCACACAACAACCAAACAAATTAATAGGGAGTCGGGAACTCGAGCCTATAACTGTCAAGCACACACACAAAAGAAAGAAAAAAAGGTGCCCGGAGAGATCTCACACGATCTCCTGCCTACGTACCTCATCTGGTATGAGAATCAGGGCGACGTAGTTCCCCTACATAGGGATTGCCATCTGAATATGGACTTACAAAAGGAGGACACCAGTTGTGTCAAAGGAGAGTGGGCAATGTGTTCACATCCTAGCAGTAGGTGTCGCAGCTCGCTGAATCGAGTCTTAGGCAGTTACCTCTTTGCAATAGAACGGACTACATGCCACAAGATCGGAGACGCTCGGAAAGGTCTAGAAGTGGGGGAAGCTCTGCCCTAGTGTTGTCATGCAATATGTACTTAAGTGTTAGGATTTACGAATGGGAATATCTACCTAATGTTAGCATGCAAAGAAATATGGGAATTCTACCTATGTTATCATACAAAAGGTTCTATCTAATGGGTGCTACCTAATCGGAACAAGAGTTGACGAGTGGAGCAAGGAGAAGTGTTAGGGATAAGGGTAGATGGCGATGCATGAAGCAATCGACTTACAAGGTTGATGGTGATGCAAGAAGCAATCGAATTACAAGGTTGATGGTGATGCATAAAGCAATCGACTTACAAAAGGGTGGATGAATACGTGCTGGTTCTGTTAGGTTTTGAAAAATGATTACTCGGCGTTGGATCGAGGTTTTGATCTTGTTTTGAAATGGTTATCGAATGTTCATTTTAATTCTTGTATTAACAGATGAATAAAGAATGAAAGAATAAATATTATACATTTCATGGGAGAGGGATACATTTGTTATGAATGGGGGTTGTCATGGCAATCAAACCATATAAATATATGCCTCATACATCATACAAGTAGGCAACAGTTAATCAAACAAGTAAGATATAAACAAGTATATAATCAAATCAAATAATCAAAGAATGAAATAATGAAACAATTAAACAATGTATGAGTGTAAGTGCAAAGGAACCGGCTCATTGTAAGAAAGCCCAAGAGTAAGCTATGTGAGGTCGATGGCGATGCTTAAAAAGCAATCGACTTACAAGGGTGTAAAAAATGGGCTCGATATTAAATCGAGAAAAACATGATTTTTATAGTTTTAAAAATGGTTTTGAATTAAAATACAACAACTTTACATTATTAACAAAATGAACATATGAGTGTAATAAAGGCATAAACATAAAAAGAGACTAAAATGCTAAAAGAAAAAATAATATAGCTAAAAGAAATAAAATGCCAAAAAAGGTCACACATGAGTATTGAACCCACCCCACTCAAGAGCATACACACTACCCTTCTCCACCAGACCACTCATCATTATCTGCTACTGAGATACTACGTTAAATATATGAACCGGGCTAAAAAAATAAAAAGATTTTAAAAAAAACAAAATAAACATTTTTATGGTTTTTGTGTTAAAAACAAATTAAATAATAAAAGAAAAAATTAAAAAAAAAAGAAAAAAAGAAAATGGAAACACAGAGGTTCGTCTTCATCGCCATCGTCCTCCCCACCTCACGAACTCAACCTTCCCAAACTCACTCCTTCACTCTCTCTTCTCTCGGTAATGTTCATCAACACTCACCAAACTTCACATTTCTCTCAATCCCACTCTCGTTCTCAACGAACCCCTCTCAATCACTCTCAGCTCTCACAAAAACAATCAAACAACAAGCATGAAGAGAAAGAAAAAGAGTAGGAAAGAAAGGTTCTTACAGAGCGTCGCTGCGGTGGTGGTGATGGATGCGAAGAAAACTGGCCTCCAGGTACGATTTTGGGGTTTTAGGTTTTTCTCTCTTTCAGATTTTTGCCTCCACCTCTCTCTGTTGCCTGCCTCTTTTTTGATTAGGGTTATTTTTCTCTATTTTCGCCTCCAGGTCCCTGTTGTTTACTGATTCAATCTCCTTTTATATTCTGTGAATTAGGGTTTCCAATGGGGTCTTTGCTGTTCAAAAGGAGTGTTTCTGCAAAGCACTTTGGATGCTCAGACACAGAATTACCCTATCCATGTTAGATTCAAGAAAAGGTATCCTTTCTTCTCTGCTTTGACCTCATATCAATTTGGGATGTTTTTTGGACTTTGCCCTCTGACTGTTGGTTAATGGTTTTGCACTTTAGGTTTTGCAAATTGACTGATTAATGTGTTCCCCCCTTATTTTTTTACCGCAGTAAAAGAATGGTGAGCATGGTTTGCTGCAACCTTGTTGAATTGGCCTTGCATTGCCCTGCTGGATCCCTTCGTTCAGTTCATCAGGTGGTAAGTGGCTAAGCATGGTTTTTCTTATGTGAGGCTCATGTTGGTTTTGGTTGGTTAATGAATGAATGAAAAGGATTTTGACTGGCCGTTGTAGGTTAGGCTTTTAAGTGGAACTGGTTTATTGGCCTAAGTGATGCCCTGTTGAACAGGTTTTTCTTCTTAATACCAACTTGGTAAATGAATTGAATCTTGTGAATGAGTTTGGTGAAGTTCTAAGTGTGAATTGCCATTACATGGAATTAGGTTAGTCACCTATTGAAACTGTTACAGGTTATGACAATTTGTAGGTTTAGATTGATGGCTTGTCAAATCCCAATTCTGCTTAACATAATGCTTGTGATTACTTGTGATGTCCATTGTTGTTAGCACATTTGATCTGCTTCTGTTCATGTTGATGCAGGTTTGGACATTACAATGATTTTGCTGGCAGGATTTAGTCAAGTGGTCGTGTGCACTGCAGGTTTTAAGGTTGAATTGTGGAACTCATCTTGACTTAATCAGGTTTATCATACAGCCAAAGGTTTCAGGTATGTGTAGCATAACATCATGGTTTGGGTTGCCACTTTCATCTGGCTTGTGCACTGATGTGCAATCTATCTGAACCTAAAGCTGCTAAAATCCATCCATGCCTATTTCCTGTGTCCATGGTTATTAGCACTTGTGTGGATTGAATGAGTAGGCTAACTTATGAATTGTCATGCTGCCCTATATTCTGAATTGTTGTGGCCATAGCTATGTTAATGGCGAACTATGCATTTGTCCCATGGTTATAAATTAAACTGTGAAGTGGTTGCATGTGTTTTTGCAGGTTTGTCCATTGCCTTAATCCTGACCCTGCAGTTTAGCATTTGGTCTGGTTCTGCAGGATTCTTGGCTTGGGCATTATGGTGGTTTGGTTCTGCATCAGGTAGTTTGTGGATTGATTATGCTTGCCATGAACATGAATGAATTGTGTTGAAACCTCTTGCCAAGCCATATTTTATTAGAATTATAGGTATGTTTGGGCTACTACTGAGCTAGAATGGTGTTGCTTGAAATATCAAGATGTTGCATCCCTAAGGTAAGGATTATTGCTCTTTGTTATGTGATGCAGGACCTGCTTCTTGGTTGTGACTTAGGGTGCAACAAGGTACTGAATGGCATTTTCTGCAGGATTTGCACCAGTTGGGTTCAGTGATGGTCCCAATAGTTGCTTGCTGCTAGGTTTTGTTGTTGAGAAAAGCTAGAGAGGAACTCCCACTATAGCATAGTAGTATGGTGAACTTCATTTTGATGAAGATGCTGAATGGTCAGATACAAATATCAACCAAAATTGGAGTTTCAAATGATGCATGTCTGGCCTTCAGGCATACTGCACCGAATTCCTGCTTGATTGTTATTTTCTGTTGTGGGCAGGGGTCGATGGAGGGTTCAGGTACTGATAGCAAGAAATCCATAGAGCCAAAACAGGTTGGTGCGGAATATTGGCAGCTTGCTGTAAGAAAGTTCAAACTGGTTAGCAATTAACCTTCTCCAATAACTTATGGCCTGCTTGAGATTCAAAATATAATGCCAATTGATTCCTGCAGGTTTGGTCCTAGCTGCTGCAACTTTCATATGCTTTTCCCATTATTGTGAGTTTAAAGCCAAATGTATATGGGAATGTTACAATGGTCAGGTCATGGTGCTGCTGCAAGGCTTGGCTCAAGTGTGCTGCAGGATTGGGTATTACAGCAGTTGGTGCAGCAAGGCAAATGCAGTAGGAGGCAAGAAACTTCAAAGTTTAAGGCATGACCAAGTTGGCATTAAAGTGAAGAAACCAAATCCACAAAGTAAAATCAAGGCCAACATGGACATGAAGCATGGAACGAGGATTAGGGTCATGATGGAAGACTTAGGATTTTAGGATGCAAAGAGGTTGCGTTGACTTTGGTCAAGGTTGACCAAAAAGTCAACTGTTGACCAAAGTCAACAATTGGTCAAAAATGCATTTTTTTTTGTATTTTCTTGTGTAAATGGATAATGAATCAATGGTTATGATGGAATTGAGGTTTAATGGATTTGGGTTGACTTTGGTCAAAGTTGACCAAAAAGTCAACTGTTGACCAAAGTCAACAGTTGGTCAAAAATGCCAAATTTTGTATTTTCTTGTATGGAATCAAATGTAATGGTTTACGATGACATGAAATAAATTGAAATGGATTAACAAAATGGTTTGAAGTTGGTTTCCAAATTGTTTTGTTTATGACTTGAGTGCTTGACTTTTGAAAAGAAAAATAACTCGGCTGATAATGTGTATGAACAAAGCCATGAAATGAGACCATAAGGTTAGGGTTTTGGCGTAGTATCCATGAACCAATAACTTGACTGGCAGATGACCCAGACCATAGATGTATCCATAATCACAACACCATGACTTTGGATCAAAAAAAACAATCCTCATATAAAACCAAAGTAAAGTTAAGCCAAACATGCCAAACAAACATAAAAAATTCAGGAGCAAAATCGGGGTATGACAAATGTACGAGAAAGAAGATAGATGGCTAACCAGGAGAGCCTTTTCTCCCCCTACTACAACCAATTTCTTGTTTTTCACAAATTTCAGCTTCTGGTGTAGGGTGGATGTCACGGCGCCAGCCTCGTGAATCCATTGTCTGCCTAAGAGACAGCTATAAGATGGGTGGATATCCATTACCTGGAAGGTAACCTGGAAATCACTTGGTCCTATCTTGATTGGGAGATCAACTTCCCCAATCACGGTCTTACGCGACCCATCGAATGCTTTCACAACAACCCCACTCTGCCTCATAGGAGGACCTTGATATGACAATCTAGAGAGTGTGGATTTTGGCAATACATTTAAAGAAGATCCAGTGTCCACCAGCACATTGGACATTGCATAAAATTTGCAATTCATGGAGATATGTAAAGCCATGTTATGGTCTCTTCCCTCCTCAGGGAGATCAGCGTCACAAAAGCTCAAAGTGTTGCAAGCGGTAATGTTTGCAACAATACTATCAAATTGCTCAATGGTGACGTCGTGATCAACATACGCCAGATCCAAGACTTTCTGCAGAGCCTCCCTATGGGGTTCTGAATTCAGCAGCAGAGAAAGAATGGAAATCTTGGATGGCGTTTGTAGAAGCTGGTCTACAATGTTGTACTCGCTCTTCCTGATGAGCCTCAGCATCTCATCAGATTCTTCATCTACAATGCCACTCGGGCCAACTGAAGAAACAGGAGTTTTTTGTACAGAGGAGGATGGTTTGGCAACATCACGTGCCTGATTCTGAATATTCACAACTGTCCCTACAGGACGCTCAACAGTATCAGAAGCAACAGCCTTAGGAGGCGCAGAAAACACACGACCACTTCGGGTCAACCCACTTACATCAGCGACGCTGGTCACAGAAGTTGAAGGCGAAGGCACTTCTACCCCATCTTGCACAGCAACAGGGTTATATCTGAACGGTACGGCTTTGTCTGAAGAGTAAGGCACAGGGCCTGCAGGTTTAATGACCAAAGAAGGGGAAGCCTTCGGCTTGCTGCTATCATAGCGGATAACAACAGGCTCAGGTAATTTGAACACTGGTGAAATCACATTCACCTCAGGCTCGTCTTCATCAACATTGCGGTTCTGCAAAATCTCAATGGTACCCTCATCCAACAGCTCTTGAAGTTCTCGGCGTACCTGGTTGCAACCCAAGCGGTTAACCGAGCAGACGCGGCACTTGTCGTGGTCATGCTCCATGTAGCTGTACTGACACAGCAAACGATGTAATTCGACCAACGACTGCCTAATGTGGCTTACATATCTGACCTTGTACTTCCCAAGGCATTCCTGAACCATATTAACTGATTTCCCATGCGCAGGCAATGGGTTCTTGGTGACATTCGGGCCTGAATCTTCAAAACTCAAGATTCCACATCTCATAAGGTCTTGAACCTTAGTCTTGAGTGGGTAGCAATTCTCGATGTTATGACCCGGAGCACCGGAATGGTAAACACAATGCTGATCTGGTTTATACCACCACTGTGGATTTGCAGGAATGACCGGAGGATCCCTGGGAGAAACCAATTTCCTTTCCAACAAGGAAGGATAAAGCTCTGCATATGACATAGGAATTGGATCGAAGCTGGTCTTCTTCCTATCATAACTCAAGTTAGCTTGATTGGTTGTACTTCCACGAGTTTGGTAAGCCTGTTGCTGTGGACGATGTTGTTGCTGATACTGAGGCTATTGATATTGTTGCTGATGCTGATATTGCTGATGTTGCTGAGCACTGTCTTTGAAGACAGGTGCTATATGAGCCACCTGGTGCTGATGACCGGCACGACGTGCAGGCTTCCTCTGAACAGAGGGTCTTCTGTGCTTGGGATGGGATTGCACAGCATGTGCTTCCCCATCCTTCCTCTTAAACGCCCCATATCGTTTAGAAGAAGAGCTCTCATCCTTCGCCAATCGTCCTTCGCGGACACCTTCCTCAAGACGCATCCCCATGTTCACCATCTCGGTGAAATTAGAGGGAGCGCTTGCCACCATCCGCTCATAATAGAATGGGCCAAGAGTCTTCAAAAAGATCTTGGTCATTTCTTTCTCCTCCAGCGGTGGAGTAATCTGAGCTGCCAGCTCTCGCCACCTCTGGGCGTACTCCTTGAAAGTTTCCTTGTCCTTCTGCGACATGGACCTGAGTTGATCTCGGTCAGGCGCCATATCGACATTATACTTATACTCCTTGACGAAGGCTTCGCCAAGGTTGTTGAAGGATCTGATATTGGCACTGTCTAAGCTCATGTACCACCTGAGCGCAGCACCGGACAGACTGTCTTGGAAATAATGAATCAGAAGCTGATCATTATCAGTCTGGGTAGACGTCTTCCTGGCGTACATGACCAGGTGAGCGAGTGGACAGGTGTTCCCTTTATACTTTTCAAAGTCAGATACTTTGAATTTAATCGGTATCTTCACACAGGGAAAAAGGCACAACTCGGCAGCAGACTTGCCGAACAAATCTTTACCTCGAAGAGTCCTTAATTCCTTTCTCAGCTCAAGGAATTGGTCGTTCATGGCGTCCATCTTTTCATAAACGTCCGGGCCCTCAGACGGCTCGGAGTGATAGATGGTGTCGTCTACCCTTGGCATGGTATGCACGACAGGAGGAGCGACAACAGGGACCGGGCTAGATGCCGGCATATGAGCAAAAGTTGGAGCTGGCCGATCAGGCATAAAACCTGGAGGCATTCCCCAAGGGAACCCGGCTGGCATGGCATTGGGCACCTGATGAGTACTGACTGGCACAGTCGAAGCGACGACCTCCGAGATGACCGTCCTCTAGGCAGGAGTTGCAGGCGATTGAGCAGGTTGATTTTGAGCAGCGAGGAGTTGCTCCATCAAAGCGCCAAGTCTGGCGACCTCTTCTTTCAGTTCTCTGTTCTCTTGTTCTAGATGCTCCATAACTCTTGCAGAATTGACTCGAGTATAATATCGGTGAGTCAGCTTGTCTTCAAAATAAATGAAGAACACAGAGTTAGGACAAGAAGACCAGAAACAAAGGGTACCTGCTTATGCAAAAATGATGCATGAAATGCTTGTGCAGATGCTTTGTTTATTTTCAAGGAAACTTTAGGGTATTATTTGCAATATTTTGAATAGTTAAAGCATTTTAATTTCTCGTAGAAAATATCTCATTCAATATATCGAGACAAAGAAGTACAACATTTTTGATCATTACAAAAAGAAAAGGGAAATAAACATCCTATGGATCCCTAGAAGCTCGGGATGCTGGAAGACGAGAAGTACACAGCTTCTTGATCTCTCTCTCATAGGCCGCTTCCATGTCTGCTTTCTCCTTTACAAGTCGATCATACCTCCTCTTCCAGAATTTGGAAGACTGAGGAAGCAGAGAGGTCCAAGTGTCGTTTGGATCGTTGATCACTCGATGCTCGAGGAACTCAATCATAGCGTCCTTCTCCTTAAGCTGCTGAAGCAATTCTTCTCTTTCACGGATCCAAGCACGTGAAAGGTCTTCTTCTCTCAACTCCTCTACACGTTGGGTAGGGAGGGTTGAAGGCCCAGCCACATCCAACGGTCTAGGTCTCGGATGATCATATGGCATCAAGTACACGGCAACTCTCTGTCTGACCCAAGAGGTGTATGGCTCCAAAGCAATGCAGTTCTTTGGACCCAACTTGTTCCTACTCTTCTTGTGAATACTGCGCCAAGCACGGACAAATCTGGCTTTCAGGCCTTGGGGATCTTTACCCTCCTGGAAGAACACACCTTCTAACAGAATGTTATGAGGTTTATCCTTCAGGGGGAACCCAAGCTGACGTCGTGCGAGAATGGGATTGTAGCTGATCCCACCACATGTGCCAAGAAGAGGCACATTAGGGAATTCACCACAATAGTCAATGATCTGGACGATATCATACACACGATCATACCAAGTGATATCATCATTAGTGAGAGACATAAGTCTCTGAGACCACCGTAGACATCCCTTGTTCTCCTTGAAAGCAACTGTCTGCGGCAAGTGCGAAATAAACCACTTGTATAGCAAAGGTAGACAGCAGACAATAACTCCTCCACCCTTTGCGTTCCTCAGATGCAAAGAGACATAGGCATCGCCCAACAAAGTCGGAACGGGATTAAGAACTGAGAAGATCCTAATGGCGTTCATGTCCACGAACTTGTCGAAGTTAGGAAATAACACTAATCCATAGATGAGCAGCACAAACAAAGCCTCAAAGGCATCCTCACTCATGGCCTTCCCATAAAAGGTAGCTTGAGCAATGAGGAACTCGGAAGGAAAACCCTGAATTCCGCCTTTGGTAGTCAGATTAGCCCTAATCAAATCTTCATCTATGTGCAACAAATTGGCAATCTCTCGAGCAGTCGGAATACTCTCTAGGCCACTGAACGACACTTGATCCAGAATCGGGATCCCAATAAGGTGAGAATACTCCTCCAAAGTTGGCAGCAGTTGGAAGTCCGGAAATGAGAAGCAATGATATAGAGGATCATAAAACTGGGCTAGAGTACTCATCAACCCTTCGTCAACCTGAGTAGTCAGCAGAGGTAGAAGCTTCCCATATCGAGCTTTGAAACCCAAGGGATCTAATACATAAGATGTCAGATTCCTTAACTCTTTTACATCGGGCTGTCTAAAGCTGTACTTCTTTGTATGCCTTTTTGGTCTTTCCATGTCTGAAAATTTTGCAAATAAACCCTTTTAAGTTCCTTGAAAATTTTCCTTTTTTTTCTGATGACATGAAGTGCAGATGAATGCATGAATGCATGAATGCAACAATCACACTCAAGGATCAAACAAGTCACACCAAACAAAGGTCATGGGAAAGCTCATTATATCCCTAATATCAATCATCCATTTTGGTGGATTTAGGTTTTCACCTTATCGACACCCAAGTTCCATTGATATTAACGGTACATGAACCGGCTCGAACATCCTTAATATCAACCATCCGTTTTGGGGGATTCAAGTTTTACCCCTGATCAACACCCAGGTTCCATTGATATTAAGGTTGTCTGAACGACTCAACCACGAATCACGGGTTTGCTGAGAGTCACGAGCATGGAGTCTCGGTTAAGAACCACCCAAAGGGAGTGTACTAGGGTTTAAACCTGCCAGACATGTTCTACCAGAGGTTCCCATAATCATCGTTCCATCTTTCGAATATTATCGGAGGAACGAATACTCGCATTCCAAGAATATTCTCAAGAGAAACTCTTATGAGTGTAGTATCGCGTAACAATCGTATCAGAACTTACATCTGAACGACCTTCGCACTACGTCCTAAAAATAGGCCAAGATGGGCTTGGTAAACTAAGGTCCTTGGCTTCTGCGGCACATGATTGAAAGAATAATGCCTAACCACAAATAACTTGTGTGACATTATTAATCCAACATGACTTCCACCAAGTGAATGGACTCGCAAGTCAACTGGCTAAGGAATACTCCACACCAGTCAACAAGACTATGCCATTCTCCTATCCTAGAGTGCACTCGAGTTCGGGTATAGAACTCATCTCACAGATCACCAAAGCAAACAGCAATTGTATATCAAGCAATTCAAACATTATAATCAATACAGTTATCCCAAATGGTACAAAAATATGTCATATAACAAATAACAATATAGCACACAACAAGGGTGAAAAGTAGGCAATACCACCAAGGATTATGTATCCCCAGCAGAGTCGCCACTTTTCTGTAGCGGTGTATTCGTCGCTATATGATTTATTGATTAAATCAAAAGCAAAGCATACAATGAATCGAGTCGCCACCGCACTTTTATTTATCCGAAGGACTGGCTAAAAAGCGAACAAAAGCCTAAGAAGTTTTACACATAGAAAACTAATAAAAAGATCAGAGAGTCTGGGTAAGGGGTAAATTACGCAATGGGAAGGTGTTAGGCACCCACTACGTCCTAGGTACTCCTAGGGAGCCTTTTTCACAACTTGTTATGAAATGTTATTTGTTATGAAATATTTATTGTGCAAACATGATTGGGATGATGAGAAAAGAATATACAATTTTTATTGTTTTTGTGTTTGAACGCATGAACCTGTTGCCTACGTACCTTCCATCAAAGGTAAGGATCAAAACGCCGTAGTTCGGCTAAAAGATTTCCAAAAATTAGTGGATTCAATTATAAACACAAGCCTTAAGGTCTTACGTTATCCACGGGAGAAAACTCAACCTTATACAAACAACGAGTCCACCATGTGAGAAAAGCTTCAACTTGCTAGTGAGGGGTTAACCCTATAATAAGCAAGGAAGACTTACAATTCAATCAACTACGGACAAATAGGTGAGATTAACATCAACCAACTAGGATAAATCAAACCTATGGCTAATGTGTGAAAACTTAACAAGAATGGACAAAGCCACAAAACAGTTGAATGGGTGAAGTTAATTGATTATGATTATTCACAAAAGGAGGGTCAAAGTATGATTAAGATTGATTCAAAAGAAGTATTATGAAATGGAGTTTGAAAAGTCAAGGACTTAGGGTCCAGGTTTCTAATTTGAAAGCATGAAGATGTTTGCACAATATTTATCTCAAGTTTTGAAAGCAATGTGTGAAAAAGTTTAGGACAAAGAGGGATGAACGGATGAAGATGGAGTGTAAAACTTCTTAGAAGGTTCACCTCTTGAAATCATATAGCAGATGATTCAAGTGTGTCCTTTGGAATAGGCAGTGAGCAATAATAAACAAGCAAAGCAAAGGAAGAACGTCAACAAAAGCGGATACCGGATGCCAATCACTGGACTTATACCAATCTCCTAAGACAGAACTGGATATCAGAGGCCACTCTATGGACTTATACCAATCTCCTCAACAAAGAAAATAAAAAGTGGATACTGGATGCCAATCTATCTGGACTTATACCAATCTCCAACAAAAACAAAGCAAACACTTGGATGTCAAATGCCAATCTATCTGGGCTTACTCTAACCTCCAACATATGATCATAGGAAAACAAATGCCAAATTACGTGGACTTACAATTGCACCCTCACATACAACAAACAAATGCATCAAGCACATAGAAGATGAGTGGCCAATGAAATGGTCTTATACTCACTTCCATATCATAGGAACAATGGCCAATGAATGGTCTTACAAATGTCCTCAATGGGCAAACAACAAAGATATGTCACAAAGACAAATGAAATGATCATGCACTAATGAGCAATTAATGATGATAAATGCACAAAGCATGCAAGCAGACATGTATAAATGAACTAAGTAATCAATCAACCAAAGTCATTCAGCACACTCTATAACCAAGCATCAGGCTCATACAAAGGGTTAGGCATTGAAGCCAACTGGAATAGGGTTAATGGTGCTCTTAACCTTGACATTGAGAGCCAAGGTGAAGCAGATAAAAGGATATGAGGGGTGTGCCTCATGCTCTTATCCTTGGTCAGGGATAGCTTCAAATGATAGAAGGTGTGGGAGTTCAGAAAGTAGGAACTCTCTCCACAAGTTAGACTCGATAGATCTTGGGTTTTTACTCACTATGCATCAACACATGTGGTGTGAGCAAGGTGAGTGACACACAGAATAGTAGGAGATAGGTTACATATCTCTTGGATTCTACCAATTGCCTTATTTAAAGGACTTTTCCTGCTTGGGACAAAAGTAAACAAGCACAAACATCGCCTCTTAAGGAGGACTTCAGACAGTTGCCTGGCCAAGTAACAGGCCAGGTCTTCCAGACTACATGAGGACAAGAGATTCTACCTCAATGAAAATGCTATCAAGCAAAGCAATGCAAGTTCTCAAAGAACTATTAGCAACTAATGGTACCTGAAATCAATCAAATAAAATCACTATACAACTCAAATTCAAACCCAATATAAGATAAGGATCAACAGTCAACACAACTAATCCTATGTGCAAAGCACAAAGCTCAAAGCATATGAGCTAAGCATCCTACAAAACAAACAAGTTAGTTCATGATAATCAATCAAACTCAATTAACTTGCATTAATTTCCTTAAAGCATTTGCTTCTTAACCTGAAAAGCAAACTCAAACATGAGAAACAAGACCACTAGGACAAGCCTAGGGTCAATAGGAGATAAAAAATCCAAAAACAGCAAGTGAAAGCTATCCAAAATCAATTTCAAACAATTAAGAAATAAACCCAAGTGGTTTCACATTCATATCATTCATCATTATCATTTCACAAACAAATTAGGTCAAAGCATGTCATATAGAACCTCAAAGAAGTCAACAGAAAGACTCCACTCAAATCCAGTCACAAACATTTCAATAAATCCTCAAATAATTCATGATCAAACATCACCCATAACATGATAAGCATACCAAATTTCAGCTCATTTGGATAAAGGAAAGTAGGTCAATGAAAATCAGAAAGTCAAGGCAAGTTCAAGCAAACTCATACAAAGCATCAAAACATGCACCAACTTCAATTAATCATAAAACAGAAACAAAACATGATAAATGAATGGGACCAAATCCATGATAAACCTCAAGATGTCTACATTACTCATGCCAAATTTCACACCCATCCAATTAATAACCAGAATTTCACAAACCAAATACAAACATGTATCACAAAAAATCAACAAATGACCAAATAGGGGAGAAAAATTCCAATCAAATAGGAAATGCCATCAATAATTCCAGAAAAATTCACATGTATTCTCAACATCCATAAGTATATTCATGCAAAAATCCAGACCCTTTTGAGTTCAATAAGCATGGTAATTAAAATCATGAAGTTGGACATGAATGGTGTGACACAAATTGTCACACCTCTATTCAAAAAATCATATCTCATCATCCAGCAATGATAAAATCACAAACTCTACACCAAAATGATCATGAACATGTCTATTTTGAGCACAAAAAATTTCAGCCTCATATGATCATCCATCATTATTTCACAAGCAAAAAGGTAAAACATAGGCACAAAGCATACATGATCAAAACTATTGGACCAAATTAAAAATCAACCGTGCACAACTTGTGTTATCATACCTATATAAAACTAGATGAATAATGGAGATGAATGCAAAAATTCCGACACAATTTGGATGCTCCATGAATTATTTATGATTTTTTGAAGTTGTAGCATGAAATGAAATAAAAATTTGAGAAAATAAATGAAATAATGGAACGAATGGCAATCTTGTAAATATTTTGAACATTTGAAACGCGCGCCGCAGAACCCTAACCATATGCAACCATAATCCGCAGGTAATGTCCAGGATCCACAGGAAAAAGCGCAGGAAACAGCATGAAGGTTGCGGCTAAATCCGCAGGAAAATTTCCAGTTTCAAGAACAGCATGAAGATCTTCATGATCTTCACGCACAAAATTTCCAGAAAATCTTAATGGTTCCAGAAACATAAATCACGCATGGCATTTCATAAATCCATCATTAAGCATGAATAAACAACAATTAACACATCTAAAAACAACAAATCCAGCATGAATCGAACGGATCTAAGATCATTCATCAAATTTCAAATCCACCGTTCTCTCTCGTTATAGCATGGTTTCAATCGATTTAAAGTTCATGATAATCAGCAAGCAAAGATCTATCGTTCTAACACAAGAAAAGACAAGATTATGAGAATTAGTTTATGACCTCTTGTAGCAACAGAAGCGAATCCAGTTGGAAATGAGCCTTGCAATGCTTGGAGAGTCTTCTACAATGCTTATGGAGAGGTTTAGAAGGAAGATCGAAGATCAAACGCGCACGACCTTGCAGTTTCAAAACTTCACCATTGTTGACATGCTTCTTTGGAGAGCTCGAGTTTTCACGAATTCCAGTGGATTGTTGCTCAAAAGTTGCTTAGTGATGATGATTGATGAAGACCAGAGTAAGAACAACGCAAATTGATTCAAGAATTGAAGAGAAAAATGAGAAAAAAGTGAGAGAAAATGAGAGAAATTTTTGAGAGAAAAAATTTTGATCTGAGTTTTGTGAATTGTGGCTAGGGTTTTCAGTCTGAAATGTGCAATATATACTCTTGATTAACAATGCCTAAGCTTGGTTAGTGGAATGGTAAATGAGATTAACTTAAATGAAGGTGTTTTGGTCAATTGGTAAAAACACTCAAGTTGCATGTGCATGGCATGCTACAGTGCGAAAATGGGCCTAAACACATCCCAAATTTGGTTTTTGATCATTTGCAATTGGTAGAAAGTGTAGGCAAGGCTTAATTTGAAAGTCAATTTTTCACCTCTCCCTTTTTTAATTCAATGCACTTGAAAAAGGCCATTTTGATTGGATGATTTTTGGTGAAATGTGATGAAGGATTTGGATAGAGCATGTCAAATGTGACTTGTAGCAAAAAACCCCACTCAATTTGGCCAAATGGTTTGGAAGTTATCTCACTTTGAAGTTTAAAAATTCTTGAGAATGATTTGATCATAACTTGCCAACCACACATGAGAAATGAGTGTTCTTGGACTTTTTGGAAATGGGAGAACAAGATCTTCAACTTTCATGTTGGACAAAAATTCATTTGAAGCTTGTATAATGAAGTAATTTTGAGGAGAAGAACTTTCCATTTTTGGCAAATTCCAATTACAGGTCAACTTACTATTTTTGGAAACTTTTCATCTGACCTCAAATTCTTCACTGTGGATGTTTGACATGTTATATGAGGCTTATATGGACATGAATGAGACCTCTCAAACCAATTCCCACCATCAAATCACTGATTAAATGCACAGTTGACCACAGTTGACTGCAGTTGACTTTGCTAGGGTTTTGGTTGACTGAACCATGTTCTGATGAATTACAAACCCCTACCACTTGAGATCTTGATTCAAAATGATGTCACAACTCATATGAACTCTTGATGAATGATCATGGTGCCCAAATTCTCAAGAATGGTCACCATCCACTGCTCAATGAATGATTTGACTGTTTTGACCTAGCTTGCTTCATCTGTAAGTAACATGGTTAGATGAAAATATTTTTGTACTTTTGGTTAGTAGACAGATGAAAATCAATGATATACAAATGCAAAACATGCTTGGTGATCAAGAACCACACTCACAAGATAACCCACCCACTAGGAGGGAAGCAAAGGTGCACAGAGATCCTTGAGGCAATGATATGGTATGATATGATGCCATGAGGGATCTTAGGGACAAAATTGGGGCCTTACAGATGCCCCTATTTAAGGTCATTCTATCCGGAGAAGTGAAGTTTAGAAATCTTCATCTCGACGCGGTAGAATGGGCTTAAATAACAGTAATGAGACAAATTTTGGTCCCTAAGAGACCTCATGATGCAAATGTATATATGCAAAAGACACACTCTGTGGGGATACAGTTCACACAGAAGAAAAGACGGTCCATCGGAGTAATACACTCACCAGGAACAGAGACTCTACCACGACTCTCGTTGGGGATAGTAAAAGAAAAAGAATGCGTGAACAGGACACGACTTCAAGTTGGGGAAAAACAAAACCGACACAGCGTGAACAAGACACGACTCTGATTAGGGTAATAACAGAAATCAGACTGGAGTCCTCACTGGGGAGTGAAGGACTCACACTGGGGAAAAGAAAATTCCGCAGGCTCAAACATCCATTGGAAAGACACAAGCTGACTCCTGGGAAGAAGCAATAGGAAACTCCACTGGGGAAGCACCAAAGAATGAGGTGTTACCGGTATAAGGGTAACAAACTCAGGAAGAATGAATATCTAAGACCGGTATAAGGGTGAGAGATATCAATCAACCACACATCTGAGAAAGACCTGGAAAAGGTACAAAAACTCAGGAAAATCTGACTCCACAAGGGACCAAAGTCATAATAGGGAGCAGAAGGGGAAGGAACACCAGGGATACCGAAGTATATAATAGGTGACCGACCAAAACGTGAATTGGTATATATGCCAACACACTCATCATCCGAAAGGAGGGCTTGAAGAAGCAAATCGACTTACAGGATGGATATTCGAATCCACAATGGGAAAACGAACCTTACTCAACTGGGGACACAAACCCAAAGAGTGCATGAGATATAATATCCATTACCGGCAGACCGTGGATAAGAATACTCGCATGAGATATATTATCTATTACCGTCAGAACGTAGATAATAAACTCGCATGGTAAGAAACACCAGGGATGCCGAAGCATATAATAGGTGATCTACCGAACACGTGAATTGGTATATATGCCAAAACACTCATCATCCGAAACACAAACTGGTTAAAGGATGGATATTCGATTCTACAAAGAATACGAATCTTGCTCAGCTGGGGAAAATCAACAAAGGATTCCAACTAAAGAGCGCTTAAGACATATTATTCATTACCGGCAGACCGTGAATAATATACTCGAAAGGAAAAGACACCAGAGATACCAAAGTATATAATAGGTGACTAACCAAAAAGAGAGACAATCGATACCAAGCATCCGGGTAAACGAAAGACAACTCAAAGGGATAAATTGCAAGCATCCGGCAATTATCCAACAACAAAGAATATTCGATTCCGCAAAAGGGAAGTATGAATCCTACTCGATCAGGGAAACACGAAAGGCTTCGACTGAAGAGTGCATGAGATGTATATTATTCATTACCGTCAGAACGTGAATAACATACTCGCATGGAAGATTATCCACAACCGGTTACTGGGTTAATAAAGGATAAATCAGCCGAAAAGAAAGGCATCGGGATATCAAACTAGGTATATAATGATGACCAATCAAAGGGAACAACAACATTACCAACACAAGGGTAAATGAAAGGAGACCCGCTGGGGATAAATTGCAAGCATCCGGCAATTATCCAACTGTACCACAAGGCACAAACTCCGCTGGGGAGAAAGAATCAACACCTGGGATTTATAGCTACCAAATACGGGGTAGAAGACCACAGACTCAACTGAGGATGGGGCCAAAACAGCACACAATCCACCAACAACCAGAACGAACCACAGAGGTTACCTCTGTTAGGGAAAAAGAGATAGGACCTACAACTACCGAATACGGGGTAATAGCCATACTCTGGTGGGGATAACTATGAATTAGGGTTTACATCTACCGAATACGGGGTAGAAAACCAAACTTGCCGAGGAATAAAAGGTATATAACCACCAATTCCGCTGAAAGGGAAAAGAAAATAGGACTGACAACTACCGGTATAAGGGTAGAGGCCCAAAAAACTCCGTTGGGGAACAACCCACTGGGAATCACAAGACAGTTGACAAAAAGCCAATTCGGGATCAATCCGAGAAGACAAACTGAATCAAGACACGTCCTAATGAGGATGTAACTCAAATAGGAAAATCCATCCCAATATATATGTTGGGAGGAAACGGAAGAAACCGTCATCCACGAGGATATATCTCAATGGGGAACTGCAGAAGGAAAGACAACAAACACTTTCTGCTTATGGGGTTGACTCTATATGGAGAGATTTAACACCCGACATCTGCTAGGGGAGATCTATTGGGGATCTGCATCACCATAGCAAGGAACAATCAACAAGATATATATGGCGAGAAATGCAACATGAATATCTGAATGTTTATGAATATGCATGAATATGCGTGATTTATGTTTGATGAATGCTGACAAAACAGACATATCTAACACAAACAGGTCCAGGAATCAAACGCCCGGTACTATACTTCCAGGTGAGAACCAACTGGAAAGCCAATCTGCGGAGATCTACATACTATAAAGCATAGACCTGCGGGTACTGCTGGGGGAGCAGAGGATCAGAGATATCAGGAAACACCAAATCTCTGAGTGATGGATCAGCAAACAGCCCAACCAGGGTACAGAAAAGTCACAACGGGCAAAACAGCCACCAAGACGAATCTGTTGGGGAACAAGAGAAAATCTCGAAGATCCGCAGGGGATCTCAGCATCAATTGAGAAACAAAGAGCTTTGTAACTCCAAACAACTCCGGGGAACAACCCATTGGGAGAACAACATCATCCAAGTAGAATCCAACTGCATAAGCAACTCTACTGGGGAAAACTGCTGTTGGAGAAAACTGAGTCTTCAACAACACTTTGCTTGCAACTATGCTGGGGAACAACCCCATCACAAGATCTGGAGAAAGAAGATACAACCAAACCAGGAATATGAACCAAATGTCTTACCTGTTGGAGATCATGCCACCCTTGGGAGAGCACTGAGATATTCTTGAGTATCTTTTCAACCTTATGGATATTCACTTTGTTTAAAAACAGCAAATTTTGAAAAATTTGATTTGTTTAAAAACAATGATATTTTATCAATTAAAACATGCAAAACATTTGTTGAATTGAAACAAATAAGAGTACAAATAATTGGATAAAAGCTCAAATTCATTTGATGGAATGGTAGCCTGCAAATAGCAAGACTCCATAGATCTGTACAAATTTGAAATCAGTGATATATATTGGAAGAGGGGTACATTGAACATAATGATCCTTTCTCTACCAATTTGAATCTCGATGTATTCGAAGCTTCAGTTTGACGACGAATCGAGAATCCTCTGACGAAATGACAGCTGTGGAACAGAAAATCTTGTCAGGATGCAGTTACTTGCCAAATCCCTAATTTTTGCCTAGATTGCCCCAAGGTGAGGTACTCAATCTAGCGGGATGCAAATATTCTTTTTTTTTCAAGTCTCTAATTTTTGCCTGGATTACCCTTGCAGGTTTTCCACCGAGACGCTCATTTTTGCCTAAGCCGCCCTTTCGGGTTTTCAACTTAGCGAGCCATTCTGTTTTTTCTTTTGCATATACCTCCTTTTTAGGCAAAGTATTTCTTGACTGTATCTGAATTCACAGGACGAGTGAAATCCTCCCCATCCATTGTTGTAAGCATCAAAGCTCCGCCTGAAAAGGCTCTCTTAACAACATATGGACCCTCGTAGTTTGAAGTCCACTTGCCCCTGGAATCGGGCGCGAAAGACAAGACTTTCTTGAGCACGAGGTCACCTTCTCGGAACACACGCGGCTTGACCTTCTTATCGAATGCTTTCTTCATTCTCTGCTGATATAACTGACCATGACACATGGCAGTTAACCGCTTCTCTTCAATCAAATTCAATTGGTCATAACGACTCTGAATCCATTCAGCATCAGTCAACTTGGCTTCCATCAAGACTCTCATTGATGGGATCTCCACCTCTACTGGGAGAACATCTTCCATGCCGTAAACAAGAGAGAAAGGGGTTGCCCCTGTTGAAGTGCGTACAGACGTACGATATCCATGCAAAGCAAATGGCAGCATCTCATGCCAATCTTTGTAGTGACAGTCATCTTCTGGATAATCTTCTTGATATTCTTATTAGCAGCTTCAACAGCCCCATTCATCTTAGGTCTGTAGGGAGAGGAATTATGGTGTGCAATCTTAAATTCAGTGCACAACTCATCCATCATCTTTCTATTCAGATTAGATCCATTATCAGTAATGATCCTCTCTGGCACACCATAACGGCAAATCAGCTGGTTCTTGATAAACTTCACAACCACCTGCCTGGTTACATTCGCGCACGAAGCGGCTTCAACCCATTTGGTGAAGTAATCAATTGCTACGAGAATAAACTTGTGTCCGTTGGACGCTTTCGGCTCAATCATGCCGATCATGTCGATTCCCCACATAGAGAAAGGCCATGGTGACGAAATCACATTTAGAAGTGTCGGAGGAATATGAATCTTATCCGCATAAATTTGACACTTGTGACATTTCTTCACATACTTGCAACAGTCAGACTCCATTGTCAGCCAATAGTAGCCTGCTCTCAACATCTTCTTAGCCATGGCATGTCCATTGGAATGAGTACCAAATGAACCCTCATGGACCTCAGTCATCAATAGGTTTGCTTCGTGTCTATCCACGCATCTGAGAAAAACCATATCAAAATTTCTTTTATACAGCACTTCACCACTGAGGTAGAAACTGCCTGACAACCTTCTCAAAGTTTTCCTATCTTTCACAGATGCCCCAGGCGGGTAGACCTGGTTCTGGAGGAAATTCTTGATATCAAAATACCAAGGTTTGTCATCTTTCACTTCTTCAATTGCAAGTATGTGAGCTGGTCTGTCCAAGCGCATCACAGTAGTGTATGCAAGTCCTTTTAGGGCGTACCAGAAGCAGGGGTTTTGAATCACCGACGCCTTGGAGGTTTCAGAACCGTACCTTGGACTACCTGTAATGTCAGACAAAAAATGTTTCACCAGGAAGTCATCTAGAACATCTCCAGGCCCGTAGATGGGCAATTTTAGGATATCTCTTTTCATTAAAAATGCGAAATTTGAGGGTACCAAAGTAGTACCTCTACAACTGAAAATCAAGAGTGCCTAGAAATTTAATAGTAATATGCTCAAAAGTTAGTGCTTCAAAATTCATAAAATCTAATAATCCCATCACATGAAATATCCGACCAACCTCAGATTTCAAACCTAAATCAGTTAAGGTTCGTTCACACATATACCTGGTTGGCGTGATTTTTTGCCCACGAGTACCGAATATCTTTTTGGTTGACCTTCGTCTTCAAAGACAATGTTGTGAGGGTTAGATGTACGGGTATTGCGCTTCCGTGTTCTTGAAGATTCTGCTGCATTAGTTCTCTTTGGAGGCATCTTGAAAATGGACAATTTGAAATGTGAGCTTCGGAGAATTTAGTACCCGGAATAATAACGAGGAGGGAATTTTACGAAGGTTTTATGAAGGGTGCTTGAGGTTTTGAGTGGTTATTTGGGTAAAGGTGGGGGGCTTTAGGTGGTGGTGATAATGGAGTTCTTGGTAATTCTTGAGAGAAAAGTGGAGGTAGGAGATGAATATGGAGGGATTGGATGGAGAGAGAATATTTTAATGGTAATGATTTTTGATTTAATTAGGGGTTAAAGGATTTGATGAGATGTGATAAGAGTTTATTGGGTAGCATATGATAAGTGGCCTCAAGGTGAGAGAAGTTGGAGAGTTGAATTAAATTCAAAAGCTTTTTTAAAAAAATTGAATTTTTCCCCGCAAGTCTGCTACGGGCGTCCGTAGTAGGTTTCTGTCTTACCAACCTTTTTAGGGTCTTGCCTGCTGTCATATCCTAAATTTTACCCTGAGTTTTTTACCCGCATCAGCATAGCATAAATCAATCCATTTTGTTGTGTATTCCATTAGTTAAAAGCATTCATAAAGATTTAGAGGAAAATTCAGAGTTTTGGCATTTTATCTGATCTTGATAACATTCATTCAGTAATCTATTGATTAAGAAGTCGAAAGATTTGATTTCTCGAATCTCAGTGCATCATTCATTAAGTTGCATCTTGTTTCAGAGGG
Source organism: Lathyrus oleraceus (assembly GCF_024323335.1). Classification (NCBI taxonomy): domain Eukaryota; kingdom Viridiplantae; phylum Streptophyta; class Magnoliopsida; order Fabales; family Fabaceae; genus Lathyrus; species Lathyrus oleraceus. Next base: position 455,015,715 of record NC_066581.1, on the reverse strand, counting down.
TCAGAAGGTGACAATCAAGAGTATTGACATTATCTGAATCTTTACAGGGTTTTAATTATGATGGAGAATCAAAAGAAAATGGTCCAAGGGCGATTCAGTTACATCTGATTGTCTGTTCACGATTATTCAATAAGCATTTTGGTGCATTTACAAAACACTTTCATTTTTATACTTGTCATAACATTCATTTTATTCTGCATAATGCTTAAAATATCAACCAGATAATTTTTTCGGACCTACAGACAGACCGGTCGAATCGTTTCTCAACTGTGCATCAAGCTAGAGGGCGGAAAATTTCAAAATTGAGCTTTCAGACATTAGTTTTATTAATCTACAATTTGTGTAGTTCAATCTGGCGTGCTCGTTTTAATTTTTCGACTACTTTTTCTATCGCATTTTTATCCGTCTGAGCCATTTAACCGGTCGATTTTTATTTTAAAATTTGATCAAAACTTATATGTTTCTGAGAAATTTATTTCACATCGATTATTTTGATGCATTCAGTTTAACTTTTCAGACATTTTTGCACCCAATTTATTTTATTTTATTTTAAATTCTTTTATTATTGTTTTTTTATCATTAAAATGTTTAGAAAAAATAATTAGAATTATTTATATTTTCATTTTACTTTTTTTTTCATCTTAAAACATTTAATTTTATTTGCTATAATTTATTTAATTCATTTTGATCTTTTAAAGTATCCAAGAGCATTTTAGGTTTAAATAAATTGTTAACCCTAAAACAGAATATATATGTTAACTTGTGAATGAAATAAAAGGGGAATGAAACACCAACAACTAATCAGCAGCCTCATTATATTAACAAAAGAGGAGAAAAACTAAAATCAAAGAGAATATATGTGAACCCACTTCTCTGCCGAAAACCATAGCCACAGGCGCACTTCTCCGTTCTCCTTCGGTCAACCATCATCCCATCTACCTTTTTTCCCTCTCTTTCTCTATGTGCCTTATTGTTCATTCTTACTGTTTTCGTGTGATTTATAAATGAGCTTATAATTAATACTGATCCAATTTCTATTTGTTCCTTTTCTTGAGTTTATAAATTAATTAATATTTTAGTGTGTACCCTATGATATTTTTTGACCCATGTGAATATGTGTTGTTAACATTTGTTTAAGACTTATTATTAGTTGGAGTCTTACAATTTTATTTATCTTAAAATAAAAAAGAACATGGTGGATTGCATGAAAACACATTGATCAAAGTTTTTTAAGAAAGATTTTTAAGACTTAAATACAAATGCAAGATTCAATAATTATATTTACTAATAATATGCGTAGAAAGATTTTTATTTTATTTTATTATTTTTTTTAAAATTATTTATTTATTATGCTATTTACTTCAGCATTAATCTTTTTTTTAGTTCTATTAAAATGTAACTATTATTGTAAATGTACTTGTTAGATATTATATATCGGATTATTTTACTTTTTTTTAGATAAATAATTTTTAGTTGTTGGTTAATTGAGTGTCCACGCTATTTTGGATTAATGCATATCGGACCATATGATATTATGTGATTTTGTCTGTAGTTTTGATCTTTGAAAATGGTGCAAGAGTATAATATCTCCGCTTGAAACTATTGTTTTGTTGATCGCGTTCAAAATTCGGAGCATAAGTTTGATTTTGCTTCACAAATTGCTAAAGCGCATAAAGTCTTGTTGACCGGCCTCAGATAGGGTGATTCCTACATGAATCACTTTATGATTGCTTAACATAGCGCTAAATTCTTTTAGTTTAATTTTTGTTTCTTCTTGTTGCTTAAAATTGGTTTTTCACAGATGCGTAGCAATTTCGAAGTTAAAAATTCAATTTAACTTTAGAAATTGCTTACACGCATATAGTCTTGTTGACCGGCCTCAGATAAGGTGATTCCTACTTAAATCGTTTTACGATTGCTTAACACAATGCTAAATTATGTAGTTCAATTTCTGATTTTTACTTCGAGTCCCTTGGCTTACTCTTGGGCCTTCTTACAATGAGATTCTTTTATTTTTATGATTGTTTTTCAAAGCTTGTATCATCTCATTATTGTGTTGTATCTCCATCTAGCAAAATGTACCTTCATTCCCAAAGTATGTAATAAATTTACCGCTTTTATTTATTTTACTGTATCAGTTGATTGTTAACAAAAGATTAAAATCAACCCTTTCAGAAAGAAAAAAAACACTCGATCCAACGTCAAATCTTTTTTTCTCAAATCAAATTCAAATTGAATGCAAAGCCGAGCATAGACCCCCGCCACATCCAAACTATTTTCATAAGTCAACTTAAGACGCTTGATCCAACGTCAATCGTCTCCCTGTTTTAAAAGCTTTTCACAATAAAAATGGAAGAAATTGATTAAGTTTAGACTTTCTCTATTTTGAATGTTAGGATACTGCTATAGAGCTCAATGTTCAAACATTCATCTTCCATATTAACATACAGTAATTACGAGAATTAAGTCATTTCTCTTATAGAAGAAAAAGATTGATTGGATATCGACCTTCTCTTTCACGATTATTTGGACACTGCTATAGAGCTCTCTGTCTGATTAATCGTCTTCCGTTAATGAACTTTGACCTAATTTGCCACACATTTTCATAATAAACTTTTGGATGAAAATAGAGTGATTGAGCTTAGGCCTCTTCCTTTTCGGGAATTTGAGTACTGCAGTAGAGCTCCCTGCTTGGATGCCTATCTCCGCTTAAAATCAACTCAAACTTATCAAACTTGTTTTCTGGCCTTCTGCGACCCCGAAAACATTTTCAGAAAAGAGTATGCAACATCCATTTTGATGCGAAACAAACAAAGACTTCAGCCTCCAAGAGCGGGCAATAAGTAAAGATTTAATCGCTCAAATGCAATCTAAGCACCACTCTTTAAAAGTAGTCTATCCAGTAGTTCTCTTTGAGTAGAACAACGTATGCCTTGAGTTCTTCATAGAACCTAAAGATACGTAGGAGCAGGATTGTGAAATCTTGTCAGGCACATTAGTATTAAAAAACCCTTAAGACTTTCCTTTCTTTATTTCTCTTTTCTCGCTCGATAAGTAAAATTTCGTAAACGAGATCACGCTAACACTCTTACATGAAATTAATTAGATGGGTCCCATCGAGTACGATGGATGTGAGGGGTGTTAATACCTCCCCCTTGCATAATCGACTCCCGAACACGATTTGGTTGCGACGACCATTTATTTTTGTTTTTCATGGGTTTTATCGATATTTTCCTTTCCCTCTTTGGGAATAAATAAAATTCGGTGGCGACTCTATTTTGTTTATATTTCGAGCGTTCCTTACGCTCGAGTATTTTTCGCGCCCCGATAGCTGGCGACTCTGCTGGGGATTCATATGCCGAAAAGAGTCCACCCTAGTTTAGTTTGCTTTGTGTTTGAGTGTTTTCTTTTATTTGTTTGTTTGCTTCTTATTTTCTTTATCTTTATTTGCCTTTATTGTCTATATTTCCAATTGCCATATTATTATCATATGGTATCATTGGATCTCTCTGGTTATTGGTATTGTGTGAGAAAAAACTCTATACCCGAGCTATGAGAAAAGCTTAAGTTAGGATGATGGTTGCGTAGTATTGACCTGCGAGACAACAGACTCGCTGGGTTGATGCGAAAACCTCACTCAAATGAGATCCCTTGAAAGTATTACTGTATTACGATTAGTCGTTTTGGCGGTGATACTTTCAACCTCGATCTATGATTCTGAGGACCTTTTGTAGAACCCTGAACCTATGGTTTTTAGGACCGATGGTTGTGTAGTGTTGACCTATGAGACTTAGGACTCGTGGGGTTGATGCAAAAACCTCACTCAGAATAGATCCTTTTGAGGATATTATTTTCTTACGATCAATCGTTCTGACGATAATATCGTCAGATAAGATCCACGACTCTGGGAACCATGTCTATAACCATGGAGTCGATGGTTGTGTAGTATTGACCTATGAGACTTAGGACTCGTTGGGTTAATACAAAGATTGTAAGAACAAAACTGGTTCTACAATAAATTTCTAAAATTTTGATGATAACAAAGGATGAAACCCAAAATGGCACCCTAACGAGATTTTTTTCTAAGTGTGCAGGACTCTGAACATTCATGCAGGACTCTGAACATTCATACAGAACTCTGAACACTCACGGAGGATTCTGACCATACATCAGATACAAACTTATGTCAGATATAAAGTATTATATGATCAGATGCCGCTAAGAAAGGAATACGTCCAGGACGCTCTGATTCTGATCAAAGAGAGACAACAAAAAGTCAGAAGCTCCAACAGACTACTGGCTTTAGACTCTGATACTTAAGAAGACTAGAACACTGAGAAACTCTGATGAAGTCAGACGTGAAGGAGAATTGCCATCCAAGGCGCACCGGAATTTAAAAATTTCTCCATTTAGTGATCCTTACGAATGGGCATGATCAGTGATAGAATCGTTACCTCTTGTGGCGATTCAAACCTTTGGTGCAGATCTCTGATAATGATCAAAACCTTTGATACAGATCCACGGGGCGACCACGAACGTTGAACGATGACAACGTCTCTACTCAATCCACACGAACGGATTCCTTCAATCGCAGTGCTAGCTGTTATGAATGAAGGCTTTGAGTGAGAGAAAAAGGGAAACAAAATTCCAAGTCTCTACTTGAATTTCTCTCTGAGTGGATTGGAGTGACAATGCTTCTACCCAAGGGGTTCTATTTATAGAACCACTTGTGTGGGCTTCAAGCTAAAAAGCCCACTTAAGTGTATTTTGGCCCATATCTTATAATATGCCCAAAATCACTTAAGTATTTGGTACCCTTACCATATTTCGTCTCCCACTTAAGTGCACCGTACCTTACGGTGTTCCTTAGTTACTCTATCTCTCATCAATCCGTCCTTTGTGTGTGACCCTATAGGTTTTCGCGGCGTTGGTAATTATATTAAATCACGCATTTAACATAATAAACAGTGAGCGGTATCTAGCAACACATCACTGCTATCCAAGTCACGAAAATGTCATGTGATCTGACAAAACCTCATGTGATAATAATTATGTGTATAATTACCCCTTTGCCCTTATGTCTATATTGAACACAAGGTATAGACCGTGTCATCCTTGTCCAGTTCAATATTTGGCACATAGACATTTATCCTGTTACGCAGGATGGGCAAATTCCATCTAGGACACTCATGTCCCTCAGCATGCTTTGTGGAGTACCCATCAACTGTCTTTATGGTTATCCAGTTACGGACAATGTTGGATCAGCAATAAAGCACTCGACTCTACATCTAGGATCCATAGTGGTTTCAGGTCGAAGAGTGGTATACACTATTATCACCATGAGAATAACTTATGACACTTTGCATAACTTTCTATATAGTATTCTCATAGCGGGTCAATCCGGTATAAATATTACTCCTAATATTCATACCTATATTTAAGACTTGATAACTCTTTATCCATGATCCATGAGATGTGATCATCAGTCTACAAACATAATAGTCTTAATGCTTTAATGTTATCCCACTCCACATTAAAGCTCGACTACGGATACTTTAAGAACAGTGTCCTTATGTTTAATGTGTTCTCATGATTAAGTCACACTTAATACATTAAACGGACTATCTATTCTAGGGACTTTATTAATCAACCATAATAAATAAAATGCCTTTAAATAATTCGATACAAGTACCAAAAGTATTGGCCTCTAGGGCTTACACCAACAAGACGTAATGATCCTCTGAAGACTGACTCTAGTACATCACGACTCTGATGAAGATTCACAAGTCCAGAACGCGTAATGGAAAGAAATCTCACTATGGAAAGGAAGTATTTTAAGAAAGAATTAAAGAGGCAGACAAAATGGTTATAGAAAGAAACAACATAAGTAATGACATTAAATACTCATCAATGACCAAGATTCTGTCATCACTCCAACGATCCTTCTCAACTACTATATAAAGGACAGGTTACTTCTCTAGAGAGAGATCTGAGACACACAAAAACATTATTCACACTCTCTCTTATTTTTCACGAGCTGCTGATCTTACGTGAAAAGCTTTTGCTTTAATACTTTTCTGTAATACTTGCTTGCTGTTAGAAGCACTTTACATTACAATTCTTTTTTTTTGCTTAAATTATTTCCTCAAGTGACGCTGCGTAGTCTGTATACTTGAGAGGGCTAAGAGATTATTCTCTTAGACGATTGGTTGTGTAATCTTTCAAGAGTGGATTAAGTCCTTTTTGAAGGCGAAATCACCTTGGTCGGGTGGACTGGAGTAGCTTTGATTTTCAAGCGAACCAGTATAAAATTATGTGTGTTCTTATTTCTGAAAAAGCTTTTATTTCCAAAACAATTCAAACCCCCCTTTCTTGTTTTTCTCAACCTTCAGTTGGTATCAGAGCTTCGACTCTGTTGTTGATTTTCTAATCAAACACTTAATAGTGTAGAGAGATCCAGCATGAGAAAAACTATGGCCAACACCAATGAAAGAGATAGTTACAATGCTAAACCTCCAATCTTTGATGGAGAGAAATTTGATTATTGGAAAGACAGAATTGAAAGTTTCTTTCTGGGCTACGACGTTGATCTCCGGGATATTGTCACAATTGGCTACACACCACCTATGATAGACGCTGGAGTTGCCATTCCCAGAAGCAAAATGTCAGATGATCAGAAGCGTGAATTCAAGAACCATCACAAAGCCAGAACGATACTTCTCAATGCCATTTCCTACAATGAATATGAAAAAATCACCAACAGGGAAACAACTAAAGAAATACTTGACTCCCTGAGGATGACTCACGAAGGAAATTCTCAAGTCAAAGAAACAAAGGCTCTGGCTCTAATCTAGAAATATGAAGCCTTCAAAATGGAGGACGATGAAGCTGTAGAGGTAATGTTTTCTAAATTCCAAACTTTAATTGCAGGACTCAAAGTGCTAGATAAAGGATATACAATTGCGGGTCATGTCAAAAAGATCGTCAGAAGTTTGCCAAAGAAATGGAGACCTATGGTCACATCCTTAAAACTATCAAAGGATCTGAACAACATCAGCCTTGAAGAATTTGTCAGTTCACTCAGAAGTCACGAGATAGAACTGGAGGAAGATGAGCCTCAAAAGAAGATCAAGTCTGTAGCACTAAAGTCCAGATCAGAAAGACGCAAATCTGATAGAAACAAAGCCTTCCAGGCTGAAGAAGAAGACATTGATGACTCTGAAAAGGAAGACTCTGACGATGAAGAAGAATTATCCCTTTTAACCAGAAGAGTAAAACAACTTTGGAGAAAAAGGAATAATAACTTCAGAAAACCAAGACCCAAAGGAGATCGATCAGAATAAACTTCAAGAGGTAAATCTAACAAAGATATATCTTGTTATGAATGTAAGGAAATAGGTCATTATAGAAACGAATGTCCCAAGTTGAAGAAAGAAAGCTCTAGAAGAGAAAATTTCAAGAAAAGTTCCTTCATAACCAAAAAGGGACTGCTGGCTACCTGGGATGACAATGGATCTGATTCCTCAGAATCAGACTATGATGAACAGGCAAATGTTGCACCCATGGATACCACCTCCAGGAATACATCAGAAGGAGAATCTAAATCCGAAGAGGTTTTTTCTGATCTTTCTCGCTCTGACCTCGAATCATACCTGTCTGAAACTCTAAACTCATATCAGAAACTTAAACAAAAATTTAAAGCTGTAGAAGAGGTTCTTGAAGAAACCCTCGAAGAATGTGGTAAACTTGAGATAACAGTTTCAGATCTAAAAGATGAAAATCGATTTTTGACATTAGAAAGAGATTCCACAAATAAACAATGTTTAAAACTTGAAGAAGCGTTATCTCAAGCTCCACAAACTTCAAACACAGTAATTTATGAATATGAAAAATCTTTTCAAAAGTTTCTGAAGAATGGGATAGAGAGAAGCAGAATGACATCCATGATTTATGGGGTCAGTCAGAACAATAGAAGAGGAATTGGGTATGATCCTAGTGAAGATAAATCTTCCACTAATGACAAACCTAAATCTCCATTTTTTTATCACTACACACATACACAAGCATGGCGTTTTGATAATGCCAGAAAACCAAAAGTGTTAAGAAACTCTGGGAAAACTAATCACAAAGGACCCAAAAGATTCTGGGTACCAAAAGATAAGATTATCTATGTTGCAGATATCTTATGCAGCAGAGTTAAGACACCAGTCATGGTACCTGGACTCTGGATGCTCGCGACACATGACGGGAAGAAAGTATATGTTCCAAAGCCTGGAACTTAAAGATGCTGGCTTCGTAGGTTTCAGAGGAAATCAGAAAGGAAGGATCAGAGGCTCCAGAACTATTGGTAATTGTACTCTTCCCTCTATATCTGATGTTCTCTATGTAGAAGGATTAATGCATAATTTGTTATCAATAAGTCAATTAAGTGATAACGGCTATGGTGTAATCTTCAATCAAAAAACATGTAAAGCAATTAATCAGAATAATGGAACAGTCCTATTCACTGGCAAGAGGAAAAATAATATTTACAAAATAAATCTTCCATACTTAAAAGAAAAAAATGTAAAATGTCTAATGTCTGTTCATGAAGAGCAATGGGTATGGCATAGACGCTTGAGCCACATTAGCATGAGAAAGCTATCTCAGCTAAATAAACTCGAGTTAGTCAGAGGTCTACCCAAGCTGAAGTTTTCTTCAGATGCTCTGTGTGAAGCATGTCAGAAAGGAAAATTTTCAAAATCATCTTTTAAAAAGAAAAATATTGTTTCTACCTCTAAGCCTTTGGAACTTCTTCACATTGATCTATTTGGTCCTGTCAAAACAGCATCAGTCAATGGAAAGAAATATGGACTAGTTATTGTTGATGATTTTAGTCGTTGGACATGGGTAAAATTCTTAAAGCACAAGAGTGAGCCTCACTCTGTATTCACTAGCTTCTGTTCCAAAGTGCAAAATGAATTTTACTCTAAAATCATTAGAGTCAGAAGTGATCATGGTGGAGAGTTTGAAAACAAATTTTTTGAGGAATTTTTTGATTCTAATGGAATATCCCATGATTTCTCCTGTCCTATAACTCCACAGCAAAATGGAGTTGTAGAGAGGAAGAATAGGACACTCCAAGAGATGGCCAGAACCATGATCAATGAAACAAATATGGCTAAGCACTTTTGGCTGAAGTAGTAAATACAGCGTGTTATATTCAGAATAGAATCTCCATAAGACCTATTCTGGAGAAGACTCCATATGAACTGTGTAAAGGAAGAAAACCCAACATTTCTTATTTTCATCCTTTTGGATGCTCTTGCTTTATTTTGAATACTAAAAAACATCTGAACAAGTTTGATTCAAAAGCACAAAAAGGTCTTATGTTAGGATACTCAGAACACTTTAAAGGCTAGAGAGTATACAACACAGAAACCAAAATTATGGAAGAATCAATTCATGTCAGATTTGATGATAAGCTTGACCCTGAAAAGTCAAAGCTAGTTGAGAAACTTGCAGATCTGGAGATTACTCTTGCAGGTTCTGACAAAAAGATCAAAGCACCTGAAGTACCTTATATACAAAGTTCAGAAGGAACTAAAAACCCAGCGATCTAAAATAAATCAAAAAGTCGCCTCAACATCTCTGAAGATTTGATTCTAGGAAACAAGGATGAACCTATTCGAACTAGGTCAACATTCAAGGTACCTGAAGAAATTCCTCTAGGACTAGTATCTCTGATTGAGCTTACTTCCTGTGATGAGGCACTTCAAGACGATGACTGGGTTCTAGCCATGCAAGAAGAGCTAGATCTTTTCTCAAAGAATGACGTCTGGGATCTTGTTCCCAAGCCCAAAGGCACTCACATTATTGGAACCAGATGGGTGTTCAGAAACAAGCTAAATGAAAAGGGCGAAATTGTCAGAAATAAAGCTCGACTGGTGGCACAAGGGTACAGTCAACAAGAAGGAAAGGCTAAGCAATTTTATTTTGGAACATGACTTTATTATAGGGAAAGTTGACTCTACACTCTTCTGTAAAAACATTAATAATGACCTCATGATATGCCAGATATATGTTGATGACATTATTTTTGGTTCAGCTAACCCTTATGTATGTCAAGAATTCTCTGAGCTAATGCAGGCAGAATTTGAAATGAGCTTAATGCAAGAACTAAAGTTATTTCTAGGAATTCAAATCAATCAAGCCTCAGAAGCCACCTATGTTTATCAAAGTAAATACATAAAAGACATTCTGAAGAAATTCGAAATGGCGGAATGCAAACCTGCTAAGACACCTATGCATCCAACTTGCAGTCTGGAAAAAGAAGAAGTTAGTCAGAAGGTTTGTCAGAAGCTCTATCGTGGTATGATAGGCTCTCTTCTCTATCTGACTGCTACACGTCCTGATATTATGTTTAGTGTATGTCTCTATGCCAGATTCCAATAAGATCATAGAGAATCTCATTTAACAGTTATTAAAAGAATACTCAGATATCTGAAAGGAACTCCTAACATGGGCCTGATGTATGAGAAAACATCAGAGTATAGACTCTCTGGTTATTATGATGCAGATTACGCAGGAGACAGAATGGAACGTAAAAGTACATCTGGGAATTGTCAGCTCTTGGGAAAGAATCTGATATCCTGGGCCAGTAAAAGGCAATCAACCATAGCTTTGTCCACTGCGGAAGCAGAATATATTTCAGCAACATTATGCACTACTCAGATGCTCTGGATGAAGAATCAACTAGAAGATCTTCAAATCTTTGAGAGTAACATTCCTATCTTTTGTGACAATACTGCTGCCATTTGTTTAAGTAAGAATCCTATTTTGCACTCTAGAGCTAAGCACATAAAAATAAAACATCATTTCATTAGAGACTATGTTCAGAAAGGGATAGTAACGTTAAAATTTATTGATACAGACCATCAATGGACTGATATTTTTACCAAACCCCTTGCTGAAGATAGATTCTCTTTTATCTTAAAAAATCTAAACATTCAAAATTTCCTTGAATGAAATGTGCCTCTGAGTTAGCAAAATAAGACTCTGAAGTAAACAGCTGGATTTTGTATCTGACTCTGATGCTACTACCAGTTAGAAATCATCTGAGTTAGAAATCTCCAGGAACCAACCCTTCGGTATTCCTGAAGATCAGATAAAGTAACACGTGGAACATCATGCGTCTGACCTTGGAACTTCTAGACAACTGTCTAACAGTAATCGAGAAACAGTCTCTTGATATCTCCTCGAGCAGTATGCTGATTTTGGGATTAGACATCATTTATGAGCTGTAATCATTCTCCCCTCTAGCGTGCGTACTTGGTTTATGTGCTAAACTCCCACTTTTATGTCGTTTTGCATGCGCCCTAATATACTCTTCACATTTCACAATTGCACATTTTTACACTCACAAATTCACCTAACCCTCTCTCTCAGTTCTATCCTCTCTCAAAGGCCTTTCTGCAGTTCTTACTCAAGTTCTTCAACCTTCATCTCAAGTTCTTCAACATTCTTCATGGATTCTCAGCAACAGTCTATATACAACTTCTCTCAACAGATGAACTCAACTGAGCAAGCTCCAAGTTCCAGTTATCAAAACCCTGAAGTCACCGGTATCGTCTTCACTCCCATCTACAAAGAACCCCACATTCTTGATCGTGAGCCTCACATTCATCTTGCAACTCCGTTTGAGAAAATGGAAGTGTTGTGTGAAACCTTGGTGGATTTTAACAACATGAAAAGAAATGGTGTCGACCTCACTGATGAACTGAAGAAGCAAGGGTGGGAAAACTACTTTCAACGCCTCTACGGCCCAGTATACACGAATCTGGTAAAGGAGTTCTGGCAGTTCGCTGACTCTGATGATCACTACATTGTCTCCTACGTTCTGGGAGTCAAGATAGTTATCACAGAGAAATCAATTGCTACTCTTCTGAACATGGAGAAGACTAGAGGAAGACACATATACAACATCAACCCTAGGGCAAAGTATCTGTCCCATGAGATAAACCCTACAATATTCCAACAGAATGCTGAAGGCAAGCATTCAAAGAACAAGGAACTGCATTAGAACCTCCGGGTATGGCTGAAGATTATTCTAGGCACCATCCATCACCGTCCAACTTCTAACTCCTCAGACTACATCAACACATACCAGAAATGCATCCTCTACTGCATTCACAAGGGTCTAAAGCTCTGCCTTCCCGCACTTCTCTTCAAGTATCTCAGAGACTCCGTGAAAGATACCAGAAACTACATGAAGATAAGAAACTACATTCCTCTGGGGAGACTTATATCTGATGTGCTGATTGAAAGTGGCCTCGTGGACCATCTGATTCAGCTCAGACTCATGGAAGATGTGATGATAGATATTGGCAGACCTCTGAACGCTCACAATCTGAAGAGCATGGGAATCATTAATCAAGTGAGGGTCAAACCAACATTGGACACCTCCTGGGAAGCACTTAAAGATCAGATGGAGATTCCAAATGGACCCTACCTTTTCTCCAAGATCGACCCTCCAGAGGTAGTCGCATACTATCTAGAGGATCTGCACAAACAAGGAGTGGATATCTCAGATTTCTCATTAGACTGGCTGCCCGAATTTCCTCCAGACTTCCAAAAGAGGACACGAGAGCCCTCTGAGAAGACCAATCAGGAAAAGAGAGCGAAGCTGGGAGAAACATTTGGATCAAGACCTCTAGTGCCTCTGGTTGGATCACCTGGTAAGTCTGCATCTCTCCCTCCCTCTATAAAAATTAAACATGTTGCTTCCTTACTTTCTCAACCAAAACCTATATATACAACCTCTGATACTCCTCCCTTAACCACCAGACCCTCTAACCTACCATCCCAAAAATTCAACCTTGCCACCAGAACTCTACCTGTTTCAGAAGCAGAAATGCTAAATGAAACCACTTCACCATCTTCATCACCATCTCCATAATCCCCACCTTACTATGACCTCTCATCTAACCCTGAACCCTCTGATCCTCACTCCCCAACTCTGGCTCAGATCCAAAACCGTGCTCTGGCCTCTCATAAGCCACCACACTCTAACCCTGAACCTGAAGTCACTTCCCCACTCCCAGAAACCCAAACACAACCACCTCTGAACCTCCACCATCAGAACTAATCCACTCTGAATCACAACCATCCGAACCACTACACTCTGAAATACCGCAATCCATTACCTCCGCTGACCCAACAACTCCCACACTTAACCTAAGCCCCCCACCTCTCCCTCCTAAGCCTCTGAACCAGAAACCACCCTTCTGACCCTTGAGGAAGCAATTATGGTTTTTGTAGAGTCTTCAGTTGACAAGGTCAAGTCTATGACCATCAACTCTGGCATCAGTGATGATCCCTCCGCTGTAAGGACTCACTGGAACAGAGTGATAAGTTGGATGACCTCTGAAGCCTTAAAGCTGAAAGGCCTCTCTAAACAAGTCTGCAATGACTTCATCAGAGACGTTGAGATCAGACTCCGAGAGCGTCTAGCCAGAGAAGCTGAGGAGCGGGCAAGACAGGAAACTGAAGAGAAAGCAAGACAAGAAGAACTTCAGAGAATCAGAGAAGCTGAAGCCAAAGCTTTTGCTGATACTACTGTTGCTGAAGCTAAGGGAAAAGCCAAAGCTGACACTGAAGAAGCAGCTCACCTTGCTGAAGAGTCTGCTGCCAAAGCTAGAAATGATGCACTGACTCAAGGGGAGTCCTCCCACTCTGGATTCGTCCTTCTGGTCCTGAAGACCCTGGAAGAGCTGCAGAAAGAACAACAGGTAGTTCGAGCCATACTGGATCAACATGATTCTATCAATGTCAACATTCAGAACATGTTGTCCCAGCTGCTCCAGAGGATGCCTCCACCTCCAAACCCTTAGGCACCTAGGATATTTTCTGCTTGTTACTTTCTGATTTGCTTGTTGCCTTATCTGCTTTACTTGTTGCTCTATGTTTCCATATCTGTTTTCTTGCCTTCTGCTTGTCAGGCTTATGTAAATGCTTATCTGTTTATATCTACTTTTTGCCAATTTTCTTGCTATGTCTTTTTGATTCTGACAAAAAGGGGGAGAACTAAAAACAGCTCTAATGAAAACATATCTAATTCCTTTCAAACTCTGCAAACATTGTCTCTAAATATGACTTAAGATATACAGGAAAGTAGCTAAAAATACCAAACCATGGAAGGTCCGGTAAGAACTTCTGAACTATCCAAGATCTAACTCAGGGGGAGCTCACTACAAATCTGATCTAAGACTTTTTCTGAAAATGTTTCATCTTTAACTTAAACTGTTTTGTCATCATCAAAAAGGGGGAGATTGTAAGAACAAAATTGGTTCTACAATAAATTTCTAAGATTTTGATGATAACAAAGGATGAAACCCAAAATGGCACCCTAACGAGATTTTTTTCTAAGTGTGCAGGACTCTGAACATTCATGCAAGACTCTGAACATTCATACAGGACTCTGAACACTCACGGAGGATTCTGACCATACATCAGATACAAACTTATGTCAGATATAAAGTATTAGATGATCAGACGCCGCTAAGAAAGGAATACGTCCAAGACGCTCTGATTCTGATCAAAGAGAGACAACAAAAAGTCAGAAGCTCCAACAGACTACTAGCTTTAGACTCTGATACTTAAGAAGACTAGAACACTGAGAAGCTCTGATGTAGTCAGACGTAATCATCCTCTAAAGACTGACTCTGGTACATCACGACTCTGATGAAGATTTACAAGTCCAGAACGCGTAACGGAAAGAAATCTCACTATGGAAAGGAAGTATTTTAAGAAAGAATTAAAGAGGCGGACAAAATGGTTATAGAAAGAAACAACATAAGTAATGACATTAAATACTCATCAATGACCAAGACTCTGTCATCACTCCAACGGTCCTTCTCAACTACTATATAAAGGACAGATTACTTCTCTAGAGAGAGATCTGAGACACATAGAAACATTATTCACACTCTCTCTTATTTTTCACGAGCTGATGCGCTTACGTGAAAAGCTTTTGCTTTAATACTTTTTTGTAATACTTGCTTGCTGTTAGAAGCACTTTACATTACAACTCATTTTTTTTTGCTTAAATTATTTCCTCAAGTGACTCTGCGTAGTCTGTATACTTGAGAGGGCTAAAATATTATTCTCTTAGACGATTGGTTGTGTAATCTTTCAAGATTAGTGGATTAAGTCCTTTTTGAAGGCGAAATCACCTTGGTCGGGTGGACTGGACTAACTTTGATTTTCAAGCGAACCAGTATAAATTCGGTGTGTTCTTATTTCTGAAAAAGCTTTTTTTTCAGAACAATTCAAACCCCCCCTTTCTTGTTTTTCTCAACCTTCAAAGACTTCGCCTAGAATAGATCCTCTTTAAGATATTATTGTCTTACGATTAGTCGTTCTGACGATAATATTCTTGAATTGGGTCCATGACTCTAGGAACCTTTTAAACCCTAGAGCCTACATGTGGTTGGATTTCCTTTTCCTGGAGCTTTTACTCCATGAAACAATTAGTCAGAATGTTCCAATGATCACCTACCCAACTGTACATACATAAACATAAACCATTTCATGATCATAATACATTTGACATGTGCGTGTTTTCAAGGGACCTAAAGACTCTATTGATTGCAGGCATTTAGAAGACATGGGTAGCAATCAGAAAAGTACTTATTCATTCAAGTTCAGGAATCCAAAGCTAGGATCGATTAAGGGGTTGATCTCAGATGTGAAAAAAATCAGAAGGAACAACTTTTGTGTTGAGTATGGTGACCTGTTGACAATCATGAACACCGAGGTGGATGCTTGGTCCATTTTCACTTTGGCACAATTCTATGATCCTCCCTTGTGGTGTTTCACATTCCAGGATTTCCAGTTGGCGCCAACACTGGAAGAGTTCTCACATATAACAGACATTGGTATCAAGGGTGAAGTCCCTTACATCGGTCTAGGGGAATTTCCTAAGCATCAACAAATAACTTCAGCTTTACATCTGGATAAGACGGAAGTGAAAGCTAATCTTGGACCAAAAGGATACACTTTGGGCTTCTCTCTGTAGTTCTTAGTGGGAAAATCTTCAGCTTTCAAAAGTAAAGAAATTGGGTCGCTTTCAATGTTGTGTTAGCCTTGATACTCTATGGGATTGTCTTGTTCCCGAACATTGATGACTTCGTGGACATGACTGTTATATGCATTTATTGCAGATGTTTATCACTTCATCCATTGGAGAAATGAGAAGAAGGGGGGATGATCCAGTGTTGCACTCCTTTGCTGTATAAATGGTTCTTATCTCACTTACTAAGCGAATGGTCTTTTGTTCCGAACAAGGATAACCTCAAGTGGTCTCGAAGAATCATATCCCTCACTGCCGACGACGTCACCTGGTACTCCTGTGTTTATGATGATGTGGACATAATCGTCAAGTGTGACAACTTCCATAATGTGCCACTCATAGGAACTCGAGGTTGCATCAATTACAACCTTGAGCTTGCTATGTGACAACTTGGGTTTCCTATGGATGACAAACCCAAAGACAAGTTTTTAGAAGGTTTCATGTGGGAGAAGGAGTGAAGGACTTTGATCTGATGAAGAGGATATGTCGTTCCTGGACTAAAGTTCGTAGAAAAGGAAAAAGGGAGTGTGGAAAGAAGAATTGCATAACTAGAGATCCATATACGAGTTAAGTCTAAGCCAGAGCTGCTCAAGACAAACTACCATACCCTTATGAGCCTCCAATGCGTACAAGTCTTCCAGAGCCTACTCACATCACTATGGAGGAAGCTAAAGAGCTCAAAGTTTTCATCCAAAGGTTGAAAAAAGAGAATGAAGAGCTACGGTTAAACCTTCTTCGGATTGCGGAAGAAAGGGATAATCATAAGTGAGAGCTTGGGCGGGAGAAAACACAACTTCAATTTGATAGTATAAATTGTGTTCACAAGGATTCAAAAATATATATAGTTATGTCTAAGTAAATATTCCGAAATTCTATTATAAAATTTCTTTCAATTATTTTTGTAGAAACTCCTTAAATTATAATTTTATTTTTACTAAAAAATCATTTTTTTTATAAGAGTTTTTAAAAAAAAAATATTGTTCTAATCTATTTCTTTTTTTAAAGTAGAAGATAAGTAAAAGAACTTATTTTTAATAAATTTTGTCTCTACTTCTATAATAATTAATAATAGATTTATTCTTTCCCTTTTATCACTAATTTGTGTTTGTTTAGTAAAGATTTTTAAGGCTCAAATTATATACCAAGAGTCAAAGTTCAATGGTAAAATATAATTAGATTGCATAAAATTTGCTTATAAAGTAATTATAATATATAAATATGAAAATATTAATTATTATATCCTAAAAAAGTACTAATTGTTATTTAAAATCAACACGTATAATAAAATTGCAATAACAAACACGGGTGACGTGCACCATGCCATTCTCATATTATTTTCCTTTTGTATGTTAATTTGAAGTCTTTTCCTTCCTATAAAATAAATGTTAGCTTTATCAATTTTCATCTTACAACAAAATATTCCCTTCTGATTTTTCTAGAGCTTTATATTTTAACATCCATGGTGAATCAATTTTTAAATAACCCTAGACAAATAGCCTCAAACAATAAACATATATTTTCTAGTGAACGTAGCAATCAAATCTCTACTAGCTATCACTCAGCCAATAGCCATTTCATCACATCTCAAAGTATCAACGTTATTCTTATTAATTATTATTTTCTTTGAACATTATTATTATTATTATTATTATTATTATTTAATATGATATGTTAAATGCAGGGAAAAATGATGACAATAATATTGTTGGTGTTAGAAACAAATTAACAGTGCCTCACGCAACCTTCAACAACACGACATCCTTCATAATTGCAGCTAGATATGGTCGAAAGATGCCTTTGTGTCTCCTAGATTGTCCAAGATCACGCATGGGCCCACAAAGTCTTGGTTTCACAAATTCTTCAAGATCCATTTTTCATAATCGAACAACACATCGATATCTTCCTTATTCAAATTGTACTACGAATAACTCTTCAATGCTCAATGATAATGAAGCGATTTTGTCACAAAACAAAGAGTTAAATCTTTTCAAGGATGACAATAATATAACTCCTCCCACAAGCTCAAATATTGAAACTTATGAGGAGAATTTGGATCTCTCACTTCACCTTTAAATCAAGAATATCTAATGTATTTTTAATTTAAATTTGTTACATTTTTTTTTTATAGTTGTCATTATTGGTATTTGTTCATTCACCATATAATATAATGGATATTTTTTATTTACAACGTCAATTTTACATACTCGTTCATAATATTAATATATATATATATATATATATATATATATATATATATATATATATATATATATATATATATATATATATATTTTTGTGTATATTGGTTAATTTTTTAAATAATATATATTGAAATTTAGTTTTAAAATATTTAAGTTAATTATAAGGTTCTTGCCGAATGAACTAAACACACGTCATTTCACTTAGTTTAAATAATAAACACATCAATACTTTTATAAAAAATGTGTTTACAAAGTTAACTACATAAATATTTAGGTTTAAAAGAATTAGTTTATTAAAAAAATCTTAAAAGACTATTTGGGTCAAAACAATTAACTTAAAACACTTTCTTTTATAAAAAATCCTTAAAACACTTCTGTTTTTAATTAACATATAATAATAAAATTGACATATAAGCTGGCCCCTCTCTAAGATAAAATAGGGTAGACAAATAGAGTTATAGTAAATGTCATTTATATTTATAAAAATTTAAGTTAATATATGATAATTCTTATTAATATTATACTATCTTAAGGAAAAGTAGAGATATTTGTCTATTTTATAAAAAAATTAAAAATGTATAAAGCTAAAGGATTGTCTATATCATTTTAATATGTTTAAAGGTATTTTTTAAATGGGCAAATATATATATATATATATATATATATATATATATATATATATATATATATATAAATATATATATATATATATAAATATATATATATATATATATATATATATATATATATATATATATATATATATATATATATATATAATTGGTTGAAAATATATGATAATTTTTTTTATACAAAATCTCAATTGTAAATAGATTGAATCAAACGATCATATAAAATGAAATAAAAAAATAAAAAATCATAACTAAATTGATTTTACAAAATCAATAGATCCAAGCTATGCCAAAATATATAAAAAAAAATTAAAACAATGGGCTACATATCCTTTTTTTTTCGTTTTTCTTTTTCTTATTTTAAATTCAATTTTTCTCTAAATAAAATGCAACAAATCGTATCAATAAATTGATTGTTTTAGAATTTTCAGATGTTATATTTTCTCTGGTATGGAAGTTCTATGATAATTTTAGCTCTAAATTAAACTAAATTTTAATGATTTTTGATAGTTTACTTATTCTAGAAGAAAAAGATTGTGTAAATCTAAAAAGTAAAAAAGTTTTCTTGATGTCCTCTTATACATGGGAATTAATTATATATGGAGATATTTAATATATTATAGTCTAGATATAGATAATTAATTAAACATACATTATCATAATTATAGAAATATCAAATTATCAAAATTTAATTTTTGTCAATATACGATGTCCAGAAATGTTATGCTAATAATGATGACATTAAAGTTTATTACTAAATCAAATAATATCAGATTAAATAAAATATCTTTCTTTTTTGGGTAAAAATATCAAATAGTTATTTTTTCCATATGTAGACAGTACTCCATTGTACTAAAAAGATTCCGTTTAATTGTAAATAATAATATAAACTAATTAGTTTTCCATTTTTTTAAAGAATATTTATTTTTTCCTTTCAATGAACGACATTATAATGAAAGAATCATTACTTGTTTTTTATTTAAATTTATAGATTTGTATACTTAATTTTTTAAATATACCAATAGTTTTTGTTCTATTTTTTCTTTTTTATATATTTGTTATTTCATTTCTTCTTATTTCTTTCCTTTCACATTTCCTTTAATTCTTCCGTCTTTTCTTTTCTTTTTTTCTTTTGAGATCTATAATTAAATATTTTGTTAATCATTTTAATAGTTATTATGTTTATTCTATTATGTATTATTTTAAATATTTGTGTTTATCTTAACCTTATACCATGTTTTATGTTTGGTTTATGCAATAGATTGAATGCATTGGTTCCGACTAGAATGATGCAAGTTTTAATTTAACGGTAACATAAAACATATTTTGGTTTCAATTATCAAGTAATTAAATTTCCTATTTTTGTTGTGTTTTTAAAAATATATTAATGTCATTTATTTGGTTTCTAAACTTTTTATATTTTGTTATTTATTATCTTAAAAAATAGTCATACATTCAAAATGATTTATTATTAAAAGAATAGATGAATCATGATACCTTACTATTAATATTATCAAGGAAAAGGTTTAAGGACCTGTACGGTTTTTCGAAAGCCATTAGAGAGATGGATCATTGTTGACCTAATTCCCCCATTATTCCTCCTCTCTCGTCGGTCATCATGGATGATCTATTATTCCCAAAAATTTGACCAAAAATCAAACAACAATAACTAACTATCAAAAAGCCCTGAAGTATTAAAAACACAAAACCCCAACTGATCCTTTGTAGAGGCGGTCAATAATATCTACAGTATTCCTTTGAGGCAGCTTCCAACATAACGCGTCAAAGGCGATAGGTTGTCAATCACAACTCCAAAATACTAATATCAATAAGCGTTAGAAGCCTGCAAACATAATCTTCATAGGCACATCATCTTACCTAAAGGTTCAAGCCTCCTCATGATTGCTACACTTCGATCCAAGCTCTCAATCCTATGGAAGTCCTTCGGAAAATGGGGTATCACCTCATTGGGAAAAGGCTTCTTTGAGTTATCGTTTACAAGTATGGAAGATATTAGAAGAGTTCGCTCAATCAGTGCTTGGAATTTGGACCCACGGGTGCTGGAGTTCTTTCTATGGATAAGAGACTTTGTCCCTTCAACTATCAATTAAAGTTCTGCTCATGTATGGATTTGTATTCATGGTCTTCCACAAGAATACTAGAGACCAAAGATAATTTTTGTTATTGCTAGCGGTATATGCAATCCCATATGCATAGATTCTACTTCCAACAATCCCTCCTTTGATAAGGCTCTCAGGAATTTTGTTAAAGTAGTAATTGATATTGATCTTGCTAAAGACTTGAGCTATAAAATCCTAGTAAAACATGTTGGTTTGCTTTTTTTTTTGGAATTTGAATATGAAAGACTAGTTGTAAAAGGAAAATCATGGAAGATAATCATGGAGAAAAAGCCAAGAGCCTTTTATAAACCAGAGATAAGAGTATTCAAAAAAACTAATTTAGAGTATATAGGCAATCCTAACAAATAAAATACCAAACATACTAAAACAATTGACTTAACCAAACACAAAAACCAATCTATTGGTCAATCAAGTGGAGTAACCAAACCTATCAACAATGAACCTCCAGATCAGCCACAAAATAAATTTGTTAAGGTAAGTGTTGTTGCTCTGATAGCCCTAGGGTAAATCCTTAAAACTTGTAACTTTGTATTATAGATGAGGAGAATACTAACTCTAAGCAATCTAGTGAGGAGTCAGAGTTTGTCGATGCCACCAAAAATAATGATTTAGATGTTAGGACATCTTAGAGAAAATATGTAGATTTCCTTTATGATTCTTGAGCTAACATGGCTGAATAGATAAATGAGAAGTAACCGTCTAATAATGATGAGGATGAATTTGACCATGAAAATTTCAAGTTTAAGCTAGCTATATCTAAATCGCAAAGAAAGAAGTTAAGACAAAAACACAAAAATGTAACCAGTATCATAACCAGGGCTCCCTCTGGTACGTTCCTCATGAAGTGAATTTTATGGAATGCACGGGGCCTAGCCAATGCTCCCGCTAAAATGGTTCTTTAAAACATTATCAAAACTCATAAACATGACATTTTCTTCCTGGATGAACCCTAAATGAGCCTTTTCCCTCCCATGTTTTTGGACAGATAAAACCTCAAAATGTTTGCTACTAATCAAATAAGAAACAATCTCCCCAAATCAAATCATAAAAATCATTGAATAAGTTGTTGCATTATCCATCGATCATCGAACTATGATTGTCTGCATTGCAACAGTTTATGTTTCAACCTGCTACCAAACCAGAAAAATGGCTTTGGGCTGACTAAAACAATCTCAATAACACCCATCCTTTTCCATGGTGCTTCCTATAACACCTGAGGCCGAAGATGGCGGAGAGTGGTTACATGTAACACCCAAGAGTGAGGGAGTGGTTGTTGGTGCACGAGACATGACAATGAGACACTCCTAGCAGCTTCTAGGGAAAAACTAAATTCATATCGAAATGAAAGGGATCTTGAGGTTGTGCAGGTATGGGACTGCATGATTGAAGGAAGACTTATAAGGATTAATCATGGATTCATTTGACTATTTTCCACTTATGGAAAAAGCATTCCGGTTGACAACTTCATCAAATGAATCTATTCTAGGTTAGGTCTTCGTACCGAACCTCGCGAGAAAAGATTCTCGGGGTCCCATACTACGTGACCATTTACGTTGGGTTCTAGACAAGGTTCTTAGAGTCATGGATTTCCTTGATTGTTTGCCACTTATGTCAATTTACTTGTCATGCGTCAACTCCATCAAGGAAATCTATCATGAGTGAGCTCTTTGTACCAACCCTCGTGAGAAAAGCTTCTCGGGGATCCCTACTATGTGACCATCATTCCTAATTGGCCAAAGTTTAATGTTCTAAAAAGGTCCTTGGAGTCAAGGTTTCTAATGAAGATAGTGATGCTTACGCCAAAAGCTTGACGATCGTTAATATACTCAAAAGAATCTACTCTAAGTGAGGTTCTCGTATCGACCCTTACGAAAAAAGCTTCTCGGTGGACCATACTACTCAACTTCTCCTATCTCAACCTTACTCTCTAGACTCGGGTAGAGAGTCTTTCCCACAAGGTTTTCTTTCAATCAGTAGCGTTCATTTGTTTTTGTTTGTATCCCATCATCACATAGCCAAATCTGACAAGATAATATTAACAAATACAAGAATAAGTAATTAAAATAAAAACAAAGAATAAAAGAACAAAAATAAAATATATAAACCCCCCACACACAAAAGACAACTTAAGCTAGGCTTGACTTGTAACACCCTTCTAAAATACCCCAAATATTGAATTAAAATAACAATAACAAATACATATATATCAGAGTAATCATACACCAAGGGTGTCACATAACATTTCACACCATAATAACTGTCATGCTCTTTATTTAATCAAAATAACAATTTCTTTTGCATAATTCGCAGCGGATACAAATCAAACCAACCATTCAAAACATATAACGTTTTACAGGTAAAAAGGTTCAACAACCAACAATAAACAATTAAAACATCCCGTCCCGATGTTACATCTATCAGAGCATGACCCACTACGGAGACTACACTAGACTCCAAGCACTAGCTTCTACTCAATCACTGCTCGTTACCTGAAAAATAGTTGTAAGGGTGAGTTCCTCAATCGATATAACAAACATTATAAACTATCATGTTATGTTAAGTAATTTAACTCATTAATCACCCAATATCAACATAACTCATATACATACTCAAGATCAATACCACTGATACACATACAACAAACCAACATAATGCAACTCAAATGAGACTCAACTCGTCATGCATGTGGTACCATTCGGAGTAAAACTCCCAACTTAAAATCATTGCCATTTTAGTGGGCATCAAGGCATAAGCCTTCAACTTTCAACTTAAAATTTGCCAATCCAGGCCAACGTGGTGTGAGCAAAGCTCCGACTTAATGCATATGAAATGTACATGGCATACACGACTTTACAATTCCGACAACAAATAATAATATCAACACAACAAGGTTTTCAGCATAATCAACTTATAATCAACTTTGACTCATCAAGCCTACAACTCAGTATTTTCAACAACTTTAACACAACTTATCAACATAATTGTATCAACACTTCACAACATAAATCCAACAAAATTACTCATCACAATTAACTATAACAGACCAATCCCCAATTAGGTTCACCACATTAAAATATCAATTTTTCCAATTTCCAACAGTGTTAACCGGTTAACGCCCTGGGTTAACCGGTTAACGCAGGACAAAATACACTTTCTGGCAAAACGCAACAGTGTTAACCGGTTAACGCCCTGGGTTAACCGGTTAACGCAGGCAAAACAACACATTTTCACAAAATATAACAGTGTTAACCGGTTAACGCCCTGGGTTAACCGGTTAACGCAGACAAAACAGCAGTTCCTGCGCTAACACAAGGCAGAATGCAGAGTTCTCCGCATTTTCCGCCATTGGAGGACTTCCGGACCTCCGATTCAACTTCCGTAAAAAGCTACATTATCGGAAAATCACGACACATACAATTATCGATTCAATTTCAGTTTTTCTACAACTTATTCATCAAAATTTTCTCAGCATTCTAAATCCCAATTAGGGTCAATTCAACGGCTATCACTACCCAT
This sequence comes from Lathyrus oleraceus, assembly GCF_024323335.1. NCBI lineage: Eukaryota > Viridiplantae > Streptophyta > Magnoliopsida > Fabales > Fabaceae > Lathyrus > Lathyrus oleraceus. The sequence goes on along the minus strand of NC_066581.1, from coordinate 454,991,114 downwards.
GACATGTTAACCTATAATACCCATTAAACGACGATAAACCCCCCTTACCTGAGTTAATCCGGCAAATCTTTGAGCTTCAAGCCTTTCCGTTCTTCAACCTCTGCTCTTGCTCTTCCCCTTTGCCCTTTTCCACTTTTCTATCGCTTCTCTGCTTTTTCACGTAAAACTCTTTACCAACAATGAAAACCCTTTTTCTTATTCCAACTTATATATTTTCCAAAATAATAATAATAATCCAATAATATTTCCAATTAATTAATTAAATTAATAAATATTATATTAATTCAAATTAAATAATTAGCCTTATTTTATCGGGGTGTTACAACTCTCCCCCACTAAAAGAGTTTTCGTCCTCGAAAACATATCTCAAGCGAACAACTCTGGGTAAGACTCCTTCATCTTACTCTCAAGTTCCCAAGTCACATTGCCACCTGCTGGTCCTCCCCAAGCTACTTTCACCAAGGCAATCTCTTTACCCCGCAACTGCTTCAACTCTCGATCCTCAATCCTCATAGGCGATATTTCAACAGTCAGGTTATCTCTTACCTGTACATCATCTACTTGGATCACATGCGACGGATCATGAATGTACCTCCTCAACTGAGACACATGAAAAACCTCATGCAAATTTGCAAGTGACGGCGGTAAAGCGACACGATAGGCTACCTCCCCTATCCTCTCCAAAATCTGATAAGGACCAATAAATCGAGGTGTCAACTTCTTCGACTTCAAAGCTCGACCAACCCCAGTTATCGGAGTAACACGAAGAAACACGTGATCTCCCTCTCGGAACTCAAGTGATTTCCTCCTCTTGTCATGATAACTCTTCTGACGACTCTGAGCAATTCTCATCTTCTCCTGAATCATCTTAATCTTTTCTGTAGTCTGTTGAACAATCTCCGGTCCAACCACAACACTCTCACCGGACTCATACCAACATAAAGGTGTCCGACATCTCCTACCATACAAAGCTTCAAACGGCGCCATACCAATGCTCGAATGAAAACTATTGTTGTAGGTAAACTCAATCAAAGGTAAATAACAATCCCAAGCACCTCCCTTTTCCAAAACACAAGCTCTCAAAAGATCCTCCAGTGACTGAATCGTCCTCTCAGTCTGACCATCAGTCTGCGGATGATATGCAGAGCTCAATCTCAGCTTAGTTCCCAAAGCCTTCTGCAAACCTTCCCAGAATTTCGATGTAAATCTAGGATCTCTGTCCGAAACAATACTCGACGGAATACCATGCAAACTTACAATCTTCTCAATATACAACTCGGCTAATCTCTCTAACGGATAATTCATTCTGATCGGAATGAAATGAGCCGATTTTGTCAATCTGTCAACAATCACCCAAATAGCTTCAAAATTCTTAATTGTCCTCGGTAAACCAGAAACAAAATCCATACTGATACTATCCCACTTCCACTCTGGAATAGCCAACGGTTGCATTAGCCCAGACGGCTTCTGATGCTCAATCTTTGACTTCTGACAAGTCAAACAGGAATAAACAAAACTCGCAATTTCTTTCTTCATTCCCGGCCACCAAAATAACTTTTTCAAATCATGATACATCTTCGTAGCTCCAGGATGAATACTCAGGCCACTACGATGTCCTTCTTCAAGAATACTCTTCTTAAGTTCGGTAACATCCGGAATACACACCCGATTACCAAATTTCAAAACATCATTCTCATCAACTCTGAATTCGCCACCTTGACCTTGATTCACTAGAGTCAACTTATCAACCAAAAGCACATCGGATTTCTGACCCTCTCTGATCTCATCCAGAATACCACTTGTTAACTTCAACATTCCCAATTTAACACTATTGTGAGTACTCTCACACACCAAACTTAAGTCTCTAAACTGCTCAATTAACTCCAATTCCTTAACCATTAGCATAGACATATGTAATGATTTCCGACTCAATGCATCAGCCACTACGTTTGCTTTACCCGGATGGTAATTCAAACCAAAGTCATAATCCTTCAGAAACTCTAACCATCTTCTCTGTCTCATATTCAGCTCTTTCTGATCAAACAAATACTTTAAACTTTTATGGTCACTGAAAACCTCAAATCTTGACCCGTACAAGTAATGCCTCCATAACTTCAGAACAAACACCACAGCTGCCAACTCTAAATCGTGCGTCGGGTAATTCCTCTCATGAACCCTCAGCTGTCTTGAAGCATAAGCTATAACCTGCTTATTCTGCATCAACACGCCACCCAAACCCAACAATGAAGCATCACAGTAAACTTCAAATGATTCCGACGAACTCGGTAATATCAGAATAGGAGCAGTAGTTAACCTTCTCTTTAACTCTTGGAAACCTTCTTCACATTTTGAGTCCCAAACAAACGCTTGCCCCTTTCTAGTCAACATCGTCAATGGTAACGCCAACTTAGAGAATCCCTTAATGAACTTCCTATAATAACCAGCCAAACCAAGGAAACTTCGAATCTCAGCAACAGACTTCGGAGCTTCCCACTTAGATACCGCTTCTATCTTAGAAGGATCAACAGCAACACCACCTCTTGAAATCACATGACCAAGAAAACTAACCTCTTCTAACCAAAATTCACACTTGGATAGTTTAGCAAATAACTGCTTTTCTCGTAGAACTCCCAAAACCACTCTCAAATGTTCAGCATGCTCTTCTTCAGATTTCGAATACACCAAGATATCATCAATAAACACCACAACAAACTTGTCTAGGTACGGATGGAAAATCCTATTCATATACTCCATAAATACTCCAGGCGCATTAGTCACACCAAAAGGCATTACAGAATACTCATAATGTCCATACCTTGTTCTGAAAGCAGTCTTCTGAATATCCTCGGTTTTCACACGAATCTGATGATACCCAGATCTCAAATCTATTTTGCTGAACACACTTGCACCAACCAACTGATCCATCAAATCATCAATCCTCGGCAAAGGATACCGATTCTTGATCGTCACTTTATTCAGTTGCCTGTAGTCCACACACAACCTCATAGTACCTTCTTTCTTCTTAACTAATAGCACTGGTGCACCCCACGGTGACACACTCGGACGAATAAATTTCTTATCCAACAGATCTTCCAACTGACTCTTCAATTCAGTTAACTCAACAGCAGACATACGGTACGGAGCCATCGATATCGGCCTAGTACCAGGTACCAAATCAATCGAGAACTCCACTTCGCGCTCTGGCGGTAATTCATTCACCTCTTCCGGAAACACATCAGGAAAATCACACACCACGGCTAGATCGCCAATCACCAGTTTATCTTTAGCCTCCAGAGTCGCTAACAGCATAAACAACTCTGCCCCATCAGCTACTTCCTCATTCACTTGCCTTGCTGATAGAAACAAACTCTTTCCCTCCTCAATCTCAGGAAAGACCACCGTCTTATCAAAACAGTTGATAGAAACTCGGTTAAACACCAACCAGTTCATACCCAAAATAACATCAATCTGCACTAGTGGAAGACACACTAGGTCCATCCCAAAGTCTCTACCAAAAATACTCAAAGGACAATTTAAACAAACCGAAGTAGTAGTCACTGAACCCTTCGCAGGAGTATCAATTACCATACTACCAAACATCTCAGATATCTCTAACTTAAGTTTCACAGCACAATCCAAAGATATAAAGGAATGAGTCGCACCTGTGTCAATAATAGCTACAAGAGGAAAGCCATTAATATAACACGTACCTCGGATAAGTCTGCCCTCACTGGAGGTTTGAGTTCCGGTCAAAGCGAACACCTTCCCAGTCTGAGATTTCTTTGGCTTCTGACACTGACTTCCAATATGCCCTTCTTCGCCACAATTAAAACAAATCATTTCCTTGTGCTTGCAATCAGCTATTTCATGCCCAGTCTTACCACAACGAAAACATCTCTTTACTTCAGCAGTGCATACATTACTCTTATGACCAGCCTGACCACATTTGAAGCAAACTATACCAGCAGGAGCACCTCCCCTACTAGTCCTCTGAGCCGGGGCAGCTCCTTGTTTTCCTTTTCCCACTGGGGCATCATACGGCTTGCCACGATTTTGATGTTGCTTGCCCCTGCGGTCACTGACAATCTTGTAATGAGCAATATTGTCTTCTTCAAATATCCTGCAGCTATCAACCAATTCAGTAAAAACGCGTATCTTCTGATACCCAACAGCTTTCTTAATTTCAGAGCGCAGTCCATTTTCAAACTTGATGCACTTTGAAAATTCAGCACCAACACCAGTGTAATGAGGATAAAATTTGGACAGCTCCACAAATTTCGCAGCATAATCAGTGATAGACATGTTTCCTTGCTTCAGCTCAAGGAACTCAATTTCCTTCTTACCACGGACATCTTCCGGATAATACTTTCTCATGAATTCCCTACGGAATACATCCCAAGTAACAACTTCACCTGCCACGGTCAACCTCTCGTGAGTCTCTAGCCACCAGTCATCAACTTCGACTGCTAGCATGTGAGTACCGTACCGAACCTTCTGAGCTGGAGTGCAATCCATAACACGGAAGATTCTCTCAATCTCTTTCAACCATCCCAAGGCTGCATCTGGATCATGCTTCCCTTTAAACACCGGCGGATTCTCTCTCTGAAAAGTCGCCAAGCTACGTGATCCAACATCACCACCAGCATTTGGCAAGTTCTGCACAGCTTGTGCCATCGCTTGCATTGCGGAAGCCATTGCAGCGTCATTCCTTCCAGCCATTTCAACTTATCACTACAACACAACTTAAAGTTAGATTGGTAACAATACACAATTGTTAGATAGTAACGACACGACAACTGGCCGGACAGACCGACCTGCTCTGATACCACTAATGTAACACCCTTCTAAAATACCCCAAATATTGAATTAAAATAACAATAACAAATACATATATATCAGAGTAATCATACACCAAGGGTGTCACACAACATTTCACACCATAATAACTGTCATGCTCTTTATTTAATCAAAATAACAATTTCTTTTTCATAATTCGCAGCGGATACAAATCAAACCAACCATTCAAAACATATAACGTTTTACAGGTAAAAAGGTTCAACAACCAACAATAAACAATTAAAACATCCCGTCCCGATGTTACATCTATCAGAGCATGACCCACTACGGAGACTACACTAGACTCCAAGCACTAGCTTCTACTCAATCACTGCTCGTTACCTGAAAAATAGTTGTAAGGGTGAGTTCCTCAATCGATATAACAAACATTATAAACTATCATGTTATGTTAAGTAATTTAACTCATTAATCACCCAATATCAACACAACTCATATACATACTCAAGATCAATACCACTGATACACATACAACAAACCAACATAATGCAACTCAAATGAGACTCAACTCGTCATGCATGTGGTACCATTCGGAGTAAAACTCCCAACTTAAAATCATTGCCATTTTAGTGGGCATCAAGGCATAAGCCTTCAACTTTCAACTTAAAATTTGCCAATCCAGGCCAACGTGGTGTGAGCAAAGCTCCGACTTAATGCATATGAAATGTACATGGCATACACGACTTTACAATTCCGACAACAAATAATAATATCAACACAACAAGGTTTTCAGCATAATCAACTTATAATCAACTTTGACTCATCAAGCCTACAACTCAGTATTTTCAACAACTTTAACACAACTTATCAACATAATTGTATCAACACTTCACAACATAAATCCAACAAAATTACTCATCACAATTAACTATAACATACCAATCCCCAATTAGGTTCACCACATTAAAATATCAAATTTTCCAATTTCCAACAGTGTTAACCGGTTAACGCCCTGGGTTAACCGGTTAACGCAGGACAAAATACACTTTCTGGCAAAACGCAACAGTGTTAATCGGTTAACGCCCTGGGTTAACTGGTTAACGCAGGCAAAACAGCACATTTTCACAAAATATAACAGTGTTAACCGGTTAACGCCCTGGGTTAACCGGTTAACGCAGACAAAACAGCAGTTCCTGCGCTAACACAAGGCAGAATGCAGAGTTCTCCGCATTTTCCGCCATTGGAGGACTTCCGGACCTCCGATTCAACTTCCGTAAAAAGCTACATTATCGGAAAATCACGACACATACAATTATCGATTCAATTTCAGTTTTTCTACAACTTATTCATCAAAATTTTCTCAGCATTCTAAATCCCAATTAGGGTCAATTCAACGGCTATCACTACCCATGACATGTTAACCTATAATACCCATTAAGCGACGATAAACCCCCCTTACCTGAGTTAATCCGGCAAATCTTTGAGCTTCAAGCCTTTCCGTTCTTCAACCTCTGCTCTTGCTCTTCCCCTTTGCCCTTTTCCACTTTTCTATCGCTTCTCTGCTTTTTCACGTAAAACTCTTTACCAACAATGAAAACCCTTTTTCTTATTCCAACTTATATATTTTCCAAAATAATAATAATAATCCAATAATATTTCCAATTAATTAATTAAATTAATAAATATTATATTAATTCAAATTAAATAATTAGCCTTATTTTATCGGGGTGTTACATGACTTGCTTAGGGAAACTGACTCCCTAGCAGAGTCACCAGCTGTCGCTACCGCGAAAAAGCCGACTGACTTAACTGTCAAAAGAAAATGACACAGAATCGCCACCGAATTTTATTTATTCCCAAAGAGGAAATGGAAAAGTCGATAAAACCCTTAAAATAATATAACGAATATGTGGACGAGGATTGATCTCGCAACCAAATATGGGTTCGGAAGTCGATTACGCAAGGGGAAGGTATAAGCACCCCTCACGTCCATGGTACTCCATAGGAACCATTTAAGTTGCCTGCGTATGTGGGTATTTTTCTTTTAAAATTTATCTTTATTATTATTAGGAGAAGGGGAAATAATGAGATTGAGTTTTTTGTTATTGTGCTCACCAAGGATTGGGGCCCTTGTGCCTATATATCATTCATCGGGGGATGAAGAATAAGAGCTTCGTAGTTAGGAGTAGAAAATGTTTGTGTGTTGATTGATTTTACCTTGAAAAAGGGTTTTCAGTGTGATGCCCTAAGACACATAAATAAGGTTTGATGATTTGATGTTTTTTATGGTTTTTGAAAAGAAATGTTTTTTACTAGAATTGCACTAAAGACTATGGGCGGAGGTGAATATTTCAAACAAACAAGTCAATCATCTTGCTTCCAAAATATTTAGGGTAAGGGTAGGAAAGCTCCATCCTTACTTATTCCCCACCACTTAAGGCTCTTGGCGCACAATTCTAATTATATTTTTATTGTCTTTTTGAGTTTGATTAAGAAAATGCCACTTGAAGTTGGATCAAAGGTTTATTTCTTATTTGATTTTGGAATGATGATATACATGGATATTTACAAGATAACAAAGCAAGAAATAAAGGGTCTCATTGTAAGGTATCTCAAGAGAAAGCCTTGTGTGTAAAAAGTGACTTATGCTAACAAGTGGATAATGGTCTTAAAAGCATGTCTCCCTAGGGTAGTGCCATGAATGTCGTTCTTACAATAAAAGATTGCAAGTTACATTCAAGGGTCCTAATGAAATCCTCTAAGTCCCATAATAGTCACAGATGAATGCATTCTTTTTTTGTCTTTTTTATTTTATCATATTTTTGTTGTTTTTGATGATTATACAATGGCAATAAGTAAATGACAAATGATAAATTATGCATGAGAATATATACACATTGATGATAAGTATGGTGATGGGTGCTTGAAAGTAAATGACAATACAATACATTTGCAAAGGAAAGTAAATGACAAGATGGAAAATTAGGTCAACAAGATTAATGGTTAGCAATGGAAGTTAGTGGTTAGTAATCAAATTGCACGAGGTAACTACCTAGGGATTATCTATCCACAAGTCAAATGACTCAAAATATGAAGCATCAAGGGATAATCTATCATTGATGCAAAGTATTGAAGAGGATCCATGATCATCTATCAATAGTTTTAAATCAAAGAGGTTATACGACCCCAAGTCCATCTATCAATAATTTGAAGAGTGGAAGAGTGTATCACCCAAATAATTACAAGTTAAAAGTTGAATAATGTACAAGTTAAACATTCAAGTCCAATATTTAATGGTTAGTGGTCAATGGACACAACACAATCAAATAGAATCAACAAGTAAGGATCATACAAGTGAAGGTCTCATATATGCATAAAATTGTTCAAACATGGTTAAATAGGGGCCATCTATCAACATCTTAAAGTGTAATGAATGATCCATTGGTCATTCGTTAACATGTTTGAAATGTTAAAGATTAAGTAAACCCTAAGACCAATTTACCATGATCAATAGAATCTCATCAACCATCATAAAAAATAAGGGTAAAAATGTCCAATAAAAATGATAAAAAATAAAATAAATAATGGATAAAAAAATGATATTTGATGGAAAAGTATTTACAAAATATTTGGCTAAAATAAATAAGAGGGAAAAGAAATTAAACTGGAAAAAAGAAATAAGTAACAATAAAATGAAATAACAAAATAAAAAGGAAAAAAGAAGAAAAATGGAACAATGGGGCGCACCGGGGGTTGAACCCCTGACCTTTGGGTGACCTGACAAACCCCTTTCCATTGGGCCAAGCGCCTTTGGGGTTGATTAGCGCGCTTAATAAAAATAAATAATAAACCTCAATCAAAAATAACACATGGGCAATCCATGACCACATAATCTAATTAATTATGAGAAGTAAACAAAACGAAAGGTCATGATCATGAGGTACACGCGTGTGTTGACTACAGAAACACACACATATTCAGGAGCCAAGTCATACACAACAACCAATGAGAACAAGGAAACATATTTTTTTAAATTTAAAACAAACAAAACCACGCGCGAAGCAACAAACAAGTTCATCGTCTTCAACCTTGGATTTTCTGAAAATCAAACTCTGCAACTCACATTTTTAAGTGGAATCAACCATGGATTCCACTCAGCCTTTGTTAATCATTGCCTCCTCCATACTCATGAGCCATTGATTGGCTTTGAGTATAAAGTATTTCACATAAACACGAACAATAAGTCAGCCCTAAAAATAAAATAAAATGACGTATGTTCAATGATTGAAGCTCAAATCTTGTGGCTTAACATTAGTGAATCATAAGGAGTGGAATGGTAACTTGTTTGGATGAAAATGAAGGTGTTAACTACCTGGCCGGAATCGGTTTCAGTTGGTGGTTCCGATGGATTTGAACGACTCAGGTGAGGTTGTTTCAAACACTTACAAGGTTTCAGTTAGCTTCAAGGATGTTCGGTGAAGCTATTTGAATGCTTTTGTTGTGTTGGAAATGATTCAAATATCAAACTCAATAGCTCTGCTTTTGAAGGGAGAGGGGTGAGTTTTCTGCAGAGTTTCTATGGCTTGGAAGCTTGGGAAATGAAGGGAGAATGGTCTTCTATTTATAGGGAAACATATGGAATGGTTTGGTTGGAGTTTTGGGATCGAAATGTCGGAAAATGGTTGAGCCCAAAAAATGACAAAAGTGAAAACTTGTTGGCTAAGTGTTGTCTATCTTTGGCCTGCAATTCTTTTCCCTCCCATTTGTTCCGCAGTCTTGACATTTTAGGTGAGGCAAAGGTGGTCCCATTAATGTTGAGGCAGTTTTGACTTATACACATTTTGGGCAATGTTTTGCTTTTTGATGTTTCAGTTTTTGCTTGCTATGTGCTTTTGATACACTCTTATTTGGCTTGCATTTTAGTGCCACAAATGTTTGTAGCACACTCTTGGTCCAAAAGGAAGTGAAACAACATGGATTAGTGACCTGAGACATGAATTGGAATGTGTTTGGCTGAACTGGTCTGGCTATGTGCAACATGGTGTGGCATGAACTTTGCACTTGGGCCAATTAAAATTGGCTCGTGCATTTTGAATAAAAATTAGGCCAAATGAACCTTTCCATATCCTTAACATGTTTCTAAAAGAATCAGGTTAAAAGGAGTTGTGATATGGAAATGACATTGGTGTAAAGTGGAGGTCGTAAACATGATTTTAGGCCTGACTATGCAACTTGACTAGCTTGGCCAATCCACATTTTGAGATCCTTATGCATTAAATTAGGTCTTGGACCTTGAAACAAAGTTTTAGAGGGGTTCATTTAGAACATTTGGCTTAAAGTAGATCCTTAAAAGGTTAAAAGATGCCCTAAACTTGGCAAAACTTGACCAACCAACATGCCCTAAAATGCAATTTTGGTGTTTCTTGAATTCCAAGGCACCATGATGATTGTTTGAAGCTTAAATGAGTAAAACTTGATAGAAACCAAGCCCTGACTCTTTATGGGGTGATTATGGTGTTGGTGTAAGCCCTAGAGGTCAATACTTTTGGTACTTGTATTGAATTATTTATTAATAATAAAAGGCTTTTTCTTTATTATGTTTGTTTAATAAAGTCCCTAGAATAAGTAGTCCGTTTAATGTATCAAGTGTGACTTAATCATGAGATCACATTAAACATAAGGACACTATTCTTAAAGTATCTGTAGTCGAGCTTTATTATGAAGTAGGATAACATTAAAGCATTAAGACTATTATGTATATAGACTGATGATCACATCTCATGGATCATGGATAAGGAGTTATCATGTCTTAAACATAGGTATGAATATTAAGAGTAATATTTATACTAGATTGACTCGCTATGAGAATACTATATAGAATGTTATACAAAGTGTCATAAGTTATTCTCATGGTGATAATGGTGCATACCACCCTTTGACCTGAAACCACTATGGGACCTAGATGTAGAGTCGAGTGCCTTATTGCTGATCAAACGTTGTCCGTAACTGGATGGCCATAAAGATAGTTGATGGGTACTCCACGAAGCATGCTGAGGGACATGAGTGACCTAGATGGAATTTGCCCATCCTGCGTAACAGGATAAATGTCTATGGGCCCAATATTGAACTGGACAAGAATGACACGATCTATGCCTTGTGTTCAATATAGACACAAGGGCAAAAGGGTAATTGTACACATAAGTATTATCACAAAAGGATTTTTCAGATCACATGACATTTTCATGTCTCGGGTAGCAGTAATGTGTTGCTAGATACCGCTCACTGTTTATTATGTTAAATACGTGATTTAATATAATTGCCAATGCCGCGAAAACCTACAGGGTCACACACAAAAGGACGGATTGATGAGAGATAGAGTAACTAAGGAACACCGTAAGGTACGGTGCACTTAAGTGAATTTTAGAACATCGTAAGGTACGGTGTACTTAAGTAGAATACGAAATATGGTAAGGTACCACACGCTTAAGTGATTTTGGCATAATATAAGATATAGGCCACATACACTTAAGTGGGATTTTTAGCTTGCAGCCCATACAAGTGGTTCTATAAATAGAACCCTTGTGCATAAGCATTTGTGCAGTTGCAATTTCATTTTTCTCTCTCTCTCTCTCTCACACACACACACACACACACACACACACACACACACACACACACACACACACTCAAAGCCTTCATTCGTAGCAACTGGCACTGAGATTGAAGGAATCTGTTCGTGTGGACTGAGTAGAGGCGTTGTCACCGTTCAACGTTCATGATCGCTCCGTAGATCTGCATCAAAGGTTTCAATCATCACAAGAGGTAACGATTCTATAAATAATCATGCCCATTCGTAAGGATCACTAAAGGAGAAAATTTTAAATTCCGCTGCATTTTGGATCACCCTTCTCCTTCAGTGGTATCAGGGCCACTTACGAAACCATGCATCTAATAGCTGTTTATTTTATGTATTTTCTATATTAATACAATTAAAAGACATAATGAATCAAAGAATAAACGAGTAATTAAATTTGGCATCATGTGTGTACGATTTGGATGATTGATGTTGACTATGCTTCGGAATCCGACGTTAGTATGGTGAAGCAGCGATACATCGATCGTCCATAGGTTACACAATTGAGATCGATCAAGTTATATATATGATATAAGTAATCCTGATGCAAAATATGGTATATATGATATATTGTTTCTGTTTCGTTCATTCAAACACTTAATGGTTATTTTCCTTTGAGCGGTCAATGGTCATTTGCTTCTTGATCCGACATTAGTATGGTGAAGCAATGACGTGTTGATCAATCATACTGAATTAACAATCGAGGTGTGTTTGATGGTCTGAAATTGGTGCATTAGGGTTAATGACGGCACATGGGTTGTGCTGTCAAAGAGTTATGCGATTAGGGTTGTGATTGCGCAAGAGTTGTGCTTTAAAGTATCAAGTGTTGATGCGAAAAACGACGTCGATTTCAAATGAATTGTTCATTAAAAATTTGATTGGGCAGCGAAACCCCCGACTAACTTTGCGTAGTGTGATCGGTCGCCGAAATTTAATTTGGTTTTAATTAATTAACATAATTTAAATAATAATGTGTTTATTATTATTGTCTTGTGGTGATCGGTTATGGCCTTAGTTTTCCTTTATGTTGTTTTGGGATTTTAAAATACGACCTGCGTGTCGTGCCTCTCTTTTAATCTCTTAATGTAACTTCTTTTTTCATCTCACTCCCTCGTATGTAAAACGAGTTTCTTTTATATAATGTAATGTTATGAAGAAAGAGAAGAATACAATATCAAATATGGACAACCTTGAAGATCTTGCTTGGAGAAACTTAGATCGTTATTAGGTTAGCTTAGGTTCTCTCATTGGCTTGGGAGAACAATTGTGCTAGGGGTCATAACTGTTTCATTATGTATGTTGATGAATGTGAATGTACGTTGATGCATGTGAGAGACGATTTATATGATAAATAAGTTGGTGAGATCAGAATAACTGCAAATTCCCTCAAATTAAATATTAAGTTTATGCTTTCCAAGTTTTAGCATTCACCAAGACTAGTATCGAATAATGTAGGTTTCGCCTACGCAAGGTGCATGTTCTATATTAGTAAGGTGCGATGGGATAATTGTAATATCCAATTGCTAAAACAATGGGTTAAACTTAACTAAACCAATTATAATAAGATTATATATGTTTAGAAGCAAGAGTTGGAAATGATCCATGTGATGGATTGGAATAAGGAGTTATTCACCCAACTAAAACATTCGAGAGTTGTATTAGATACAATTGGAAGGAGTTCCTACCTAAATAACCTAGTTTTGTGTAATCCGCCTACGGGGACTTAAAACAAAGTGAAATGTGGACGACCCACTAGAAAATCTTCCAACGGGATTTTCTGAATCAAATGGTGAGGGTCATTTGTTTTGAGTAAAATAGTGGGAGCATATTTAATTAAAGGCCTAATTAAATATGTTATTGATATTTATATTTTCATTATTTTCATGTAGATTACCATGACAACAAACACCTCTAACAACATTTTGCGATCAATCCTTGACAAGGAAAAATTGTTTGGGATAAATTTTCTGGATTGGCACCGAAATCTGAGGATTGTCCTCAAACATGATAGAAAGTTGTATGTCTTGGAGAAACCTGTTCCTGTAGAGGAACCTCCTAGTTATGCACTTAAGACAGAAAGAGATGCTTATAAGAAGCATGTCGATGATGCCAATGAAACTGTTTGCCTCATGCTAGCTACCATGAACTCAGAGTTACAAAAGCAACATGAGAACATGACAGCGTTCGATATGATCGAACACCTAAAGATGCTCTATCAAGAGAAATCAAGGCATGAAAGGTTTGAAGTTTCAAAAGCCCTTTTTCAAGGAAAGTTAGATGAGGGAGCCCTTGTAGGTCCCCATGTGTTCAAGATGTTTGGGTATGTGGAGAACCTTGAGAGGTTGGGTTTTCCCCTCGGAAAGGAACTTGCGACTGATTTGATCTTGCAATCGTTGCCAGATAGATTCAGTCAATTTGTCCTTAATTTCAATATGAATGATATGGACAAATCTCTTCCTGAACTGCTAGCCATGTTAAGAACTGCTGAGCAGAATCTGAAGTCAAAAGGGAAGTTCATTCTGATGATCGGAAATGGAAAGAGACAAAACAAAAGACCCACCAAGCAGGGTTATAAAGGGAAAGGCAAGGAAGTTGCCAAACCCAAACCCACTGTTGCTGCTTTGAAGCCTAGTGGAGGCATATCAAAGGAAGGCACGTGCTTCCATTGCGGTAAGACCGGACACTGGAAGAGAAACTGCCCAAAGTACCTGGAAGATAAGAAGAATGGAGTAGAGACTTCAACTTCAGGTATTTTTGTTATTGAAATTAATTTATCTACTTCTGCATCATGGGTATTAGATACTGGATGCGGTTCTCACATTTGAACCAATGTGCAGGGGCTAAAAAGGAGTAGAGATTTGGCAAAAGGTGAAGTTGACCTACGAGTTGGCAATGGAGCAAAGGTTGCTGCTTTAGCCGTAGGAACTTATGTATTGACTTTACCTAATGGTTTAATAATTCAGTTAGAGAACTGTTATTATGTACTTGCAATTAGCAGGAATATTATTTTTCGTTTCTTGTTTGGACAAGTTTGGTTTTTCATTTATAATAAAGAACAATTGTTGCTCAATTTATTTGAATGATATATTCTATGCTACTGCACAAATGAACAATGGAATATATGTCCTTGATCTTGAAATGCCCATTTATAATATAATACTAAAAGGATGAAACCTAATGAGTTAAATCCAACTTACCTTTGGCATTGTCGATTAGGCCATATAAATGAGAAACACGTTTCCAAACTCCATAAAGATGGACTCTTGGACTCTTTTGATTATGAATCATATGAGACATGCAAATCTTGTTTAATTGGAAAGATGAGAAAGTCTCCATTCACAGGAAAAGGTGAAAGAGCTAATGATCTTTTGGCCCTCATACATACTGATGTATGTGGACCACTGAACATATCAGCCATAGGAGGTTTTTAGTACTTAATCACATTTACTGATGATTTCAGTAGATATGGTTATGTGTATTTAATGAAACATAAATCAGAGTCCTTTGAAAAAGTTCAAGGAATTCAAGAATGAAGTACAAAACCAACTAGGTAGTAATATTAAAACTCTTCGATCAGATCGAGGTGGTGACTATTTAAGTCTAGAGTTTGATGACCATCTAAAAGAGTGTGGAATCCTATCCCAACTTACTCCTCCTGGAACACCCCAATGGAACGGTGTATCTGAGAGAAGAAATCGAACCCTGTTAGACATGGTCCAATCCATGATGAGTCACGCCGATCTTCCAAACTCCTTTTGGGGACAGGCACTATTGACAGCAACTTACACACTTAACCGTGTTCCATCCAAAAAGGTTGAGAAGACACCATATGAGATATGGAGTGGTAAGAAACCACATATGTCTTACATGAAGATTTGGGGTTGCGAAGTTTATATGAAACGACAAATTTAAACTAAGCTTGAGCCCAAATCTGACAAATGCTTATCTGTGGGGTATCCTAAAGAAACAAGAGGGTATTACTTTTACAATCCTTTTGAGGGAATCTTCTTAAGGATATGTACATGACACAGCCTGAAGGATTTGACATACCAGAAGAAGCCCAAAAGATATGTAAGTTACAAAGATCAATCTATGGATTGAAGCAAGCTTCTAGAAGCTGGAATCTTAGTTTTGATGAAACAGTAAAACAATATGGATTCATCAAGAATGAAGATGAGCCTGGTGTCTACAAGAAGGTTAGTAGGAGCATGATTGTTTTCCTGGTATTATATGTAGATGACATATTACTCATTGGAAACGATGTCCCTACCCTGCAACAAGTAAAGTCTTGGTTGGGGAAATGATTTTCTATGAAGGACCTGGGTGAAGCAGCCTATATATTAGGAATCAGGATCTATAGAGATAGATCATAAAAATTGCTTGGCCTAAGTCATAGTACATACATAGACAAAGTGCTGAGACGCTTTAATATGTATGATTCCAAGAAAGGATTCATACCTATGCAACATGGCCTGTGTCTATCAAAAACACAATCCCCTTCAACTAAGGAAGAAAGGGATCGCATGAATAAGATTCCATATGCATCTGCAATAGGATCTATCATGTATTCCATGTTATGTACTCGACCAGATGTCTTGTATGCTTTAAGTGCAACGAGTAGGTACCAATCTGATCCCGGTGATGCTCATTGGGTAGCTGTCAAAAATATCCTTAAGTATTTGAGAAGGACTAAGGACTCATTCTTGATATATGAAGGTCAGGAAGAGCTTGGTATAATTGGATACACCGATGCTAGCTTCCAGACAGATAAGGATGACTTTAGATTGCAATCTGGTTATGTGTTTTGCTTAAATGGTGGCGCTGTGAGTTGTAAAAGTTCAAAGCAAGATACAGTTGCTTATTTTACAACCGAGGCCGAGTATATTGATGCCTCAAGTCCATCAAAGGAAGCTATTTGGATCAAAAAGTTCATTAGTGAACTTGGTATAGTTCCTAGCATTGTGGATCTCATTGGTCTCTATTGTGATAACAATGGTGCTATCGCACAAGCTAAGGAGCCTAGATCTCACCAACGATCTAAACACACACTTAGGCGTTATCACCTCATTCGAGAGATAATAGATAGAGGAGATGTGAAAATATGCAGAGTACCTACACTTGACAATATTGCTGACCCACTGACAAAGCCTCTTACGCAACAGAAGCATGATGGCCATACTAGATCTATGGGCATTAGGGGTATGCCTGATTGGCTCTAGTGCTAGTGGGAGATTGTTGGTGTAAGCCCTAGAGGCCAATACTTTTGGTACTTGTATCGAATTATTTATTAATAATAAAAGGCTTTTTCTTTATTATGTTTGTTTAATAAAATCCCTAGAACAGCTAGTCCGTTTAATGTATCAAGTGCGACTTAATCATGAGATCACATTAAACATAAGGACATTATTCTTAAAGTATCCGTAGTCGAGCTTTATTATGAAGTGGGATAACATTAAAACATTAATACTATTATGTATATAGACTCATGATCATATCTCATGGATCATGGATAAGGAGTTATCAAGTCTTAAACATGGGTATGAATATTAAGAGTAATATTTATACTGGATTGACCCACTATGAGAATACTATATAAAATGTTATGCAAAGTGTCATAAGTTATTCTCATCGTGATAATGGTGTATACCACCCTTCGACCTGAAACCATTATGGACCCTAGATGTAGAGTCGAGTTCCTTATTGCTGATTAAACATTGTCCGTAACTGGATGACCATAAAGACAATTGATGGGTACTCCACGAAGCATGATGAGGGACATGAGTGACCTAGATGGAATTTGCCCATCCTACTTAACAAGATAAATGTCTGTGGGCCCAATATTGAACTGGACAAGGATGACGCGGTCTATGCCTTGTGCTCAATATAGACAGAAGGGCAAAATGGTAATTGTACACATAAGTATTATCACAAAAGGATTTGTTAGATCATATGACATTTTTGTGTCTTGGGTAGCAGTGATGTGTTGCTAGATATCGCTCACTGTTTATTATGTTAAATGCGTGATTTAATATAATTGCCAATGCCGCGAAAACCTACAGGGTCACACACAAAAGGACGGATTGATGAGAGATATAGTAACTAAGGAACACTGTAAGGTACATTGCACTTAAGTGAATTGTAGAACATCGTAAGGTATGGTGTACTTATGTAGAATACGAAATATGGTAAGGTATCACGCGCTTAAGTGATTTTGGCATAATATAAGATATGGGCCACATACACTTAAGTGGGTTTTTTAGCTTGCAGCCCATACAAGTGGTTATATAAATAGAACCCTTGTGCAGAAGCATTTGTGCAGTTGCAATTTCGTTTCTCTCTCTCTCTCTCACACACACACACTCAAAACCTTCATTCGTAGCAGCTGACACTGAGATTGAAGGAATCCGTTCGTGTGGATTGAGTAGAGGCGTTGTCACCATTCAACGTTCGTGATCGCTCCGTAAATCTGCATCAAAGGTTTCAATCGCCACAAGAGGTAACGATTATATCACTGATCATGCCCATTTGCAAGGATCACTAAAGGAGAAAATTTTAAATTCCGTTGCGTTTTGGATCGCCCTTCTCCTTCATATGGGCCATGCTTATGGATGAAACCAATGATTTTAGGTTGATAGTTCAAAGGCTCAAAGTCCAAAACCAAACCCTCACTTGTATGGATAAAGTGGATGTATGTTTCATGAATGATGATTAACTTGAATTAGATATGAATGGACTAAGGGATGATGAGGTGATAAACAAAGGCAATGCATAGAAGCAAATGGGGCACAAATTAGGGTTTCTTGGACCAATATATTCTTCAAGGGCAATGTCAAACAAAATAGGGCTTGGGTGCATGAGGTGCCTTAGTGTAATCTCACAAGGTTGATGCATAGGCAAGAGTTGGATATTAGGGGTTTCCAAGAGCAAGGCCAAGGAACAATGTAAAATGATGACTTGTACAAGCCACAAAGAACCAAGGGACTAGGGTTGAGGTCCTTGGATGACCAGATGGACAAACAAAAGTCCCAATCAAGGCTTACCACCCCAAGTAGGGTTTTAAAGATGAATATGCAGCGGTAAATTCGTGACCATCGAGCTATTGGTTAACTCGAAGTCAATGAAACCAGAGTCGCCACCACACTTTTATTATTTCCAAAGGAAAAGGGAAAGTATGAACAAAACCCAAAGATAAGAAGTTTTCAAATCAAAACTAATAAAATGTCAGAGATTACAAGTAAGGGGGTTGGTTACACAAAGGGAAGGTATTAGCACCCAAAGTGTCTTAGGTACTCCTAGGGAGCCCTTTTTGTGTGTAAGTGTTTTGGTTGAAAAAATGTTTGATAAAAAAGTAGAATGAGGGAATGAGAAAAGAATTCATTTATTTACATTTTGTGTTTGACAAGACCTCCGGTCTTATGCCTACGTACATAAAAATGAGGGCTCAAAACCTCGTAGTTCATGGTAAAAATTTCAAAGAAATGGGTGGATTGATTTTAAGAAAATCTTAAATATCATTTTTTATCAAAGGGAGAATACTTAACCAAACATCCATCGATAATGAGTGCTTTACAACATTTAAGAGGGAAGGCTCCAACTTGGATTTAATCAACAAGTATGTCACTAACCCCCAATAAATGGGAATACTTATAATCAAAATATCATGGAATGGGAGAATTATATCTCAACCAAAGATAACTCAAATCTAAATGCTCTCTTTTGAAAAGTTTAAAAGAAAATGCACAAAGTGGCCAAAAGGGATTAGATGTGGTTGTTAATTCTTTTGGTCCTTTTGAAATTAAAGTCAATATGATTAAATTTATTTACAAGTTTGATTAAGAAAATATTTTGAAAGTCAATGGCATAAGGCCAAAGTTTCTACTCATTAAAACAAGTCAAAGTTGAAAACACAAGCAAAGAAGTTTTTGAAATGAGGGAGAAATTTTGAAATTAAATAAGTGGGAATAAATGAAGGGACTATCCTAAACAAGATTTAAAAGTTTAGAGTTGAAAAGACCTAACCAATGGGAAATAATCCACAAGACAAGAATGTCAGATAGAAACCCATTTCCTTTGGACTTTTAAGCAAGCAACAAGCATAATCATCCAAGAAATTAATATGAAGACCAATGGTATCAAATAAAGATAGCCAAAACATCCAAGCAAGCAGTCTTCAATGTCTTTCACAGGTATCCGATGAATATTCCTTGTAGCAAACTCACAGAGACAATCATAAGATAGAAACAACAAAATCAAAATGACAACTTAAGCATAGATACAAAGTAACAGATAAACCAATAGAGTTCCAAAGGCTTGAGTCAGATGAATGACATTGGCCAAGTCCTTCAAAGCATATGGGTGTTGCCTATTCTGAGTCCAAAAGTTCAGATCAAGTTTCAGATAGAGGTCCAACAGTCCACCAACATATTTTTTAGGGTTTTTGTTATTATTAAGTGTTTTAAGGTCCTAATACCATAAACAAAACAAAATCACAAGCACATAATATAACACAAGCACAAAGTATGGCTCAAGTGAGCAAAGTGAAAATGTCTGAAACATAAACAAGTTGCATGAAATGTAAATGACAGTGAATGTAAAGTGCATAATTTTAAATTGCATTAAAGTAAATTTCATTAAAATAAAGTCAATAAAAAATATCTTAGTCAATGTTATTGGAAGAACAAAATTATTTTAAGTCATTTTTTGGAGAACACTCAACCATCCGCTCACAAGCATGAAGATATGAACCAAGACATCATCCATGAGAAGGGCTCTAACTTGGATAAATCAACAAGTATGCCACTAGCTCTTACAAATGGAAAAAAGGTTAAATCTCCACACAATACCATGAGGAATGGGAAACTTACAATCTCACTTACAAAAATGCTATACCTTTGGGACAAATTTAGCTCTATGTTAAGCAATCGTAATTAGAATTACGTAGAAGTCACAACTATCTGAGGTCGGGCAATAAAAATATTGGTGTTAATGCATGCTAGAGACAAGGTATAATGACCAAGCTCCTAAAACATACCACACACAAAAATAAGAATGGGATGAACCTATCTCAATCAGGATCATGTTGATTCATCTGACACAAAGTCATTGATGAATAAACTAGCATTTGAATATTTGAGAAGTCATTGGCCAGTGAGGGATTGTGGAAGAAGGAGATGAAGATGAGAAGATGAAGTGAAAATAAATCCCAAATTGATCAAGGTATGAACTTCATTTGATCAATACCATCCATTCATTTTGGGGGATGAAGTTTAAACTTCATCAACCCCCTAGATCCAATGGTTTTGATCAAATTGAAGTCCAATTCAACCAAGATCAAGGCTAAACAGAAGATGAGTCAACACGAAGTCAATCAAATAGCTCAACATAAATTTATGCAATTAAAGAATTTAATTTCAATTTTTAAATGAATAAAAATACGTTTTAAAAGATGAAAAACCTCGAATCATTTCAAATCACCAATGAAATGGCCAATGGATTTATCATAGGTCAAACAAGGTCAAATGACCTTTGACTAATTTTTTGGGGAATTTTTGAAAGTCAGAAGTATTTAGAATCAATTAAAAACAAGTCAAAAATAATTTAATTCACTAAAAATATCAAATCCAATCCAAAAAATAATTTTGATTCAGAAAATGGAAGAGGAAATTATTTGGCGAATGTCCCATATTTTTTGGATTAAAATTGGATTTATAATGAATTAAATAAGAAAATGCTAATTAAAATATTAAAACAAAAAATCAGTTAATTCAAAAAAATGAGGGTCATCAGACCTCCTTCATTAATTGAGGTGGCATATCTGATGTCCAAGCACGTATCATCCCCCGTGGTCATTAGCCAACGCGCTTGCGCACATGGTAATTTCCTTGGATGGCTCAGATTAAAACGTGGACCAATGATCAGATGGCATGGACACTGCCAGCGCACCACCGGAGCCCTAGCTTCGGTCATTTTCTCTGGTCACCCTCACCGGACTGGTCCAACCAAAATGTTCACAGAAATGAAAGATCCATACACTATTTTGAAGAGAAAAATGCCAGGATTTCGAATCTGACCTCCATTTTCTCCAATTGTCACTATATAAAAAGATATGTGGAAATGAAAAATGAGGTATGCAAACTGAGTTGCTTTGATTTGGCCTCAAAGCAACTAAATCTTGTTGCCTACATTGATAGGACTTCAGCCAACCTAAATTTAATAAAAAAGAGGGAGAAATGAGAGAGAATCGAAGAAGGAAAGTTTGAGAAATTTCACCTTCGGTTTGCAGTGATGAAGCTCGATCTCGATCCCAATCCTTTTGGCCTTGCTTCTTCTTGCTTGCAGGAGATAATTCAAATGAAAATGGTTGTGAACCCTTGGAGTTTGAGTTCTCAAACAAAATTTGTACTAAAACTTGATTTTAATGAAATCTTCAAGGTTGTTCTTTATATGTAGGTTAGGGAAATGGTAGGGCAGAGCTTAGACAAGAATCCTCCAATTCTGAGGCAATGGACATGTACTTATAGGCTTGTGAATTCATTTCCACACCAATTCAAAATTTGGTCAAAAATAGAAATGTTGTGCATGGGTGCATGGGCATAGAACTAGGCCTAAATAATGATGCAATCCACTTCCAATTCGTGTAGAATTGACGCTGAAGTCATAACATGGAAGCATGCAAAAGGAATTATCATTTGAGTACAAAAATTGCCAAAACAAACCAAACAAAGGAACCATGTGCAAGGCCCTCAATTTTGATCAAAATGTAATGATCTTGGAATCTTTGGAAAGCTAGCATAAAGGGTAATAACTTTGATGTTGGAACTTTTTCCATTTGAAGCTTAGATAATTATGAATTTTGGTGTTGAAGTTGGAGGAATCAAACCTACTTGAAAATTTTCTAAGTTAAAAGTCAAATGACCCATTTTTCCAACTTGAATAACTTTTACTATGAGCTTTAAATGACTTTGGTTACTTCTACAAAGTTGTAGATCTTTCAATTATCTTTAATTTGGTAACAAATTTGATACCATTTGGATCTTGCATGATGAAGTTATGGAATTTAGAAGTTGAGGAAAAATGCATCTTCAATGGTAATGGCCAAAATGGACCTATAATGTTTCCTCGTGGAACATGCCCTTGCAAGTGGAATGAAACATATGTTTAATGACATTGAAGTGGAATGAAACATAAACATTAATAGGTTTTATATAATGCTTCAACTTCGTACAAGAAAAATACAAGCATAAACACAATTTTTCAACTATGTTATACCTAGTTTCTGCATCATTTAAGACCCAACTGAGGTAGTAAATTGCTCTTTTGACGCCATTATCATCCTCTTGAGCCAACATGCTCCCTAAAGTCTTGTTAGATGCAGATATGTACAATCTCATACTCCTATTCCTATAAGGTGGTGTTAGAATTGATGGATGACTCAGGTATTCTTTAATTTTGTCGAACGCTTCTTGTTGAGCCTACCCCTATTCGAATCCTTCCTTGTTGAGTCAAAGCAAAGGAGAAAAGGCTTATGTTTTTCCACTAAGGTTTGAGATGAATCTCCTAAGGAAATTGATCTTGCCCAACAAAGACTGCAATCCCTTCTTCTTTGATGGCGCTTTCGCCTCCATTATGGCCTTGGTCTTATTTTGGTTTATTTTGATTCCCTTTTTGTGGACCACAAAGCCTAAGAAGTCCCCTCTCTGCACACAAAAAGCGCATTTGAGAGGGTTCATTTTTAGACCATGTCTTCTCATCCTTTTGAAAGACAGTCGAAGATGGTCTATATGGCTCTTCCCTGAAATAGACTTAACAACAATATCATATATATAAATTTGCATAAAAGTCTCTATGAAATCATGGAAGATCGAATTCATTGTTCTTTGGTATGTTGCCTCAACATTCTTCAAAGCAAAAGGCATCACAACCCTTTCATAGGTGCATAAGGCTCCAAGATATCGAAATGTTGTTTTTGGGACATCCTCTTTCGCAATGAATATCTAATTATATCCAGAATATCCATCGAGCATGCTAAGATACTCATGGCTTGTGGCAGAATTGACTAGCATCTCCGCCACAGGAATTGAATATTCATCCTTTGGGGTTGCAGTATTTAAGTCTCTAAAATATACGCATACCCTCAAAGTACCATTTTTCTTAATGACATGTACAATATTGGCTAACCATTCGACATACCTGGCTGTACGGATGAAATTACAGCGAAGAAGCCTTTCGACCTCCTCTTTGATCTTTGAGAGAATTACAGGTGCAAACCGCCTTGGGTTCAGTTTAATAGGCTTTTTTCCAAGCTTGATTGGCAGCTTTAATTCGACCAGATCTCTGCTCAAACCAGGCATCTCATCATAATCCCACGCGAAACAGTCCTTGAACTCCTTCAGCAACTGGATCACTTCGACTTTAAGTTGAGGGATGATATTGGCGCTAATGTAAGTTGGCCTTTTTGCCAATCCTTCTCCCAAATCTATTTCCTCAAGTGGATCTTAAGCCAACATCTTAATATTTACTGCCAGCGGATCCTTCTCGAATCCCAAGGGTTCTTCATCATAGATGGCATCGAGTCTCTGGCCTTGATCTTCATCCTGAACCTTATCAGGTGGCTCTAGATCAAAGTCCTTTCTAGGACCTATTTGATGGAACTCCTTGTTGGCTTCGACAGACATGTTTTTGACTTCAGCCTCCAAGGCCGATTGTTGTTTGTTTTCGGCTATGTAAGCCAAAATCCTTTTTAGAGCTTTGAACTCAATCATAAGTACTGAATTTGCTTCCCCGACCTATGGGGTCGACTCCTGACGCTCCTAGATATCCAAAGTCGTCTTCGTCCCCCACCTCTCTATCCTAGTGAAAACCATTGTTGGGGTGTAAATATAGGGAAGAGTAGACATTATCATCTGGAGTAAATGCAAAATTGGCCGGATCATACGGAGCGATATTAGCCAAATGTTTGTTGAACTGGCGTCTGTCGACATAGCCTCATCGGGTCTCTCGAAGAAGGCATTTTTCTTCTCCACGCAACCATTGTTCATTACATAATAGCATACTGGCTTGTAAGCAACCATTTCTCTTTCTATATTGCTGTCAGTGTTTTCGACCTCTATTGTTTGGTTTAACTCCCTGGGCATCACAGATACCACACTAACTAAGATATCCAATGAAGCTTCTGACCCAAAGTCGAAGTAATCCATTAGCATTTCGTCTTCTGTAGCCATTCAATCATATTTCTCTTTGACCGCCTTTGCTGGAGTATTAAGCTTTCCTTTGTCAAGGCCTAAGTCCTCCTTCTTTCATGCAAGCACATTGGTGCTGGATTCAACTTTTTTCTTTTCCCCAGCCTCCCTCTGTGCTTTCCTCATTCTCTGTTCCCTTCTCCACTGGGAACTTTTCATGGGATTGTTTCCTTTGTAGTTTTCATAGATGTGGGATGTTTTTCTGTCAGCCTGGAACTCCTTACGATATGTTAATGACGAACCTCTGTCTACCTCGAAGTTCTGACATTTTCCCCAACCGTGTTTTCTGCCATCGACTAGCTTCATCCATTTTCCATTTGATGCCTCAACGTTGGGTTTGATGGAGATGGGTTTGGCAGTAAGACCCATTCGTCTTGTTTCATCAAGCTTCACCATAGGTCTCCTTGGATCATAATACCTTCTTGGGTCGAAAGCCCTTATGGGATTGAAAGCCTGTTGATTTTTAGGGGCTCTCTAGAACCCTTAGTTTTTAACCCTCCTTACTTCCTCGAGGTTTTGGGTCGCTTTCTTGTTGAACACGATGCTGCATTGGGGGCACATCATAACCTCTGATTGTTTCTTCTGGCCCCTCTAGAGGAAATAAGTCAGAGTTTCATCTTCTTTGGGGAAGGATACTTTATTGTACTCTTCTTGTCGACACTCGTTGTCAACTTCCATGTAGGTTTCAACTATATTAACCTCCATGTCGACATCTCCAGTGATGTCCAAATTCTGGAATTTCAATTGAAGGCCCTCAATAGCCTTATCTATTTGCATGAAACCATCAGCAGTTTCTTTGGTTACTATCATCAGGTTAGAATCTTCAGTGATCCCGGTGTTGAAACTATCAGTGTTTCCATTGGTGGCATTTCCAACAGCTTCCTAAATGAAGTTCTTAAAGAATCCCTGATCAAGGTGCTCAGAGACCCTAACCATGACATGTTCGTTGACAAAGTCCTCAGTAACTTTGGTCATGTCGAAATCATCAATGACTTCGACCATGTTTACTTCCTCTGGTTTTGTGTAGTGGGCATCATGCATTTGCAGAGGATTGGAGTCGATCTTCATCTGGCTCCTAGGTTTTTCTCGAAACTTGAGTCTCCCTTCTTGGATAACATTATGAACAAGATCCTTGAAAAGAAAACATTGAGATGTTTTATGACCCAGAAAATTATGGTACTTACAAAACCCTATTTTCTTTCTTTGTTCTAAAGGAGGCACTTTAGCACCAAGGGCACTAGCATTTGACCATCCTTAACTAACAAATCGAAGATTTCGTCACATTTTGTAACGTCGAAAGTGTAAGTTTTCTTAGGAAATTTATTATTCTTTTCTGGTTCAATAGGGGTTTTCCATTCGACGGGGCCAAGACCTTGCAAGCGTAAGGTGGCCCTTGTTTCAACTCAGCAAGGTCGATTTCATTTTCGTCGAAGTCTAAAGGCCCATTATAGGACCCTTCTTCATCATTACTGAATTCGACATAGGATACTCTTTTATTCTTATTTTCTCTAGCCTTTTCTTACTTCAAGCGTTCTAACTGTCGAACCCTATCAGCCAGTTGGGCCATATCTCTCAAATACTGGGTGTCTAACTTTTTTCTGATAGAATAGTCAAGGCCCTCAGCGGCCATTTCGACCTATTCATGCTCTAGTACCTGTGTAAAACACCTAGCTTTGAGTAATCAAAATTTATTTAGATAATCATTAATTGGCTAAGTGAACTTTCATTTAATACTGGCCAATTCCTTCAGACTTATCTTTGTTTGCCCCATGTAAAACGGCTCATGAAACATTCTTCCTAACTGATTCCAAGTATGAATTGAATTTTGTGGCAAGGTGGTAAACCACGTGAAGGCATTCTTTGTGAGAGAACTTGGGAAATATTTCATCCTAAGGGTTTCGTTGTTCAAAATGTCTACTGCCTCTATTAAATATCTAACCACATGTTCGACAGTGGATTCAATAGTATCCCCAGAAAACTTAGTGAATTTGGGGATTTTTGTTCTAGGGGGTGTTTTTGTCTGTAGGATATATTCCGACAAAGGTGATGTATAATTTGGCATTCGAATGCCAAAGCTTACCCTATTTCGAACCATAATCCTTTCGACCATGGCTTCCAGATTCTTATCTACTGCCATATCATTATGTCGAATATGCTGTATGACATTATCATCAATTTGGTTTCTATTTACCATTACTATCCTTGGCTCTCTCTCCATGGGGATTTGTGGTTCAACCCTAGGGGGTTCGACTCCTACTCCCTGATTTACAATCTCTGGTGGCGGTTGATTTTGTGGAATTTGGTTAATAGTAGGGTCTTCTTCGAAAGTTACCCCCTGGTTTTCCATTATCCATTCCCTCAGAGGGTATTGATGAGGTTGTGGTACACCCAAAAGTCAGATAATTCGCGCCATCTACGCTGTCATTTGTTGATTCGACTGTGTCGTATTTTGAATCAAAGGATTCAATACGGTGGTCAATGTTTGGGTAAGCATTTGAACCATATCATGGTTGCTTTCATCCATCTGTTGTCTCCACACTACTGCGGAATTATTGGTAAGGCTGGGTATTTGTGTTTGGTATCCCAAGCCTAAAGATTGGTTATTTCGACCCATATTAACCCCAGATCCTGACCCTTGTAATGGGGAGGTTGTGTTAACCACTGGTTCTGAAAATGTTGAAGCAGCGTTATGCAAACCTGCCATCACTGAAGTTGGCATTTCATATGGCTGTTCTCGACCACCAAAGGGTATAGAGAAACCATGGGGTATTGAAGGCCTGTTTAGAACATTCCCAATCGATGGGGGGTGTTAGGAGCCCCCCTAGACCCAATGTAAGTCAAAATATGTTCAATATGGGAAATCGAATGCATAGGCATCGGACTTGCCATAGATGGTACCGGTTCAGACATGTGGATTGTGTCCGTGTTCGCCCCTATCAAAGAAGAAAGGGGCCGTACATTGTTGGTTGGTGGGTTTTGATAATTTTGGTTATTTGGCGCATTTAAATGCACCATTCTCCTACTTGATCTTCTCCTTGGTTTGTGTTTGTTGGTTATGGCTACTTTACCACTTCTTAATAACATACAACGAATTCTTTCAAAAGGGAGAAGATGATTGACCAACTAGAACTAAAAAATGAGGAAAATTTCACTTTTCAAAATCATTAGCACTGTCCCACTGGGCGTGCCAATTTGTTTACCATGAAAATTGGTAAACAACTGCTGATCTTCCAAATTACTAAATTTGGTTACTTACAGGATCAGTCAGATTGATCCTAGGACATGTGCTAATTATTTGTTAAAGTGAATTCTAATGAACATAAACACTTTGACGGTGTTTATAATAATAGTAACTAGTGAAAATACTCAAGAAAAAGAGGAACAACATAAAGTAAAGAGAATGTTATAGAAATGAAGATAAATGGCAACAAAGATAAATCCTTTAAATAAAGAGATATTTATGGAAATAAAAGATGAATTGAATTACTTCAAAGTAAATAAAAATAGTGTAAATCAAACGTATATTTCTCAATTTACTGTTTCTCTACACACGAATACTTGGTAAATTTTATAGATTTTGTACACACTTTGAACACACACGATCCTAGCACTAAGACCTTTTATTTATATTAATCGAAATAACCGCTTCTAACGGCCCTTCTACCATATTAAGACAAATGGCGCTTTGCATGGATGCAACTATCCACTATGCTCCACGTGTATCTTCAACAATTCAGATAAGAGCAAAAGTTCCCACCTTTATTTGAATTCGAAATCCTCGTCGAAAACATCTTCAAACATTAAAAATATTTCTAAGTCCTTGCAGCATCTTAACCCTCTCATCAAGGCATCTTCCACTAGAACTCTCAATATCTGATCTAGTCAAAATATCTTCACAGGGAACTCCATTTCTTAATTAAAATATGGGTGTCAAAATTAGGAGCTAACAAATTGCCCCAAAAAATGTCATTTTCGATAAATCGAAGAAAAAGGCATTTTTTGAGAACATGCTTCGACGCCTTGGACAATTCTTGCATGCCATGTCCCAATGTTATGAAAAAACTTTTCAGTTTCTCCCAGCTGTCTTGTGACGTCAGAGTCATCATTACTCTTTTCCCAACAACGTCTTTTCAGCCCATGCCCAAATCTCTTTAATGATCATGTTTCCTAGATCCTAGGAGATCATGTGTTTATGCATTAATTACCATCTCTTCAACGCAATTCATAATGAAGCCACCACTCTCAAACAAATGGCTAGATATACTAGCAAGACACAACTTACACCTGTCAACTTGGAGCCTATCTTTCTCTGTAATCGAGGATTTGGGAGATGGTGGAACGAATATTATACTGAAGAATTTTATGAAGTTCCCTCTTTTATCCAACATATTGATAAAGCTTTCCTTTCTGTGCAGGAAAGAACCAAGAAAGGTACTCACACACTCATCAAAGAAATTCAAGTGTTCCAAAATTACTTTAAAACTCTCTATAGACCCGATGACCTTAGTCGAACCATCCGCGAAGCAGCTGTCACATTAAAGGAAAAATTCTCAAAGAAAATGGAAACTTTGAAAATCCCTTCGTACGTTCCTCCTGAGAAACGCTACGAAATGGATTTCGAATTGTTCCCTCAAAAATTTCCTCGACTACCAAATCCTGACTTTGGAGTGGCCCTTGCCCCTCCATATCCATACTGGTTTTTCTGTGGGGACTCCATTAAAATCCTTCGACAATAGTCATAGAAAAAATCCCAGCAGGTGGTTGTGACTAAGCATACTCTAGACAGTTTCAAAGGGCATCTTCATATAGGGATCGAAGATGTTCGCATTGAATCATACATATATGAAGGTGTGACATGGTAGGTTTTTCAAATCATACCCCTCTATTAGGATATTCACCCTTAACTTATAATAACTGCTTTGTGTTGTTTTTCTTTTAGTCACCAGGGTTCTACCCAAGAAGCCAATAATCAAAAGGCCAGTCGAAACGAAGATTGGGGGAGGCAGCAAGCCCACAAAGGTACACCTCTATCTTACCCATTACTCTTTTTTATGTATAATGGTATTAAGACTTCATTATTTTCATTCAGGTTGCTCGAAAACCTCCTCTTACTCCACCAAAAATCCAAACCAAAACAACAGAAGCTCCTATTGTAGTAGATTCTAACGAAGAAGACCTGTCACTTATTCTCGACCTCACTTCCAAGAAAAGAAAACAACAAAAAAAAATCATAGAAGCTTTGAGCCAGCCTAAAAGAAAATTTTACAAGAAAAGGCCTACTGCCCTAACTATTCAAGAGCCTACTCCTGAGGCTATGGCGAAGATAGTAGCGGCTCAGAGCGAAAGTGACAACTCCAGCCCTGGGGTTGAAGGGGAGCAAGGTAAAAACATACCTTACTTTGCCTTTATTAGTTGATTTATTGTCTTCTACCACTTATCTTTCGATTTTTGGTTTCAGGATGGTGCATGTACTATCGTGCAAACAACAACTGCAACTTCCTCCACGCTAATTTCCATAGCAGATGTCCTCAACAAAACTGGCGAACCTACCAGTGGTTCTGATCACAAAGCTAATTCAGGCGAAGAAGACCAAGCTGGAGTGAACAAGGATATTATGGTGGTGGATGAAGAGGTTCAGGCTGGAGATAACCTTGAAGATGGTTTGCCTAACATCGAAGGCACAATCCATGCCAACCAAGATGGTAACGATGGTGAAGATGCGACAATGAGGGAAGAAGACAAAGGCAACCAAACCCCACTCAATGCTGGACATGATGTAAGTGATAGTGATGATGATGGAGACTACGAAGAAGAGGACAACAATGGTAAGGGGAACCAGGACACAGTAGAAGGATAGACTCAGAGTCAAACTCTTGCCACTCCAACAGTTGTGGCTATTCCTGAAGGCAGAGTTTTGACAAGAAGCACTGGGAGTGTTTCTTCAGAAGAACTAGCAACTCTGAAACAAAACCAACCTATTGAATACCTAAAAGCTATGCTAAGCAGCAGGGAAAGATCATCTGAGAAAAGCCTTAGCACTACTACGACATCTGATGACCAACCTTCGAGTACACCGACAAGTGAAGTGCTCTCAAAAATCAAGGAAAAGGTCTTCAAGGGTGATTTGTTCCTGCTTCTACTAGATGATCGTTCTTCCCCTCTAACATTGAAGGCTCTACTCAACCAAGTCAATCTATTAGAAGCTTTTCCTGAAGTTGGCAACATCATCATGGAGTTAGGCATTATGATCAACCAAGCTGTCGAAGATCATAAGCTACTACCCCAGATAACCAAGGAGATCGAACAAAAAATTGGTTCTGGAGTAGTTGCTTGGGATGCTTCCACTGAGTCTACCAACAAGGCCATGGAACTGGAACAGACGAAACAGAAGAACAAAGAGGAGATCGAAGTCCACGACCGTGACATTGCTTCATGGAGAAAACAAATGAGGGAACTGCAATCCAAAATCTCTGAAGCCGAAAAATGCAGGAACGAACTTCTGAAGTTTGATGATTCTTTGATGGCTAAAGAGATAGAGTTTGGTATGGAGTTCTTCGAAAAAGCACACAAAACTTGATTCAGAGCTCATAATTCTCCGGTCGGAACGATCCTTATGTGAGAAACACCTGGAACTTCTCAAGACAAAATACCTCTACATAAAGGCTAATCTTCCTTTTTAGTTTTAATATCCTTTTCCATTTGCCTATTGATAATTTTTTCTTGTAATGAATATTAGCCATTTGGGCTTTTGAAGCGAATTTAAGCTATTTTGGCACTCTTTACCATATTGGCTTTGTTTAACTTGCGTGCAATTACTCGTTTATTATTTTTATTTCTTGGAGTGTTGGCTTACATTTTTTCAAATATATTCCATTTACTCTCAAGATTCTTTTATCTTTTCTAAGTTCCTCAATCTCATAGGCACCGTTAAATAATACTTGGAAAATTTGAAAAGGGCCTTCCCACTTGGGAAACCATTTCCCCAGGGCCCTATCCTTTCGATCCATCGGAAGGACAACTTTCTAGACCAAGTCTTCAGAATAAAATGTCTTAATTTTAACCTTCTTATTATAAGAGTTCTCTACTATCTTCTTCTTCCTTTTTAATAATTCCAAGGCATTTAGTCTCTCTTCATCTAGATCGACTAGCTCATCCAGCATCATATTCCAATATGATTCTGATGGAATTTCATGATGCCTTTGAATTCTTGTGGATTGTAGATAAATTTCTATTGGTAAAACTGCATCATGAACAAAGGTCAGTCGAAAAGGGGTCGAATTAGTGGCTTCCTTGGGAGAGGTCTGACATGCCCATAAAATCTGATCTAAAGTTTTGTGCCAATTTCTAGGTTTCTTCCCCACATGCTTCTTAATCAAGCCAATAATCACCTTATTAGCTGCTTCGACTTGACCATTATCCTAAGCATAATATGGCGTAGGCGTTAACAATTGGAAACCCATTTCCTTAGCAAATTCTGGCATCTTTCGACCAGGAAATACTCATCCTTGATCTGTTGTGACAGTCTCTGGGATTCCAAATCTATAAATGATATGTTTTTGGATAAATTCGACCACATCTTCCAGGCCCACATTTGGCAAAGGTATAACTTTGATCCATTTTATAAAATAATCAATGCCAACCAAGATATACCTCTGATTCTTAGATGATGGTGGTCGAATTTCCCCAATCAAATCCAAAGCCAAGCCTCTAAAAGGCCAAGGTTTGACTATAGAGTGCAATTCGCTCGCAGGGACATGTTGTATGCCTGCATGTACCTGACACTCTTGGCATTCTTTGGCGAATTAGATACAGTATTTTAGCATGGTAGGCCAATACATCCCTTGGTGAAATAATAACCATTTCATCTTATGGCCAACTTGGTGTGCCCCACATGCCCCATCATGGACAGTCTAAATGGCTAAATATGCCTCTGACTCACTAAGACATTCAAGAAAAACTCCCTCAGGAAGCTTTTTGAACAATTCTATCCCCAAAAGAAAATAACTTAAAGCTCGATAACTGGTTTTTCGATCAGTAGACATTGTTGGATTATGTAAATACTCCACTATTGGTTTCCTCCAATCTCCGTCTTCCAGTTTATCTATTGCCAATATTTCGAAGCTTTATTTATCAGCGTATCCCGATTTTGTCTTTTCCAAGTCTGATGGGGCTAATCTGGTCGACACGACTCTTCCTCTGACTTTGATGACTTCTTGCAATTTTTATTTTGAAATTTTATGCTCGGATGCAATTTGAGCCAAGTCATTAGCCACTTGATTTTCCAATCGAGGTATGTGTCAAATATTAGCCATCTCAAATCTTTTCAGCAATCGACTGGCTATTATGAAGTACATAATGAGATTCTCTTTAACACACCTGTACTCTTTTATGGTCTGTTTTATAACTAACTCTGAGTCACCCATTATTTCGACTCGAGTTACCCCCAATTCGAATAATATCTCAAGTCCGGCTATGAGAGCTTCATATTCATCCTTATTGTTCGAGCAGATGCCCTCCACTTTGTATTTGAGTTTTGTTGTAATTTTATTAGGAGAAATAATTATAACTTCTATGCCTGTTCTATCTTTGTGACTAGACCCATCAAAGTACAACTTCCAGGGTTCTAATTCGAGATAGTCCAGTGCATTCTCATCTATGGAGTGGTCGACTATAAAGTCTGCCGCCGCTTATCCCTTAACAACTTTTAATGGCATATATGTTAAGGAATATTTAGTTAAAGCTAGTGCCCATTTTCCAATTCGACTCTATAAAATTGGTTTATACAACATATGTTTAGTGACATCGAAGTGAGATGAAATATAAACATCAACAGGTTTTATATAATGCTTCAACTTCAAACAAGAAAAATACAAGCATAAACACAAATTTTCAATTATGCTATACCTAGTTTCTGCATCATTTAAGATCCTACTGAGGTAGTAAATGGCTCTTTCGATGCCATTATCATCCTCTTGAGCCAACATGCTCCCTAAAGTCTTGTCAGATGCAGATATGTACAATCTCATACTCCTATTCCTACAAGGTGGTGTTAGAATTGGTGTATGACTTAGGTATTCTTTAATTGTGTCGAGCGCTTCTTATTGAGCCCGCCCCTATTTGAATTCTTCATTATTGAGTTGAAGCAAAGGCGAAAAGGCTTGCATTTTTCCACTAAGGTTTGAGATGCATCTCCTCTGGAAATTGATCTTGCCCAACAGTGACTGCAATTCCTTCTTCGTTGATGGCGCTTTCACCTCCTTTATGGCCTTGGTCTTATTTTGGTTTATTTGGATTCCCTTTTTGTGGACCGCAAAGCCTAAGAAGTCCCATGCCTACACACAAAAAGCACATTTGAGAGGGTTTATTTTTAGACCATGTCTTCTCATCCTTTTGAAAGACAGTCGAAGATGGTCTATATGGATCTTCCCTGAAATAGACTTAACAACAATATCATCTATATAAATTTTCATAAAAGTATTTATGAAATCATGGAAGACCGAGTTCATTTCTCTTTGGTATTTTGCCCCAGCATTCTTCAAACCAAAAGGCATCACCACCCATTCATAGGTGCCTAAGGCTCCAAGACATCGAAATTCCGTTTTTGGGACATCCTCTTCCATAATGAATATTTGATTATATCCAAAATATCCATTGAGCATGCTAAGATACTCATGGATTGTGGCAAAATCGACTAGCATCTCCACCACATGCATTGAAAATTCATCCTTTGGGGTTGCAGTATTTAAGTCTTTAAAATCTATGCACACCCTCAAAGTACCATTTTTCTTAATGACATGTACAATGTTGGATAACCATTCGACATACTTGGCTGTACGAATGAAGTTACAGCGAAGAAGCCTTTCGACCTCCTCTTTGATCTTCAAGAGAATTACAGGTGCAAATCTCCTTGGGTTATGTTTGATAGGCTTTTTTCCAGGCTTGATTGGCAGCTATAATTCGACCAGATCTCTGCTCAAACCAGGTATCTCATCGTAATCCCACACAAAATAGTCCTTGAACTCCTTCAGCAACTGGATCACTTCGACATTGATTTGAACTGATATTGGTGCTAATGTAAGTTGGCCTTTTTGTAAATCCTTCTCCCAAGTCTATTTCCTCAAGTGGATCTTGAGCCAACATCTTAATATTTTCTGCCAGCAGATCCTTCTCGAATCCGAAAGGCTCTTCATCATAGATGGCATCGAACCTCTGGCCTTGATCTTCATCCTGAACCTTATCAGGTGGCTCTGGATTGAAGTCCTTTCCAGGACCTATTTGATGGAACTCCTTGTTGGCTTCGACATACATGTTTTCGACTTCAGCCTCCAAGGCTGATTGTTGTTTGTTTTTGGCAATGTATGCCAAAATCCTTTATAGAGCTTCAAGCTCAGTCATCATTACTGAATTCTCTTCCCCAACCTGTGGGGTCGACTCTTGATGCTCCTAGATATCCAAAGTCGTCTTCGCCCACCACCTATCTATCCTAGTGAATGCCATTGTTGGGGTGTAAATACAGGGAACAATATGCAAAATTGGCCGGATCATACAAAGCGATATTGGCCAAATGTTTATCGAACTGGCGTCTGTCGACATGGTTGACAAGAGTCTTGAAGTAACCTTGGTCTACTTCTATGTTCTCCACAATACCGCCTGGACGCCATATGATTTTTCGTTGGTGCATGGAAGATGGCACAATCCCAAACCCATGTGTCCATTCTCTTCCAAGTAACAAGTTATAGTTGGCCTTTGTCTCCACAATCATAAACATTGTTGATCTGGTAACAGTTCCTACAGTTAACTAAACTTGGATTACACCAAGAGTGGAACCCACCTTTCCTTCATAATTGGAAAGCACCATGTTATGGGGTTTGGCATGTGTATCATATTTGCCAATTTTTCTCAATATATGGTATGGCATCAAATTTACCGTTGTGCCACAATCCACTAAGATTTTATCAATTGGGACATGTTCAATCTTCCTAGTAATAAGGAGAGGCTTAAGATGACTCTTCATAGCCTCATCGGGTCTCTCGAAGAAGGCATTTTTCTCCTCCATGCAACCATTGCTCATCACATCATAGCATACTGGTTTGTGAGCAACCATTTCTCATTCTGTATTACTGTCAGTGTCTTCGACCTCTGTTATTTGGTCGAAATCCCTGGGCATCACGGATACCACACTAACTAAAATATCCAATGAAGCTTCTGACCTAGAGTCAAAGTCATCCGTCATTATTTCGTCTTCTGCAACCATTCGATCATATTTCTCTTTGGCCGCCTCTGCTGGAGTATTAAACTTTCCTTTGTTAAGGCTTAAGTCCTCATTCTTTCGTGCAGGCACATTGGTGTTGGATTCAACTTTTTCCTTTTCCCCAGCCTCCCTCTGTGCTTTCCTCCTTCTCTGTTCCCTTCTCCATTGGGACCTTTTCATGGGATTTTTTCCTTTGTAGTTTTCAGAGATGTGGAATAATTTTCTGTTAGCCTGGAAAGCCTTACGATATATTAATGACGAACCTCTATCTACCTCGAAGTTCTGCCATTTCCCCCGACCATGTTTTTTGCCATCGACCGACTTCACCCATTTTCCATTTGAAGCCTCAGTGTTGGGTTTGAAGGTGATGGGTTTGGCAGCAGAACCCCTTCGTTTTGTTTCATCAAGCTTTACCATAGGTCTCCTAGGATCATAATACCTTCTTGGGTCGAAACCCCTTATGGGCTGAAAAACCTGTTGATCTTTAGGGGCTCTCTGGCACCCTTGGTTTTTAACCCTTCTTACTCCCTCGAGGTTTGGGCCACTTTCTTGTCGAACACAACGTTGCATCGGGGGCATAACATAACCTCTGATTGTTTCTTCTGGCACCTCCAGAGGAAATCAATCAGAGTTTCGTCTTCTTTGGGGAAGGCTACTTTATTGTACTATTCTTGTCGACACTCGTTGTCAACTTCCATGGAGGTTTCGACCATATTAACCTCTATGCCGACATCTTCAGTGATGTCCAAATTCTGGAATTTCAATTGAAGGCCCTCAGTAGCCTTATCTATTTACACGAAACAATCAGCAGTTTCTTTGGTTACTATCATCAGGTTGGAATCTTCAGTGATCCCGGTGTCGAAACCATCAATGTTTCTATTGGTGGCATTTCCAACAGCTTCCTGAATGAAGTTCTTGAAGAATCCCTGATCAAGGTGCTCAGAGACCCTAATCATGACAGGTTCGTTGACGAAGTCCTCAGTAACTTCGGTCATGTTGAAATCATCAGTGACTTCGACCATGTTTAGTTCCTCTGGTTTTGTGTAGTGGGCATCAACCATTTGCAGAGGATTATAGTCGATCTTCAATTGGCTCTTAGGTTTTTCTCCAAACTTGAGTCTCCCTTCTTGGATAGTGTAGCAGTAAACTCATGACCATCAAGCAATGGATAAACTTGACGTCAATAAAACCAGAGTCGCCACCGCGCTTTTATTGTTTCCAAAGGAAAAGGGAAAAGTACGAACAAAACCCAAAGGTAAGAAGTTTTCAAATTAAAACTAATAAAATTCCAGAGATTACAAGTAAGGGGGTTGGTTGCACAGAGGGAAGGTGTTAGCACCCAAAGTGTCCTAGGTACTCCTAGGGAGCCCTTTTTTGTGTGAATATGTTTTTGGTATAAAATGATGTTTGAGAAAAATAAAGTGTGGGGATGAGAAAAGAATTCATTGATTATATTTTTTGTGTTTGACAAGACCTTCGAACTTGTTCCTACGTACCAACATAAAAATGAGGGATCAAAACCTCGTAGTTCGTGGTAACGATTTCAAAGTTGGTGAATTGCTTTTAATAAAATTTTGAATGAAAAGGGCACAAAGGGGCCAAAATTTTGAATGAAATTGTTAGTTCTTTTTGTCTTTTTGAAATTTAAAGCCAATATGATTAAGTTTATTTATAAATTTGATTTAAGAAAAAGAGTTTTAAAATTCATTGGCATAAGGCCAAAGTTTCTATTTTTGAAATAAGGTCTAAGTTTGAAATCACAAGCAAAGAAAGTTTTTGAAAAGGGGGAGAGATTTTGAAATTTAAGAAGTAAGAGAAGATGAAGAGGCTATCCTAAGAATAAAATTTAAAAGTTAAGAGTTGAAAAGATCTTACCAATGGGATGCAATCCAACAAACAATTATGTCATATAGAAAACCCACTTTCCCTTTGGACTTTGAGTCAAGCAATAATCAGAAAGCAATTAGCAATATCAGACATCATGAAGTTCAAGGCATCATATAAAGATATCCCCATCGAAGCAAGCAAATCCCATAGCTATCAGTCTTCCTTGTCTTCCCATTTATCAAATGATATACTCCTTGATCAACTCAGAATAAAGCGTTAGACACAAGATCAAAATAACAGTTTGCACCAAGAAAAAGAAGTAGATAAACTCAAACACATCCCAAGGCTTGCATTAGATGAAGGCCCAATTCACAATAACTTGGTCTCAGAATTTTTGCATTGGCCAAGTCCCTTTGCATATGGAATATTTCCTAGTTCTTTAAAGGAGCTTCAACCTTGCTTGATCTTGATCCCAATTATTCCTGGCTTGGCTTCAGAAGCTTGTAGGAGGTGATTAAGATCAAAGAGAGGTCTGGACTCTTGGAGTTTCAATCTCAAAACAGAAGGAGATTTGAAGCTCGATTTTCAAATGAAAGCCTTCAAGATTATCCTTTAATGGCGAGGGTTTGGATTGCAGGTTCAAAGCTTGGGCATGAGGTCCTTACTTCTGAGCCAAGAGGGTTGTATTTATAGCTAATGTGATTCATTTCCACACACTTCCAAATTTTGCCAAATTTAGCAATTCACCTTGCATGCTTGCATGGGCATGTGATAGGCCCATAAAGTGATGTATTCAGGTCCAAAAATGCTTGAGTATCATGCTGAAATCATGTCATGTGGCCATGCATTTGAATTTTAAATGTGAAGGTGAAATTCATCTAATTGGTCCCTTGAAAAGAACTTATGCGCAAGTCCTTGACTCTTTAGCCAAATGAGATGATCTTGGACTTTTTGGAAAGGTGATATCAAGGGGAACAATTTTCATGTTGAACTATTTTCCATTTGAATCTTGGATCATGATAGAGTTTGAGGTGGAAGTTTGGAAAATCAAACATATTTGAAAATTTTCTAAGTACCAAGTCAAATGTTCACTTCTTCAACCTTGAATAACTTTTGCTATGGACTTCAAATGGAAAAAGTTACTTCATCAAATTTGCATCTATTTCAAACATATTAAATCTGGTCACAAATTTGATCTCATTTGGATTTGGAATGAAGGAGTTATGCATTTTAGAAGTTGAGGAAAATCACTTGTTCAATGGTAATGGCCCAAAATGACCTACAATGTTTCCTCTAGGCACATGCATTTGCAAGTTGAATTTTAACTTCTTCCAAACATAAAAGTTGAAAAGGACATATTTAATTTAATCTTGGAACTTGAATGGCTTTCATATTATAAAAATTGATCAAGTTATGAACCTTGGAAGTTGACCTCCTAACTAGGGTTTATACAAAATGACCTATAATTGTTTCACCATAAAAAATGACTTTCCAAGCCAAAATAACTCTTGACTTCAACATAAAAGTTATTTGTAATGTCATAAGGAGTAACGTTTATCTTGGAATCATTTTCATATGATAAAAATTGTAGGAGATAGGGTCTAGGGAACCCCAGTTTTGACCAGTTGACTTTCTCTGGTCAAACACCATGAACCATCTTGCAAACTTGACATTCTCTTGATATTTTGGACTCATGGAGGATCATATATGTGTAAGATGATGTAATATGAAGTATCCCTTTAAATATTTGATCAAATGGTGAAGAAACTTGTTGAGGAAGGCACATAAGATACCTAGATGAATTAGGGCTTCCAAGGCAAACAAGCTTCAAACTCTTGATGATTTCTTGACCAAAATGATACGTGAAGACCATGGGGATCCATACATGATGTCTAGAGTCAATAAACCATCTACTGATTGTTCTCTTTGAATTGAGGGTCTCAAACCCTAGATATGAGTTTGATGGAGCATGGGTGAACACACACACACAACCTACAAAAGTAACAAACTATACATAGACATATTTTTGGCATTTTGGTTAGTAAATAATGAAAAACAAAGTATGATACAATCAAATGTGCTTGGTGACCTCTCCCAATGCAAACCTAATGAATGAGGGGTAAGGAGGATGCCAAGGTGTGATCCCAAAGCTAATGCATATGATGAGATAGAATGAGGGATCTTAGGGTCAAAATTGGGGTCTTACAGCTTCCCCTATTTAAGGACATTCTAACTAAGGATGTGAAGGTTAAAATCTTTGTATCAACCCAGTAAAATGAACTTAAATAAAAACATATAGAAACAAATTTTGGTCCCTAAGAGACCTCATGATGCATATGATATGAAATGTTAAAATAATTTTTGTAGGGAAAATATTGCCACAAAGGAAAAGAATCCGGAGAGACTGGAAGTCCACAGGAGCATAATGCATTCCATAAGGAAAAGCTCACTGGGGAGACAAAGACTCTGGGGATAAACTGTTGTGCGTAGGCCAAGCTTCAACTTGAAAACTGCTGGAGACACGAGGGGAAATTTCCATGAAAAGAAATCAATGGAAAGACTCGGTTGGGAAACCAAGGAAATCTGCAGAACAAAACTGGAATATTCAAACCAAACCGGGAATTGGCGACTTCATTAAGGAAATACGCTCTCAAACTCAATTGGGGAAGAATAATCTTCATAATAGGAGTACCAGAAGTATATTATCTTTTACCAGTTATTGGATAGGAAGTTAATGTACTCTAACAGAGGGACATCCATTACCGGTTAGGGTAAGCATATCAAGGATGACTCACTAAGAAGAAATGAGGTACATTCGTTACCAGTTACTGGGTTAGAACAACCTGTTGGGGAAAATAGGTCAAATAGGATTTACAACTACCGGTTACTGGGAAGCAGACCAAAGAGAGAATATCCTTCACCGGTTATAGTGAACATATCAAGGATAGACTCAGACGAAGAATATTCGTCACCGGTTAGGATGAACATATCAAGGATAGACTGCCTGGGAAAAATAGGAATTATATCTATCAGTTACTGGATAGAATACCAAAAAGAGAATGTCTGTCACCGGTTAGGATGAACATATCAAGGATAGACTCATCAGGGGGGAAAGTAGGATTTACAACTACCTGTTACTGGGCAGAAGACCACAACTAAGAGAAAATCCATCACTGGTTAAAGTGAGCATATCAAGGATAAACTCTGAGGGAAAAAAATAGCATTTATATCTACCATTTACTGGGTAGAAGACCGCAAAGAGGAGAAAATCTGTCATCAGTTAAGATGAACATATCAAGGCTTAACTCTATGGGGAATGAAATAGGGATTATAACTACCTTTTTACTGGATAGAAAAACCACAAAGGGAGAATATCTGTCATCGCTTAGGATGAACATATCAAGGATATACTACTTGGGGAAATGCGAAAATGAATCCCCTGGAGAAAGTAAAGGAAGTAGATTACTTTTACTGGGTATTGGGAGAAAGTAAAATACTCAAAAGTTGAGAGGAATATTACCAATTACTGGGTAATGGACTCTCAAGAGACCAAAAGTATCTATCTATGTAAGAGCTAGAAAGAAGCGATCAACAAAGACTCGACCCAATGAGGACATAACTCAAGGGGAGTGGTTCCACCCAGATAATTGACTTGGAAGGAAACAAAAATAATAATCGTCCACGAGGAAATAACTCAGTGGGGAATGAGAAACGTTAAACTCTTTCTGCTTAAGGGGATGACACTCTACCATCGAAGGAGGACAGACACACCAAATCTTCATGGGGAAATGATATCACCGAAGTAGGGGATAAGAATAAAGGAATCAAATGCAATAAAAATGCATAATGAAATATCTGATGATGTATGTGTATGCGTATGATTGACGATTATGCTGATAAAACCATCACAAAGGATACAAATATCACATATCTGAATCACCACTACAAGACACGGCTAATCTCAACAGGATGGAAACACCAACTCGAAAAGAAGTGTTAGGGATGAACACAAATAATCTGGCTCTAAATAACCCAATCTTGTCTAGGGAGAGAGAGAGAGAGAGAAAAGATCTGCTGAGAACTCAAATCTGCGGGAATTTTAGGTCAACACCATATCAAATGGGAGACAACCTCGCAGGGACCAAATCAAATATTGCTCAAAATTAACACTG
This sequence comes from Lathyrus oleraceus, assembly GCF_024323335.1. Classification (NCBI taxonomy): domain Eukaryota; kingdom Viridiplantae; phylum Streptophyta; class Magnoliopsida; order Fabales; family Fabaceae; genus Lathyrus; species Lathyrus oleraceus. The sequence continues at coordinate 454,949,198 of NC_066581.1, read as the reverse complement.
CCAAATCTGAAGATGAACTCCATCGGGGAGAACAAGAGATAAAACTCTGCAATGAGGATCTAGACAAATTGCTAAGGATGCGAGCCTGCAGCTCAGCTGGGAAAATATTTTGCGAAAGGGACCTATCACCAGCTCAACTCAACTAGGGATAAATAATGAATCGTTTGGGAAATATCACCAAACCAAACTGCTTGGGGACGACCAACAAGGCTTCGCATGTCAAGACTTACCTGTTTTCAGATTGCTGTTGATATTCCTTACTGAAATCGATTGCTTTTAAAGTAATTGCTTTTATATTCTTAAGAAAAATGATTTTAATTTATTAATTCCTTTCAAAGTTATCATCATAAAAATTCAATTTTATTTAGCTGAAGTAAATAAGAGTAGAAACAATTGGATAAAAAAACTCAAATTTATTTAATAGGATGGTAGTCTGTAAATGACAAGACTCCATAGATCTTTACAAAAGTTGAAAAATGGTAATTTACATGGAAATGGGTGACATTAAATACAATGATCACTACTCTCCCTACCAACTTCAATATCCACTGTGCTCTCGGCTTCAATTGAGAATGACGAATCAGAACCAAATGATTTGCTCAAAACTGCTCAAATGATCAGGACCAAACGAATGCAGTTACTTTCCATAATCCCTAATTTTTTCCTAGATTTCCCCAAGGCGGGGTACTCAATCTAGCGGGATAAATTTCTGATATGTCTCGTGACTGTATATAGAATATAGTCTATCGGGTACTTGACTGCAAGTGCACAGTCCAGTCGTTTTAGTTTTAAAAGATATCGAACCCACAGGGACCGATGGTCAAACTAATGCTACCGATGTTACTATGTTTAGCTAAGGGAATGATTTTTAGAAGTTTGGTTGAAGAAAATTAAATCTAAGGGAAGTTAAGTTTTAAGAAAATATTAATAGAAGGATATCAGTATGCAACGCATTAATCGTCAGGGATTCGATAAGTCACCAGTATATAATTTAAGTACCAAATATCTTTCAGTAGAAAATACTTATTTAAAAGGCTTTATCTCACACTCTCGTGATTGTTGATTCAGACTATACCTTTAAGTCAGAATGTACATTCTCGTTGTCCCATTTGAAGTTAAAAATACTTTTTGAAAATAAATTAGTTCTAATTGCTTTCAAAGTGCTCTCGCTGTTTTTAAAATCAATGCCTAGTTTTTACTATCCAGTTCGATCCTCACTCTCTCGCGATTGTTGGTTCTCACCTTAGTTAATTTCCCACTCTTGTGGCAAAATCGTATTAAATAGCTTCTCACTCTTGTGACAAAGTTAATTAAATTTAAATTAAAAACCACAGCCAAAAAGATTGTTTGAGGAAAGAAGTTTACACTGATTATTATTAAATCCCGTCTAATTAAATTGTTACATACCGATACCGATAGTTTAGCCGGACATGTTAAACAACGCAAACACAGACGAACATAAACAGATCAACGATAAAACAGACATGATTACAATAATAATAAAGCAATAACAATTGAATAAAAACCTGAAAATTGGATTAATAGAATACGCCGAATCTTAAAGTACTTGACCAGTCCTCCACAGGTCGGTAGGATTCTACCTCTTCGAAATAATGGCTTAAACTAAATTAAATAAATTTTAGTAGTTTCCCAGTGTAGGAAACTACTACTTTGGCTAAATGAAAGGCGGAAAGGAAAAGGGGAAAATCAAAGCTGGTAAAAGAAAATTAATGTTGGTGAAGAAAAGTAAAAGACAATAGAATTGCTGTGAAAAAAATGCAAAGAGAAAAAGGTCTTCAAAGCTGGATTCCAAGAGAAAAATTAAGTGTCCCCGTAGGTTTCCAACTTCTGTCTTTTTATATCCCCCATTAGGTCTTGGCAGTTGAGAGAAACAAGGATGACTTGGTTGAGTGAGGAAATCACGGGAAGTGGCTGACCAACGAGAATTTAGGCCTGTTGGATCACTTCTGTTGACTGTTTCAAGGCGCTGATTTTGGCTGCGTGACGTTCGTGACGGGCCTGTGACAGTTGTCGCAGGCTGGGCGTGCCGGTCGTGACATGCTTTGTGACGGTCGTCACATCCACAAAGTTTTTATTCTCTGTTTTTTTATTTTTCTGCTCCTTTCTCTTCTGTTTCTTCTTCTTTTCCTTCCTTTTCTATACTTTGCTCATTTAAGCACGTGGATTAAAATACCTGCAAAAATAAGTCGAACACTTCAGAATAATCGGAATATAAATGAAAGTGTTATGATTTTTGAGTGTAAATCAAGACAAATATACGATGTATTTTCGCGTTATCAAACTCCCTTAAACTTGAATCTTTGCTTGTCCTCAAGGAAATAAAATTTGAAAACACTAGTTAAACGCGAATACATTTCCAATTCGTACGTGGTTGCTAGGTACTTTGCTAAGATGACAGATACTCAAGTAAAACACTAAAGATACAGTGACGACGCATGCAATAAGCATTAACATAGATCTCTCCTTTGTACAAGTCAGCTCGAATCATGCTATTATAACTCAACCTAGTGCTTCTCGTTCCTATTTCACCCGGTTTCATTCTAGCGCAATCACATTAAGCCCTTTGCCTTCACACACACTTAGTGAAGTAGCCGGTTAGTGACTTTGATCCTTTTCTTAGCACGGGGTCTGATACACTAGTGTGGTACCCCTTTATATATCCCATTTGAAGGTTGTGGGGGATCGAACTGTAGTTCGCCCTACCGAGTCCAGTACCAGGTACCTCTGAACCAACCAGCCGGGTTTTTCTATTCCTTCCTTTTGTATCTTGCAACCGTTTATATGGTGTATTTTTCAATTTCTCTGGCAGAAGTATGAAGGATTTTTTTTTTAATTCGTAGGCATCAATCACTTATATGCATCGGCTCTTTACATGGTTTGTGCTTAAGATGGTGCTGACTGCTAGTATAAACTACTAGGGGTTAATCTAGAATGGAGACTTTAGGTATTGATATAATGGGTATTCAAACTGATCTCGTAAAAGTGAGAGATCTAAGGTGTTAGGACGGTATCAATCTTGTTAGATTTTTCTCAGCTTCCTAACAGAACCTCTATAAGGCAACCTATATACTTGTAGGGTATGCATTTAACTTAAAAACAAAATTTTTGTTATGGCAAATTAGATATGAATGAACGATTAGATAAAGACAAAAAAAATATTTTTTTGTTATGGCTAAAAATAGAAACAAGTAAAGGAAAGATAAGGATTTCCTCCCACATTTAAACAAAGCATTGTCCTCAATGCGACAATATAAAGAAAAAGGGAAGAAACAATGAGATCACTACTTGTCGTCACGACGTTGGCCTCTGCATGCTCTGGCTCTTGCTCATGCACGCTCACTTCTTCCTCGCTGGGTAGGATCCAACCCCACATGCCGAGTGTACTTATGGATGGCATCAACACGATGTGTCAGGGCACTCATCTCTTCGGAAAGCTCCTCCATCCCCTGGTCGTGCCTGTTTGCATAGTCGTGCTAATCCCTCTATATCTGCTGGATCGTTTGCATCATTTCTGTCTGGCGTTCCTCCATCCTCTGGTTGTGTCACAACATCTCAGCATAGATGTCTTCCATGGTGGCGGGTCGTCGCTCATTTCTTCGCTGGCCTCGGGGAGATGTCTCTGCAGCGTACTCAGGAGGTGGCTGTGGCATTTCTCGGTCAAGTTCCTCTTCGACTTCATCTGCTCCATTATTAGGATCTCCTTTATTTGGCTCAGGGGCGTTCAGATCGAAAATCCAATTCACCATATTCTGCGGATCTGTACGGTTCCTGTTGGGCATGATGATGCTTCGAACTATCTTGTTTCTAACCACAGGATGGTACTTCCCGTCGTCTTTGGCCTTGAAGAGGTATGAGGAACGACAATAGTTGATGTTGAGGAACTCGGCTGGCAAGGTGGGTAAGTCGGCGAGCCAATCCCCCAGATTCAGACCTAGTGCTATGGAGGTGATGATTCCTCCAAAATAGAACGTTTGGCTGCCTCTCATGCATGCAACCTGTATGTTGGCCAATAGGAATGGGGTGGCATTGAATGCGATCGGGGTGAACACATAGTGAAGAAAGAAGAGCTCCTTAGAGTTTACCTTGTGATTGTTGACTCTTCCAAAAACCGTGTGCCCTAGGACTCGGTGGAAATATCTTATAGCTGGATTGTGGATGTAAGTTGCGTTGAGCGCATCCCAGCTTGCGACGTTCACGTTGGTAAGGCTATGCCACACTCCAAATGCTATTTCTGACCATCCGTCAGGGATACAGCAGTGAACTCCCTCTCCATGTCGGAAGCCAAGCATTCGCGCTATTTGAGTTTGGTTCAGGGAATACTCGGTACCGAACATTCTAAATGTGGCAACTCCTGTGAGAAACTGAGTTGCGCCAGGAGGGGTAATGTAGGAGAAAGAACTCAGGAATTCCAAGGCCAGCGCCTCATAAGTTGGTTGCGGGTTGGTGCAAAGCTGCGTCAAATTGGAGTTGTTCAGCATTCATTCCACGCCATCTGAAAGTCCCAGCTCCGTCACACATTCGTTATCAACATACCTCGTAGCTTGGACTAAACATTGATAGAACCTGAGGTAGTTGTCTCTCTGTCGCTCGTTGGCTTCTCCATTTCTGAATTCGATGTTTGAGAGGTCGGAAGCAGCTCTCTCTTGACGGGTCATTAGTGTGGTTTATGAAAATATAGGTTTTGGTGGGAGAGATGGATTTCGTGAGTTATAAGGTACTCACAAGTTTCTCGCTTAAAAGGTTGTGAAAAAAAGGGTTAATGGAGAAAAGAGTGGTGTGAGTGGGAAGGTTAAGGAAAGTAAGATGATTTGATGAGGAAGAAGAGAGGAAGTGCGCCTGTTTTTATAGATGCGCCCTCTGGATTCGTGACGATCGTCACAGGGGGGTTACGGTCGTCACACATAACGGTTGCGTAACAGTCGTCTGCAACGGTCATCTGTGGGTAATGGTCATCTGCATAATGTGTGACGGGCGTGGTGCATCCGTGACGGGCGTCACGCCTTTGTGACGGGCGTCACACTACATGTGACAATCGTCACATGCAACATTCATAATTTTTTGGTTTTTTGGAAAACAACAGTAACTCAGTAGTAATGATAGCATTAACACAATATGGCAACAATATAAAAGCAGTATGAAATTAATAGCAGTAAAAATAAAATGACTGGAAAATAGAATTTATTGTAGAAGCAAAAAGAAATAACAATATTGTTTAAATTAAATTAAATTGAAAGTTAAATGTAACATAAAAAAATAATAATGATAAAAGTGTTAAATAATAGCAATAAAAGTGCTCCCTCCCCACACTAAAACATAGCAGTGTCGTCATTGCTTTAATGTGAGTAGGAGAGGTCAGCGGTCGATGAAATCAGCCATGATTCTGTCCTAAAGCAGCTACAACCTGGTTCAAGTGATCAAACTGTTCGACGGTGACATCCATTAGGCCTAAGACATCAAGGCGCATGCTCTTTATTTCTTCTTTCACATTGGTAATGTCAGTGCGGAAACCATCCAGACGGGTAAGGATTATGGCAAGATTTTCTACATAGGATGGAAGTTCCGGTTCATCTATGTTATAGTAGTTTGGAGGGGTTTCAGGGTCAGATTCATCAACAGGGATAGGGTCATCTAAATACTCATATATAGGCGGTGTCTCAGGAGGTGAAGGTGGATCAATTGGGTGTTCATCTAAATCATAAAGCCAGTTATTTCGGTTATGAACACTTGTTCTCTCATGGTTTGGTAGGGTAAACAGCTGGACAACTTCGTTATTAGTTAGGTAATCAAAAGTATCCGGCCCAAGGTTTCCTATGATTCTACGGTCAAAGCAAAATTCAATGTCCATGGGTTGGATGTGTCCAAAACGGTACATGCTCGTAAAGTGGGCGTCTAAGTCCAATGGCATAAACTATCATGGTTACTAGGCCGCCTATTATGATTGGGGTGCGATTGTTCTTTGCAAGGTGAATGAATCTCTCCATCATAAATGTCACAACATTGACATGTCGACCTTGGTCGATACAGAGTAAGATGAAAAGTTCCTCTCGTGACACTATGATGTTGTTCTCTTCCTTTCCAAACAGGGTGTGGGCTAGTATTTTATGGAAGTAGCGGATAGCAGGGTTGTGTATCATTTGGGAGTGCATCTCGTTTGGGTTAGGGTTGTAGTCTCCAGTTAAACTACCCTAAAAGTAATCTAGGTCGATGTCATCGATTAATTCCTCCTGGCGGGTAGTGAAAATAAATGGGCCACTAGGAAATCCTAGGAGGTCAGCAAGGTCTCTACAGTTATAAGTGAAGTCCATACTAAACAACCTAAAAGAAATCAACCCTTTGTTGAGTCCGTAACCATGCTCGGGGTTGTAAACTAGGGAGCTAAGGAATTCTAGGGTGAGTTCACGGTAAGTGACAAACCTTCTCTTAATAGCAGCATTCTCCCATCCTAGCTGGTTAAACATAAACAAGATGCTATCTCGGATACCTAACCTATCCATGGTAGGTCCATCATACTATATGGATAAATCCATATCCTTCTGAGCTAAATAATCATAGCGCCTTATTTGAACTCTGCCTCTGAAAACTATATCTACTGGTTGCATGACGAAAGTTAGTGACTAACTAGTTATAAATTCGCCTGTTAATCAGTATCCAATCTTTCTAAGTTAGTAACTAGAAGCAACAAGTATTATTGCATAAAATCAAGAAAAAGGGAGCAAAAATACAGATGAAAGTCAAAGAAGGAAAATACTTAAAAAAGAAGATAACAAATTAAATAAAAGGCGGGTTGTCTCCCACTTAGCACTTTGTTTAATGTCGTAAGTTCGACAGTAACGTTGCGATGTACTAGTTTTGGGGTTGAGCAGGCAGCTCTATAAGTCTTAGACTATTTGAATAGTCTTTTTTGTCAATATTATGATAGTGTTTCAATCGCTTCCCGTTTACCATAAATGGTTCACTATTCCGACCTTTGATTTCCATCGCACCGCTTTTAAGGACTTTTGTGATTTCGAAAGGGCCTGACCACCTAGATTTAAGTTTTCCCGGAAAAAGCTTAAGTCTCGAATTAAATAGTAGTACTATGTCGCCGACATTAAACTCTTTCCTATATATACGTTTGTCGTGCCATTTTTTAGTTTGTTCTTTGTATATCCTGGCATTCTCATAGGCATTTAGTCGAAGTTCTTCCAATTCGTGAATGTCCAAAATTTGTTTCTCACCTGCGGAAGTATAATTTATATTTAGGTTCTTAATTTCCTAGTATGCTTTGTGTTCTAATTCCATAGGGAGATGACATGATTTACCGTAGACTAATTTAAAGGGTGTGGTCCCTATTGGGGTTTTGTAAGTTGTCCTATAGGCCCACAGAGCTTCGTTTAGTTTAGATGACCAGTCTTTTATGAATATTCTGACAGTCTTTTCTAGAATCTATTTGATTTCTCTATTCGAGACCTCGACTTGCCCACTGGTTTGTGGGTGATACGGTGTTGCCACACGGTGTTGGACTCCATACTTCAGAAGAAGTTTTCCAAAGATATTCGATATGAAATGGGAGCCACCGTCACTAACGACTAGTTTTGGCACACCGAATCTAGGAAAGATGATGTTCTTGAACAACTTAATCACTACTCGCGTGTCATTTGTCGGAGAAGCTACGACCTTGATCCATTTTGAAACATAATCGACAGCAACGAGTATGTACTTATTACCAAAATAAGATGGGAATGGTCCCATGAAGTCAATCCCCCACACATCAAAGACTCCCACTTCTAAGATGTTAGTTTGTGGCATTTCATCGCGTCTTGAAACGTTACCAGTGCGTTGGCACAGGTCGCAATTTATAACCGCATTATGGACATCTTTCCATAAAGTAAGCCAAAAGAGGCCCGATTGTAAGATCTTAGCGCAAGTTTTTGATGTGCTTGCGTGCCTACCATATGGGGCGGAATGGCAATGAGAGATTATGTCGTCTGTTTCATCCTCAGGAACACATCGACGGAAAATATCGTTGATACCTCTTTTGAAAAGCAGAGGTTCATCCCAGTAGTATTGTTTTAGATCATGAAAGAATTTCTTCTTTTGTTGATGAGATAGGTCCGGTGGAAGCACTCCAATAGCTAGGTAGTTGACAAAATCAGCATACCATGGCAGAGTTGGATTCACATGAATTTCTTCCATAGATTCTTCTATTTCAGTATCATTTATTGTTAGTTCAGACATGTCGCTTTCCATTTGGGCTATAAGTCGCTCGTAAGGGAAATCATCATTGATTGGAATTTGTTCAGGTTTATTCCCTTCGATTCGTGATAAGTGGTATGCTACTACGTTTTCAGTACCCTTCTTATCTTTTATCTCCAAGTCAAATTCTTGTAAGAGTAGGATCCATCTTAAGAGTCTTGGTTTAGCATCCTTCTTACTTAGAAGATATCTAATAGCGGCGTGGTCAGTATAGATAATGATTTTCTCCCCTACTAAGTAGAAATGGAATTTGTCTAAGGCGAACACAACGGCTAGAAGTTCCTTTTTAGTGGTGGCGTAGTTCATTTGGGCTGGATCTAGTGTCCTACTTGCGTAGTAGATAACATGAAGTTTTTTATCCTTTCTTTGTCCTAGTACTGCGCCTATGGCATAATCACTCGCATCACACATGATTTCGAAAGGTAATCTCCAGTCAGGTGGTTGCATGATAGGTGCGGTGATTAAAGATGTTTTTAATTGCTTAAACGCTGTTAAACATTTTTCATCAAAGATAAAGTCAGCGTCTTTCATTAATAAACCCGTAATTGGTTTGGTAATTTTCAAGAAATCTTTGATAAAATGTCGGTAGAAACCGGCGTGTCCTAAAAAGCTTCGTATTTCCCGTACGATTTTCGGAGGTTGAAGGTTCTCTATGATTTCGATCTTAGCTTTGTCTACTTCAATTCCTTTATCAGTTACTACGTGTCCTAACACGATTCCTTGTTGGACCATGAAATGGCAATTCTCCCAGCTCAAAACGAGATTCACCTTTACGCATCTTTCAAGTACCATTTCAAGGTTTGATAGACATCCTTCGAAGCTCTGCCCACAAACAGAAAAGTCGTCCATAAGGACTTCCATAATGTCGTCTATAAAATCAGCAAAGATTGACATCATGCATCTTTGGAATGTTGCGGGAGCGTTGCATAATCCAAATGGCATTCGTCGGTAAGCGAATGTACCATAAGGGCACGTGAAGGTTGTCTTCTCTTGGTCGTCAGGATGGATTGTAATTTGAAAGAATCCTGAATAACCGTCTAGATAGCAGAAGTGGGAATGCTTAGCCAATCGTTCAAGCATTTGGTCAATGAAAGGCAGAGGAAAATGATCCTTCAAAGTGGCTTTGTTTAGTTTTCAATAATCGATGCACATTCTACTTCTGGTCACAACTCTTTGCGCTATAGATTCGCCCTTCTCATTCTTAACAACTGTAACACCCCCTTTCTTGGGTACTACATGAACGGGGCTAACCCATTGACTACCGGAGATCAGGTATATGATTCCAGCATCTAGTAACTTTTTTACTTCATACTTGACTACAATAATTAAGATTGGGTTGATCCTTCTCTGGTGTTCTCTAGAGGTTTTACAATCTTCCTCCAGCATAATGCGATGCATACAGATAGAAGGACTTATTCCTTTTAGGTCGGTGATGTTGTAGCCTAACGCGGTTGGTTATTTTCTTAAGACATCTAGTAACTTTTTTAGTTTCCATGTGTCCCAAGTCAGCATTGACTATTACTGATCTTTTGAGTTCAGTGTCTAGGAATTCGTATCTTAGGTTCTTTGGTAGTGTTTTTAATTCCAAGTGTGGTTTGTTCGGGCATGGCATATGGTTGGGTTTAAGTGCTAAGCATTCACTTAGACTATCATTTTGGTATGGTTCACACCAATTATCATCTTCAAAGATTTAAGGGATTTGGATTTTCATTATATCGGAATATGTGGTTTCTTGCATCTCCATCTCTCTTACGCACTCGTCTATGAAATCAAGTAGATAACAGGTATCGTCTATAGCTGGAGCTTGTAAGAATTGTGTCAAGATGAATTCAACCTTTTCTTCTCCAACTTGGAATGTTAGTTTACCTCTTTTCACGTCTATTATGGCTCCGACGGTGGCTAAGAATGAGCTTCCTAATATAATAGGTGTACTGGCATCTTCTTTGACGTCCACGATTATGAAGTCTGTAAGAATGTAGAATTGTCCTACACGTACTGGGACATTCTCTAGTATATCGATAGGATATTTGATTGAGCGGTCAGCTAATTGAACAAACATCTTGGTTGGTCTTAGTTCTCCCATGTTGAGCCTTTTACAGATGGTTAAGGGCATTACACTAATGCTCGCTCCTAGGTCACATAGAGCTTTGTCTATGATGAATTTTCCAATGACACAGGGTATGGAGAAACTACCTGGATCTTTTAGTTTGGGAGGCATGTTATTTTGGATTATTGCGCTACACTCAACAGTAAGTGTAACTGTTTCATTATCCTCGATCTTTTTCTTATTGGATAGGATCTCCTTAAGAAATTTGGCATATGAGGGCATTTGTGTGATGGCTTCTGTAAAGGGAATTGTAATGTTTAGTTACTTCAGAAGTTCAACAAATTTCCTAAATTGCCCTGCAGTTTTAGAATTTGTGAGTCTTTGAGGATACAGAATGGGTGGTTTATAAGGTGGTGGAGGCACATAAGATTTTTCTTTCTCTTCAGCCTCTCGGGTATTATCTTCCTTCTCATTCGGTTCACTTACCTCCTCAATTGTGGTTTTGTCTGGTTTTTGGTACATGGTAGGATTTTGGAGTCTTGGATCTACGGGTCCGTATATTTCTTTTCCACTCCTTATTATAACGGCATTTGCATGTCCTTTTGGATTAGGTTGCGGCTGTCCAGGAAATGTGCCAGAGGGAGCGGCAGTAGATGCTTGTTGTTGAGCCACTTATGAAATCTGTGTTTCAAGCATTTTGTTGTGGGTGGCTAAGGCGTCTACTTTTCTCGCTAGTTGTTTAAGTTGCTCACTAGTATATATGTTTTGGTTCAAGAAGTCTTTGTTTGTCTGAGCTTGGGTAGCTATGAAGCTTTTCATCATTAGTTCAAGGTTGGACTTCCTAGGCATGTCAGGAGCATTATTAGCTGGCTTTTAATATCCAGGAGGAACAACGGGTGCTTGGCCAGGTGTATATAGGGTGTTATTATTCTTATACGAAAAGTTAGGATGATTTTTCCAACCTGGGTTGTAGGTATTCGAATAAGGATTTCCTTGTGCGTAATTCACTTGACTGGTTGGGAATCCTGCTAATATCTTAAATTTTGGTGCACTGTGTCTAGGAGTTCCACATAACTCACAGTTTGGAGTCACGGCAGCCACGGTGGTTGCGGGTGGTATGGTCAAGTTGTCTAACTTTTGAACAAGGGCATCTACTTTTGCATGGACGTGGTCAAGGCTACTGATTTCGTATATTCCACCTTTTGTTTGGGACTTTTCTACTGGAGTTCTTTCACCTCCCCATTGGCAATGGTTTTGGGCCATGTTTTCAATGAGTTGATAGGCTTTGTTGTATGGTTTGTCCATAAGTGCACCACCCGCGACAACGTCTACTGTCGGTCTTGTGTTATACAGAAGCCCATTGTAAAATGTGTAAATGATCACCCAGTCTTCGAGACCGTGATGTGAACATATCCTCATCATGTCTTTGCATCTCGCCCACTCGTCGTAGAGAGATTCTACATCTTTTTGTTGAAATCCATTGATTTGAGCTCTCAGCATAGCAGTTTTGCTTGGCGGAAAATATCAGGATAAGAAAACGTTCTTCAGTTCTTCCCATGTTGTAACTGAGTTGGATGGCAAGGATTGTAATGAAGCCCAAGTTCTGTCTCTTAGTGAGAAAGGAAAGAGGCGTAGTCTTATCGCATCTTGAGATACACCATTCGCCTTCACTATGTTTGCGTACTGCACAAACTTGGTCATATGTTCATTAGGGCCGTCTGTAGGATTTCCAGCAAATTGATGTTGTTGGACGGCTGATAATAATGAGGGTTTCAACTCGAAATCCTTTCGATTGATAGCAGGGGCAACAATGATGTTGTGAGGTTCTTGCTGGGACGGGGTAGCGTAGAACTTAAGAGGACGATTCTGTGGATCTACTGCAGCCATGGTTGCTTTTTCAACTGGTTCAACAGTAGGAAAGAAGATATCGGGAATATTGTACCTTTGCTGGTACTCTAGTATTCAGCGTCTTAAATATAAGAAACACTCTAATTCAATGATTGGTGGTGCTAAGTTATCGCTTTGTGAGCAAGTACTTGGCATACAATCGGGGGAAATAAGGGAAAGGAGATTAGTTTTTACCTTAGTCTATACCGTGCAACGAAAGAATCGCACTATTTGACTAAATCAGGTCCCCGACAACAACGCCAAAAACTTGATATGTCTCGTGATTGGATATAGAATATAGTCTATCGGGTACTTGACTGCAAGTGCACAGTCCAGTCGTTTTAGTTTTAAAAGATATCGAACCCACAAGGATCGATGGTCAAACTAATGCTACCGACGTTACTATGTTTAGCTAGGGGAATGATTTTTAGAAGTTTGGTTGAAGAAAATTAAATCTAAGGGAAGTTAAGTTTTAAGAAAATATTAAAGAAGGATATCAGTATGCAACGCATTAATCGTCAGGGATTCGATAAGTCACTGGTGTATAATTTAAGTGTAGCGGTGTATTCGTCGCTATATGATTTATTAATTAAACCATAAGCAAAGCATACAATGAATTCGAGTCGCCACCGCACTTTTATTTATCCAAAGGACTGGCTAAAAAGCGAACAAAAGCCTAAGAAGTTTTACACGTAGAAAACTAATGAAAAGATCAGAGAGTCTGGGTAAGGGGTAAATTACGCAATGGGAAGGTGTTAGGCACCCATCACGTCCTAGGTACTCCTAGGGAGCCCTTTTCACACTTGTTGTATAAAAATTGTTATTTGTTATGAAATATTTATTGTGCAAACATGATTGGGATGATGAGAAAAGAATATACAATTTTTATTATTTTTGTGTTCGAACGGATGAACCCGTTGCCTACGTACCTTCCATCAAAGGTAAGGATCAAAACGCCGTAGTTCGGCTAAAAGATTTCCAAAAGTTAGTGGATTCAATTTTAAACACAAGCCCTAAGGTCTTACGTTATCCACGGGAGAAAACTCAACCTTATACAAGCGACAAGTCCACCATGTGAGAACAACTTCAACTTGCTAGTGAGGGGTTAACCCTATAATAAGCAAGGAAGACTTACAATTCAATCAACTAAGGACAAATAGGTGAGATTAACATCAACCAACTAGGATAAATCAAACCTATGGCTAATGTATGAAAACTTAAGCAAGAATGGACAAAGCCACAAAACCATTGAATGGGTGAAGTTAATTGATTATGATTATTCACAAAAGGAGGGTCAAAGTATGTTTAAGATTGATTCAAAAGAAGTATTATGAAATGGAGTTTGAAAAAGTCAAGGACTTCGGGTCCAGGTTTTTAATTTAAAAGCATGAAGATGTTTGCACAATATTTATCTCAAGTTTTGAAAGCAATGTGTGAAAAGGTTTAGGACACAATGGATGAATGGATGAGGATGGAGTGTAAAACTTCCTAGAAGGTTCACCTCTTGAAATCATATAGAAGATGACTCAAGTGTGTCCTTTGGAATAGCAATAAGCAGTCAAAATAAGCAAACAAATGATATCGGATGCCACTCAATGGCCTTACTCCAATCTCACAAACAAAAGCGGATACCGGATACCAATAGATGGATTTACACCAATCTCCTAAACAAAGAAACCAGGATGTCGGAAGCCAATAGATGGACTTACTCCAATCTCCTAAAACAAAACGAAACTTGGATACCGGATGCCAATCTGTCTGGGCTTATACCAATATCCAACATATGATCATAGGAAAGCAAATGCCAACTTGCAGGGACTTACAATTGCATCCTCACATACAACAAATGCAAATGCATCAAGCAAAGAGAAGATGAGTGGCCAATGAGATGGTCTTATACTCACTTCCATATCATAGGAACAATGGCCAATGGATGGTCTTACAATCGTCCTCAATGGGCAAACGACAAAGATATGTCACAGAGACAAATGAAATGATCATGCACTAATGAGTAATTGATGATGATAAATGCACAAAGCATGCAAGCAGACATGTGTGTATGAGGTAAGCAATCAATCAATTAAAGTCATTCAGCACACACTATAACCAAACAATCAGGCTCACACAAAAGGGTTAGGCATTGAAGCCAACTGGAATAGGGTTAATGGTGTTCTTAACCTTGCCATCGAGGGGCTAAGGTGAAGCAGATGAAAAGATATGAGGGGTGTGCCTCATTGCTCTTATCCCTGGCCAGGGAGAGCATTTGAATATCAGAAGGTGTGGGAGTTCAGAAAGTAGGAACTCTCTCCACAGATTATTGACTCGATAGATCTTGGGTTTTTACTCACTATGCATCAACACAAGTAGTGTGAGCAAGGTGAGTGACTCACAGAATAGTAGGAGATAGGCTACATATCTCTTGGATTCTACCAATTGCCTTATTTAAAGGACTTTTCCTGCTTGGGACAAATGTAAACACACACAAGCATTGCCTCTTAAGGAGGACTTCAGACAGTTGCCTGGCCAAGTAACAGGCCAGGTCTTCCAGACTACATGAAGATAAGAAGTTATACCTCAATGCAAATTGCTATTAAGCAAAGCAAAGCAAGTTCTTAAAGAACTATAAGCAACTAAAGGTACCTGAAACCAGTCAGACGACATCAGTATACAATTCAAAGTTAAATCAAAATGAGATAGAGATCAACAGTCAACACAATCAGTTAAATGTGCAATGCACAAAGCTCAAAGCATGTGACCCAAGCAACCTACAAAACAAACAAGTTAGTTCATGATAATCAATCAAGCTCATTCAATTTGTAATGATCTCTTTGAAACATTTGTTGCTTAACCTGAAACAACAAACTTAAACATGAGCAACATGACCACTAGGACAAGCCTAGGGTCAAAAAGAGATAAGAAAATCAAAACAGCAAGTGACAAGTGTCCAAAATCAAGTTCGAACAATCAAGAAACAAACTCAATTGGTTCCATGTTCATATCAATCATCATCATCATTTTATAAGCAAATTAGGTCAAAGCATGTCATATAGAAGCTCAAAGAAGTCAACAGAATGTTTCAACTCAAATCCAATCTCAAACATCTCAATAAATTCTCAAATAATTCATGATCAAACATCATCCATAACATGATAAGCATATCAAATTTCAGCTCATTTGGATAAAGGGAAGTTGGTCAATGAAAATCAGAAAGTCAAAGCAAGTTCAAGCAAGCTCAAAGAAGTCAACCAAACATACACCAACTTCAATAAATCATAAATCAGTGACAACATATGAGAAATGAATGGGACTAAAACCATGATGAACCTTAAGATGTCTACTAATCACATGTCAAATTTCAAGTCCATCCAATTAAGTATGAGAATTTCACAAATCAAATGAGAACATGTGTCACAAAAAGTCAACAAATGACCAAACAGGGGAGAAATTATCAAACAAAATGGAAATGCCATCAATAATTCCATAAAAATTCACATGTAAACTAGACATCCACAAGTGACTTCATGCAAAAATTCAAACCAATTTGAGTTAAATAAGTATGGTAATTAAAATCATGAAGTTGGACATGAATGGTGTGACACAAATTGTCAAACCCCTATTCAAAAAAACATAACTCCACAACCAGCAATGATAAATTCACAAACTCTACACCAAAATCACCATGAACATGTCTAGTTTATGCACAAAAAATTTGGGAAGCATTGGATAATGTATCATCATTTCACAATCAATTTGGTAAGACATACATAAAATGGACCACATGAACAAACCCTAGCACATTTTAAAATCCACACATGCAAAAAATCTGGAAAAATTATCATAAAAAACTAGAGATCAAGAGGAGCAATCCACAAAAAATCCCATCAAAATTGGATTAAAATTGAAGAACGTATGATTTTTCTAAGATTGGCCATCAAAATGAAATAAAAATTGAGAAAATAAAATGATTTAATGAAATATTAAAACGGGAATGGCATTTTCGTAAATAGGGGAGTCACTAAGTGAAACGCTGCGTTTCACTTAGTGAGGTGGCGTGCAGTGATTTATACATGGCAATGGAATAGTGTTTCTCATGCAGAACAAAAATTTCCAGCAACCAAACGCGACCTGGGTTCAACATTTTAGGGTTTATGTTTACTGTTCATCATCATCATCAATCGTGATGAATTTTTTTTCCAGAATTTGGCAACAAGCATAACATTCGAACCAGCAAACCATGCACATCACAAATCCAACCATAATTTTCACTAAATCGAGCTATCAAGAAAGAACTAAGCACAAACATATTTGACAACACAACTTTGAATCCATGTATCTCTCTCAATATGCAACCATTCTTCACGATTTAAAGCTCAAAATAATCAGCATGGCAAGGTCTTCATAAAGCATAGCATGATTTTGAAAAATGAGAGTGTCGAAAATCTTACCAGATTCGAAGAACAATGATGATTTGTGGTTTTCTGGCCGTGCCAAGTAGAAACAGAAGTCCAATGAGGTCCCAGAAGATGAATGGAAGAAGGGTTTTAGCTCAACAATGTTGGGTTATGCTCAAATCAAAAGCTGCCATGGAAGAGAGCTTAATGGAACAATGATGCTTCCTTGCTTACAGTTGGAAGATGATGCTCACAAATTCTCCAAGAATGTTGGTATGTGATGAAGCAACCAACAGGGCACGAGTTCCTTTGGGGTTTTTTCAGAAAAATTCAAGTGTAGAAAATTGAGTGTTTGAGAGAGAATGAAATTTTTGATCTGTTTGTGAAGTGTGGCTAGGGTTTCCTCAGCAGGAAATGTGAAATATATACTGTGTTTAGCATGGCTTAAGTTTGGTTAATGAATGGTTAATTGCATTTAGCTCAAAAATGGAGTGTTTTTGGTTAATTGATGGATTTCACTTAAGTTGCATGTCCATGTGCTACAGCTGCGAAAATGGGCCTTTCCTTTTTAATTCAAGTCAACTAAAAAATGCCATTTTGATTGGTTGAGTTTTGGTAAAATGTGATGAAGGATTTGGATAGAGCACATCAAATATGACTTGTAGCAAAAAACCTCACTCAATTTGGCCAAATGGTTTGGAAGATATGGCACTTTGAAGTTCAAAAAATTTTGAGAATGATTTGATCATAACTTGCTAACCACACATGAGAAATGAGTGTTCTTGGACTTTTTGAAAATGGGAGAATAAGATCTTCAACTTTCATGTTGGGCAAAAATTCATTTGAAGCTTGTATGATGATGTAATTTGGAGGAGAAGAACTTTCCATTTTTGGCAAATTCCAATTACAGGTCAACTTTCTATTTTTGGAAATTTCTTGTCTGACTTCAAATTCTTCACTGTGGATGTTTGACATGTTATATGAGGCTTATATGGACATGAATGAGACTTCTCAGACCAATTCCCATCATCAAATCACTGATTAAATGCACAGTTGACCACAGTTGACTTTGCTAGGGTTTTGGTTGACTGAACCATGTTCTGATGAATTCCAAACCCCTACCACTTGATATCTTGATCCAAAATGATGTCACAACTCATATGAAATCTTGATGAATGATCATGGTGCCCAAATTCTTCAAGAATGGCCACCATCCATTGCTCAATGGCTGATTTGACTGTTTGACCTAGTTTGCTTCATCTGCAAGTAACATGGTTAGATGACAATATTTTTGTACTTTTGTTTAATAGACAGATTAAAAGCAATGATATACAAATGTAAAACATGCTTGGTGATCAAGAATCACACTCACAAGATAACCCACCCACTAGGAGGGAAGCAAAGGTGCACAAAGATCCTTGAGGCAATGATATGGTATGATATGATGCCATGAGGGATCTTAGGGACAAAATTGGGGTCTTACAGATGCCCCTATTTAAGGTCATTCTAGCCGGAGAAGTGAAGTCTAGAAATCTTCATCTCGACGCGGTAGAATGGGCTTAAATAACAGTAATGAGACAAATTTTGGTCCCTAAGAGACCTCATGATGCAAATGTATGTATGCAAAAGACACAACTCTGTGGGGAATATGGTTCACACAGAAGAAAAGACGATCCATCGGAGTAATACACTCACCAGGAACAGAGACTCTAACAAGACTCTCATTGGGGATAGTAAAAGAAAAAAGAATGCGTGAGCAGGACACGACTTCAAGTTGGGGAAAAACAAAACTGACATAGCGTGAATAAGACACGACTCTGGTTAGGAGATAACAGAAATCAGACTGGAGACCTCACTGGGGAGTGAAGGACTCACACTGGGGAAAAGAATTCCAAAGGAAAATAAATCCATTGGAGAGACACAAGCTGACTCCTGGGGAGAAGCAACAGAAAACTTCACTGAGGAAGTACCAAAGAAATGAAGTGTTACCGGTATAAGGGTAACAAACTCAGGAAGAATGAATATCTAAGAAAGGTATAAGGGTGAGAGATATCAATCAACCAAACATCTGAGAAATACCTGGAAAAGGTACATAAACTCAGGAAAATCTGACTCCACAAGGGACCAAAGTCAAAATAGGGAGCAGAAAGGAAGGAACACCAAGGATATCGGGTTGTAGGTATGAAACAGGTGACCGACCAAGGCGTGAGTTGGTGTGTGTTCCAAAACACTCATCATCCTGAAGAGAGCGAAAGCAAACTTGTTTATAGGATGGATATTTGATTCTATAAAGAATGCAAATCTTACTCAGTTGGGGAAATAAACAAAGTGTTCGACAAAAGACTGCATGAGATATATTATCTATAGCCGTCAAAACGTAGATAATGTACTCGCATGGAAAATTATCCTGAACCGGGTTGTAGGTTGTTTATAGGATAAAAATCCGAAATCGTGAATTGGTTTGTGTTCCAAAACACTCATCATCCTGAAGAAAGCTAGAATAGCAGACTTGTTTATAGGACGGACGTTCGATTCCACAAGGAATACGAAACTTACTCTGCGGAGAAAACAATCAAAAGATTGACCCAAGAGTGAACGAGATATAATATCCATTGCCGTCAGAACGTGGATAGAATACTCACATGGAAGATTATCCTGAACCGGGTTGTAGGTTGTTTATAGGATAAAATCCGAAGACGTGAATTGGTTTGTGTTCCAAAACACTCATCATCCTGAAGAAAGCTAGAACAGCAGACTTATTTATAGGACGGATATTCGATTCCACAAGGAATACGAATCTTACTCGACTGGGGAAGATCAACAAAGGACTCCAACCAAAGAGCGCATGAGAGATATTGTTCATTACTGGCAAACCGTGAATAATATACTCGAAAGGAAGAGACACCAGAGATACCGAAGTATATAATAGGTGGCTAACCAAAAAGAGAGACAATCGATACCAAGCATACGGGTAAATGAAAGACAATCTCAAAGGATTAATTGCAAGCATCCGGCAATTATCCGACAACAAAGAAATATTCGATTCCGCAAAGGGAAAAAGCGAATCTTACTCGACCAGGGAAACACGAAAGGCTTCGACTGAAGAGTACATGAGATATATTATTCATAGCCGTCAAAATGTGAATAATAACCTCGCATGGAAGATTATCCTTAACCGGGTTGTAGGTTGTTTATAGGATAAAATCCGAAAAGAAAGGCATCGGGATACCAAACTACGTATATAATGATGAACAATCAAAGGGAGCAACAAACATTACTAACAAGAGGGTAAATGAAAGAAGGCTCGCTGGGAATGCATTGATGAAAATCAATGATCCGGGGAACACAATCACTGACAAACGGTGAAAGGACCCGCTGGGGATAAAATTGCTAGCATACGACAATTATCCACAAAAGACTTGCTAGGGATATAAGTGCTTATCTGAGCAACTTATCCAAGCGAAAGGAAGATCAACATCAAGTATTGAATGAAGATAACCACAAAGAGGGGATTGTCATCGGTTGGGATGAACAACAAAATTAACTCTGCAAGTGGAGAAAACAGGGTTTATGACTACCGGTTCGTAGGTAGAAAAACCGCATAGATAGGACTTACGACTGCTGGTTTGTAGGCAGAGGGCCAAACTCTGGTGGGGATAACCACAAAATTAGGGTTTACATCTACCGAATACGGGGTAGAAAACCAACAACTCCGCGTGGGGATAGAACAAATCACAAATCCGCACGGGAAACCAAAATAGGGCTTATAGCAAACCACAAACTGCCGGAGAGCAGGAAAATAGGATTTACAACTACCGACTGTTAGGTAGAAAACCAAAACTACTCCGCTGGGGAACAACCCACTGGGAAGCACAAGACTTTTGACAAATAGCCAGTTCGGGAATAATCCGAAAAGACAGACTGAATCAAGACATGTCCTAATGAGGATGTAACTCAAATAGGAAAATCTGTCCCAATATATGTGTTGGGAGAAAACGGAAGAAACCGTCATCCACGAGGATATATCTCAGTGGGGAACTGCAGAAGGACAGACAATAGACACTTTCTGCTTACGGGGCTGACTCTATATGGAGAGATTTAGACACCCGACATCTGCTAGGGGAGATCTATTAGGGATCTGCATCACCCGTTGCAGGAGACACAACAATCAAAAGATATATGGCAAACAATGCAACATGAATATCTGAATGTTTATGAATATGCATGAATATGCATGATTTTATGTTTAATGAATGCTGACAAAACAGACAATTCTAACACAAACAGGTCCAGGAATCAAACGCCCGGTATTATACTTCCAGGGGAAAACCAACTGGAAAGCCAATCTGCTGGAGATCTATATGCTGAGAAACGAAGATCTGCGGGTACTGCTGAGGAAGCAGAGAATCAGAGATATCGGGAAACCAAATCTCCGAGTGACGGATCAGCAAACAACCCGATCAGGGCACAAAAAGTCACAACGAGCCAGAACAGCCACCAAGACTAATCTGTAGGAGAACAAGAGAAGTCCCAAAGTATCTGCAGGGGATCTCAGTGTCAACTGAGAAATAAACGGTGCGTTGCATAAGCACGAACTGCTGTAGAAGCAACTCCACATAACTCCGCTGGGGAACGACCCACTGAGGGAGAATGTATCATACAAGTAGATTCTGCAACAAGCCACTCTACTTGGGGAGAATACACAAAGCAAACTGATCGCAACAAGTAGATTCTGCAATATAAGCCACTCTAATGGGGATCACAAGCAGTCAGGAAATTAATCCGTTCTCTGAATGCTAGAGCCATCATCCGACCATACTGGGGATTGAAGGAGTATTCAACAGGCGAAACTGCCACAACAAACGTTCTGCAGACTATGCTGAGGAAAAGATGGTTGAAATACTGGGATGTCAACCCAATCAACCACTGAATAAGAAAATAAATCCTGCTCTGCTGAGGAGAACAAACACTCTGATAGAGAGACAGCAACAACTCTACAGACGACTTCGCCGGGGGAAAGGTAAAGTACCGGGTATCAAACCGCCAACTTACCGAGTCTTTTAAAAGGAAAACGACCGTGCTGAGGAAACAGACAACTCTGCTGGCACCTGCACTGGGGAGAGTGACAACAACTCTGCTTGCGAATGTGCTGAGGAGACAAATAAAGTCTGGGGATGTCGACCCACTGGAGAAAGTGACGGGGCGCCAGGATGACAAACCAATCAACCGCTGAAACTCACAAGGGAACATCCATGCTAGGGAAGATTGCTGCTGGAGAAAACGAAGTCTTCAACAACACTCTGCTTGCGACTATACTGGGGAACAACCCCAACAACAACTCTGTTTGAGGAACAACCCCAACAAAGATCTGAAGAAAGAAGATACAACCAAACCCGGAATATGAACAAATGTCTTACCTGTTGGAAATCATGCCACCCTCGGGAGAGCACTGAGATATTCTTGAGTATCCTTTCAATATTGTGAATGTTCACTTTGTTTAAAACAATATTTTTGAAAAATTTATTTGTTTAAAACAATGACATTTTATCAATTTAAAACATGCAAAACATTTGTTGAATTGAAACAAATAAGAATGTGAATAATTGGATAAAAAGCTCAAATTGATTTGATGGAATGGTAGCCTGCAAATGGCAAGACTCCATAGATCTGTACAAATTTGAAATCAGTGATATATATTGGAAGAGGGCTACATTGAACATAATGATCCTTTCTCTACCAATTTGAAACTCGATGTATCCGAAGCTTCGGTTGACGACGAATCGAGAATCTTCTGACGAAATGACGACTGGTGAAACAAAAAGTCTTGTCAGGATGCAGTCACTTGCCAAATCCCTAATTTTTGCCTAGATTGCCCCAGGGTGAGGTACTCAATCTAGCGGGATGCAAATATTCTCTTTTTTTTCAAGTCTCTAATTTTTGCCTGAATTACCCTTGCGGGTTCTCCACCGAGACGCTCATTTTTGCCTAAGCCGCCCTTTCGGGTTTTCAACTTAGCGAGCTATTCTGTTTTTTTTATTTGCATATACTTTTTTTTCTAGGCAAAGTATCTCTTAACTGCATCTGAATTCACAGGACGAATGAAATCCTCCCCATCCATTGTTGTAAGCATCAAAGCTCCGCCTGAAAAGGCTCTCTTAACAACATATGGACCCTCGTAGTTTGGAGTCCACTTGCCCCTGGAATCGGGCGCGAAAGACAAAACTTTCTTGAGTACGAGGTCACCTTCTTGGAACACACGAGGCTTGACCTTCTTATCGAATGCTTTCTTCATTCTCTGCTGATATAACTGACCATGACACATGGCAGTTAATCGCTTCTCTTCGATCAAATTCAGTTGGTCGTAACGACTCTGAATCCATTCAGCATCAGTCAACTTGGCTTCCATCAAGACTCTCATTGATGGGATCTCCACCTCTACTGGGAGAACAACTTCCATGCCGTAAACAAGAGAGAAAGGGGTTGCCCCTGTCGAAGTGCGTACAGACGTACGATATCCATGCAAAGCAAATGGCAGCATCTCATGCCAATCTTTGTACGTGACAGTCATCTTCTGGATAATCTTCTTGATATTCTTATTAGCAGCTTCAACAACCCCATTCATCTTAGGTCTGTAGGGAGAGGAATTATGGTGTGCAATCTTGAATTCAGCGCACAACTCATCCATCATCTTATTATTCAGATTAGATCCATTATCAGTAATGATCCTCTCTGGCACACCATAACGGCAAATCAGCTGGTTTTTGATAAACTTCACAACCACCTGTCTGGTCACATTCGCATACGAAGCGGCTTCAACCCATTTGGTGAAGTAATCAATTGCTACGAGAATAAATCTGTGTCCGTTGGACGCTTTCGGCTCAATCATGCCGATCATGTCGATTCCCCACATAGAGAAAGGCCATGGTGATGAAATCACATTCAGAAGTGTCGGAGGAATATGAATCTTATCCGCATAAATTTGACACTTGTGACATTTCTTCACATACTTGCAACAGTCAGACTCCATTGTCAGCCAATAGTAGCCTGCTCTCAACATCTTCTTAGCCATGGCATGTCCATTGGAGTGAGTACCAAATGAGCCCTCATGGACCTCAGTCATCAATAGGTTTGCTTCGTGTCTATCCACGCATCTGAGCAAAACCATATCGAAATTTCTCTTATACAGCACTTTACCACTGAGGTAGAAACTGCCTGACAACCTTCTCAAAGTTTTCCTATCTTTCACAGATGCCCCAGGCGGGTATATCTGGTTCTGGAGGAAATTCTTGATATCAAAATACCAAGGCTTGTCATCTTTCACTTCTTCGATTGCAAATATGTGAGCTGGTCTGTCCAAGCGCATCACAGTAATATTGGGGACATCATTCCACCATCTGACCACAATCATGGAAGCAAGCGTAGCAAGAGCATCTGCCATCCGATTATCCTCTCGAGGAATGTGATAAAATTCAACTTCTGTGAAGAAAGTTGAAATTCTCCTTGCGTAATCTCTATACGGAATGAGACCAGGTTGATTCGTCTCCCATTCTCCCTTGATCTGATTAACAACCAGGGCCGAATCACCATACACATCAAGATACTTGATTCTCAAATCAATGCATTTTTCAAGTCCCATAATACAGGCTTCATACTCTGCCATATTATTCGTGCATTTGAAAGTTAGCCTTGCTGTAAACGGAATGTGTGAACCTTGAGGAGTAATGATCACTGCCCCAATTCCATTTCCATATTGATTAACAGCGCCATCAAACACCATCGTCCATCTGGAACCAGGTTCCGGACCTTCATCAAGTGTAGGCTCATCGCAATCTTTCATCTCCAAATACAGAATTTCCTCATCAGGGAAATCATACTGAACAGATTGATGATCTTCGATCGGCTGGTGCGCTAAATGGTCAGCCAAGATACTACCTTTGATAGCTTTTTGAGCTCGATACTCAACATCATACTCGGACAACAACATCTGCCAACGGGCAATCCTCCCAGTTAAAGCAGGCTTCTCGAAGATATACTTAATTGGATCCATTCTGGATATCAACCAAGTTGTATGATTTATCATGTACTGGCGCAACCGCTTAGCAGCCCAAGCTAAAGCACAACACGTCTTCTCAAGCATAGAGTACCGAGACTCACAATCAGTAAACTTCTTACTGAGGTAGTATATAGCAAATTCCTTCTTCCCTGATTCATCTTGTTGACCGAGTACACAACCCATAGAGTCTTCAAGAACTGTCAAATACATAATCAGAGGTCTTCCTTCCACAGGCGGAGACAATATCGGAGGTTCAGACAGATATTCTTTGATACTATCGAAAGATTTCTGGCAATCCTCGGTCCAATCATGAGACTGATCTTTCCGGAGGAGCTTGAATATCGGCGCACATGTGGCAGTCATGTGGGATATAAACCTGGAAACGTAATTTAAGCGGCCAAGAAAACCTCGGACTTGCTTCTCAGTTTTGGGTGCAGGCATCTCTTGTATTGCTTTGACCTTTGCAGGATCAACCTCAATACCTCTTTCGCTTACCACAAAACCCAACAATTTGCCAGAACGGACTCCAAATGTACATTTATTCGGATTCAGGCGAAGTTTAAACTTCCTCAAACGCTGAAAAAGCTTCAACAAATGCTCAATATGCTCAACTTCCGTTCGGGACTTAGAAATCATATCGTCAACATAGACCTCTATCTCCTTGTGCATCATATCATGAAACAAGGTAGTCATAGCTCGTTGATACGTGGCTCCGGCGTTCTTCAAACCGAAGGGCATCACTCGATAACAGAATGTTCCCCAAGGTGTGATGAATGTTGTCTTCTCCATATCTTCGGGTGCCATCTTGATTTGATTATATCCGGAAAATCCGTCCATAAAGGAAAAGACTTTGAATTTAGCTGTGTTGTCTACCAACATGTCAATGTGTGGTAGAGGAAAATCATCTTTCGGACTAGCTTTATTCAAATCTCTATAATCGACGCACATACGGACTTTTCCGTCTTTCTTAGGAACAGGCACAATATTGGCCACCCATTGAGGATATGTAGAAGTCACCAGAAACCCCGCATCAATTTGCTTCTGAACTTCCTCTTTGATCTTCACTGCCATATCTGGATGAGTTCTTCTGAGCTTCTGCTTCACAAGCACGCACTCAGGCTTCAAAGGCAGGCAATGTTGCACAATATCTGTATCTAAACCCGGCATGTCTTCATATGACCAAGCAAAGATGTCTGAATATTCTCGTAGCAAGCTGATCAAACCTTCCTTGACAGACCCTTCAAGAAGTGCCCCAATCTTCACCAGGCGAACACAATCCTCAGACCCCAAGTTGACTGTTTCCAAGTCTTCGAGATGCGGCTGAATGATCTTCTCTTCGTGCTCAAGGAGACGGGTAATCTCATCAGGAATCCCCTCAACGTCATCTTCTTCTGCCTCAAATACAGGGAATTCAAAATTGGGAGATGGCGTTGGATCATTATGTTCAATGGGTTTTAGGATCAACCTGCATAATGATTTTGGTTAAGGAAAAAACTTTAGAATTTAAACAAGCAAACCATTATGCAGATGAAAAAGATTGCTTTTATTTTTGTTTTTATGGTTTTTTGTGATCACTGATTTCATGCAAAAGAGCAAAAAGTGAAAACAAATGGAAAAACAAATGTTTAACAATGCATTAATTGAATGAAAACATCATTGTATATATGCTTTGCCAACAAGGTCATCACTTCTCCTTTTAGCATGGGAGAAGGGTTTCAAACAAAGTGAACAATTACTCTGATCTATGGATGACCGTAGGAACATCTACAGCGACCCAATTGTGGCAGACACCACCAGGAATAACAAAATTGTTCAGGTCCTCTGCATCCTCTTCCAAGATAGCAGCAGCTTCCTCTTCTTCAGGTCGATCGTCATGGATGAATCCTCCACTCGTGGACAAACCTTGCTCATTATATGCCCCAGAACAGTAGCCAATGCCAGCCCGGGATCTATTGTCTTCAAGTTCAATCACCTTCCCTAATCCAGCAACTGCACCATATTCAATGGCCAGCTTCGCATCACGGTAGGAAGTGAATGAAGGAGACTTCTTCTCGATTGATTCATCAATAGATAAAGCTTGGAACTGAGTTCCAACTTCATCCTCAGCGTCAATGTACGAGAAAGAAGACAGATGGCTGACCAGGAGAGCCTTTTCTCCCCCTACTACAACCAATTTCTTGTTTTTCACAAATTTCAGCTTCTGGTGTAGGGTGGATGCCACGGCGCCAGCCTCGTGAATCCATGGTCTGCCTAAGAGACAGCTATATGATGGGTGGATATCCATTACCTGGAAGGTAACTTGGAAATCACTTGGTCCAATTTTGATTGGGAGATCAACTTCCCCAATCACGGTCTTACGCGACCCATCAAATGCCTTCACAACAACCCCACTCTGCCTCATAGGAGGACCTTGATATGACAATCTGGAGAGTGTGGTCTTTGGAAATACATTTAGGGACGATCCAGTGTCCACCAGCAAATTGGACATTGCATCAGATTTGCAATTCATGGAGATATGTAAAGCCATGTTGTGGTCTCTTCCCTCCTCAGGGAGATCAGCGTCACAAAAGCTCAAAGTGTTGCAAGCGGTGATGTTTGCAACAATACTATCAAATTGCTCAATGGTGACGTCGTGATCAACATACGCCAGATCCAAGACTTTCTGCAGAGCCTCCCTATGGGGTTCTGAGTTCAGCAACAGAGAAAGAATGGAAATCTTGGATGGCGTTTGTAGAAGCTGGTCTACAACGTTGTACTCACTCTTTCTGATGAGCCTCAGCATCTCATCAGATTCTTCATCTACAATGCCGCTCGGGCCAACTGAAGAAACGAGAGTTTTTTGTACGGAGGAGGATGGTTTGGCAACATCACGTGCCTGATTCTGAATATTCACAGCGGCCCCAACCGGACGTTCAGCAGATTCAGAAGCAACAGCCTTAGGAGGCGCATAAAATACACGACCACTTCGGGTCAACCCACTTACATCAGCGACAGTGGTTACAGAAGTGGAAGGTAAAGGTACTTCGACCCCATCTTGGACAGCAACAGGGTTATATCTGAATGGTACAGCTTTATCAGATGAATAAGGCACAGGGCTGGCAGGTTTAATGATCAAGGAAGGGGAAGCCTTCGGCTTGTTGCTATTGTAACGAATAACGACCGGCTCGGGTAACTTGAACACTGGTGAGATGACGTTTACTTCAGGCTCAGCTTTATCAACATTGCGATTCTGCAGAATCTCAATGGTACCTTCATTCAACAGCTCTTGGAGTTCTTTGCATACTTGATCGCAACCCAAGCGGTTAACCGAGCAGACGCGGCACTTGTTGTGGTTATGCTCCAAGTAGCTGTACTGACACAGCAAACGATGTAATTCAACCAACGACTGCCTGATGTGGCTTACATATCTGACCTTGTACTTCCCAAGGCATTCCTGAATCATATTGACAGATTTCCTATGCGCAGGCAATGGGTTCTTGGTGACATTCGGGCTTGAATCTTCAAAGCTCAGAATACCACATCTCACAAGGTCCTGAACCTTGGTCTTCAGCTGAAAACAATTCTCTATATCGTGGCCCGGAGCGCCAGAATGATAGACACAGTGCAGGTCAGGCTTATACCACCACTGAGGGTTGACTGGTATAGCCGGAGGATCTCTTGGAGTAATCAGCTTCCGCTCTATTAGAGAGGGATATAATTCTGCGTAAGACATGGGAATCGGATCAAAACTGATCTTCTTCCTATCATAACTCACATTCGCCTGATTACTTGTGCTACCACGAGGCTGGTAAGCCTGTTGCTGTGGACGAGACTGTTGTTGTTGGTACTGAGGTTGTTGATATTGTTGCTGATGCTGATATTGCTGATGTTGGTATTGCTGATGTTGCTGAGTATTGTCTTTGAAGACAGGTGCTATATGAGCCACCTGGTGCTGATGACCGGCACGACGTGCAGGCTTCCTCTGAACAGAGGGTCTTCTATGCTTGGGCTGGGATTGCACAGCATGTGTTTCCCCTTCTTTCCTCTTAAACGCCCCATATCATTTAGAAGAAGAGCTCTCATCCTTCGCCAACCGTCCTTCACGGACACCTTCTTCGAGACGCATCCCCATGTTCACCATCTCGGTGAAATCAGAGGGAGCGCTTGCTACCATCCGCTCATAATAGAATGAGCCAAGAGTCTTCAGAAAGATCTTGGTCATTTCCTTCTCCTCAAGCGGTGGAGTGATTTGAGCTGCCAGCTCTCGCCACCTTTGGGCGTACTCTTTGAACGATTCCTTGTCCATCTGCGACATGGACCTGAGTTGATCTCGGTCAGGCACCATATCGACGTTGTACTTATATTGCTTGACGAAAGCTTCGCCAAGGTCATTGAAGGATCTGATATTGGCACTGTCCAAGCTCATGTACCATCTGAGCGCTGCACCGGACAGACTGTCTTGGAAATAATGAATCAAAAGCTGATCATTATCAGTCTGTGTGGACATCTTCCTGGCGTACATGACCAGGTGAGCGAGTGGACAGGTGTTCCCTTTGTACTTTTCAAAGTCAGGCACTTTGAATTTAATCGGTATCTTCACACCGGGAATAAGGCACAACTCGGCAGCAAACTTGCCGAATAAATCTTTACCTCGAAGAGTCCTCAGTTCCTTCCTCAGCTCAAGGAATTGGTCGTTCATGGCGTCCATCTTTTCATGAACATCTGAGCCCTCAGACGACTCAGAGTGGTAGATGGTGTCGTCTACCCTTGGCATGGTATGCACGACAGGAGGAGCGGGAACAGGGACCGGGCTAGATGCCGGCATATGAGCAAATGTTGGCGCTGGCAGATCAGGCATAAAACCTGGAGGCATTCCCCAAGGGAACCCGGCTGGCATAGCATTGGGCACATGAGCACTGACTGGCACAGTCGAAGTGGAGACCTCTGAAATGACCGTCCTCTGGACAGGAGTTGCGGGCGGTTGAGCAGGTTGATTTTGAGCAGCGAGGAGTTGCTCCATCAAAGCGCCAAGTCTGGCGACCTCTTCTTTCAATTCTCTGTTCTCTTGTTCTAGCTGCTCCATGACTCTTGCAGAATTGACTCGCGTATAATACCGGTGAGTCAGCTTGTCTTCAAAATAAATGAAGAACACAGTTAGGACAAGAAGACCAGAAACAAAGGGTACCTGCTTATGCAAAAATGATGCATGAAATGCTTGTGCAGATGCTTTATTTTTTCAAGGAACCCTTAGGGTCTTATTTGCAACATTTTGAATAGTTAAAGCATTTTAATTTCTCGTGGAAAATATTTCATTCAATATATCGAGACAAAGAAGTACAACATTTTTGATTATTACAAAGAGAAAAGGCAAATAACATCCTATGGATCCCTAGAAGCTCGGGATGCTGGAAGACGAGAAGTGCAAAGCTTCTTGATCTCTCTCTCATAGGCCGCTTCCATGTCTGCTTTCTCCTTTGCAAGTCGATCATACCTCCTCTTCCAGAATTTGGACGACTGAGGAAGCAGAGAAGTCCAAGTGTCGTTCGGATCGTCGATCACTCGGTGCTCGAGGAACTCAATCATAGCGTCCTTCTCCTTAAGCTGCTGAAGCAATTCTTCTCTTTCACGGATCCAAGCACGTGAAAGGTCTTCTTCTCTCAACTCCTCTACACGTTGGGTAGGGAGGGTTGAAGGCCCAGCCACATCCAATGGTGTAGGTCTCGGATGATCATATGGCATCAAGTAAGTAGCAGCTCTCTGTCTGACCCAAGAGGTGTATGGCTCCAAAGCAATGCAGTTCTTTGGACCCAACTCGTTCCTACTCTTATTGTGAATACTGCGCCAAGCACGGACAAATCTGGCTTTCAGGCCTTGGGGATCTTTACCCTCCTGGAAGAACACACCTTCTAACAGAATGTTATGAGGTTTATCCTTCAGGGGGAACCCAAGCTGACATCGTGCGAGAATGGGATTATAGCTGATCCCACCACATGTGCCAAGAAGAGGCACATTAGGGAATTCACCACAATAATCAATGATCTGGACGGTATCATACACGCGATCATACCAAGTGATATCATCATTGGTGAGGGACATAAGTCTCTGAGACCACCGTAGACATCCCTTGTTCTCCTTGAAAGCAACTGTCTACGGCAAGTGCGAAATAAACCACTTGTACAGCAGGGGTAGACAGCAGACAATAACTCCTCCACCCTTTGCGTTCCTCAAATGCAAAGAGACATAGGCATCGCCCAACAAAGTCGGAACGGGATTAAGAACCGAGAAGATCCTAATAGCGTTCATGTCCACGAACTTGTCGAAGTTGGGAAACAACACCAATCCATAGATGAGCAGCACGAACAAAGCCTCAAAGGCATCCTCACTCATGGCCTTCCCATAAAAGGTAGCTTGAGCAACGAGGAACTCGGAAGGAAAACCCTGAATTCCGCCTTTGGTAGTCAGATTAGCCCTAATCAAATCTTCATCTATGTGCAACAAGCTGGCAATCTCTTGAGCAGTCGGAATACTCTCTAGGCCACTGAACGGCACTTGATCCAGAATCGGAATCCCAATGAGATGAGAATACTCCTCCAAAGTTGGCAACAGCTGGAAGTCCGGAAATGAGAAGCAATGATATAGCGAATCATAAAACTGAGCTAGAGTACTCATCAGCTCTTCGTCAACCTGAGTAGTCAGCAGAGGTAGAAGCTTCCCATAGCGAGCTTTGAAACCCAAGGGATCTAATACATAAGATGTCAGATTCCTTAACTCTTTTACATCGGGCTGTTTAAAGCTGTACTTCTTTGTATGCCTTTTTGGTCTTTCCATGTCTGAAAATTTTGCAAATAAACCCTTTTAAGTTCCTTGAAAATTTTCTTTTTTCTGATGACATGAAGTGCAGATGAATGCATGAATGCATGAATGCAACAATCACACTCAAGGATCAAGCAAGTCACACCAAACAAAGGTCATGGGAAAGCTCATTGTATCCCTAATATCAATCATCCATTTTGGTGGATTTAGGTTTTCACCTTATCAACACCCAAGTTCCATTGATATTAACGGTACATGAACCGGCTCGAACATCCTTAATATCAACCATCCGTTTTGGGGGATTTAGGTTTTATACCTGATCAACGCCCAGGTTCCATTGATATTAAGGTTGTCTGAACGACTCAACCACGAATCACGGGTTTGTTGAGAGTCACGAGCATGGAGTCTCGGTTAAGAACCACCCAAAGGGAGTGTACTAGGGTTTAAACCTGCCAGACATGTTCTACCAGAGGTTCCCATAATCATCGTTCCATCTTTCGAATATTATCGGAGGAACGAATACTCGTATTCCAAAAATATTCTCAAGAGAAACTCTTATGAGTGTAGTATCGCGTAACAATCGCATCAGAACTTACATCTGAACGACCTCCGCACTACGTTCCTAAAAAAATAGGCCAAGATGGGTTTGGTAAACTACGGTCCTTGGCTTCTACGGCACATGATTGAAAGAATAATGCCTAACCACAAATAACTTGTGTGACATTATTAATCCAACATGACCTCCACCAAGTGAATGGACTCGCAAGTCAACTGGCTAAGGAATACTCCACACCAGTCAACAAGACTATGCCATTCTCCTATCCTAGAGTGCACTCGAGTTCGGGTATAGAACTCATCTCACAGATCACCAAAGCAAACAGCAATTGTATATCAAGCAATTCAAACATTACAATCAATACAGTTATCCCAAATGGTACAAAAATATGTCATATAACAAATAACAATATAGCATAACAAGGGTGAAAAGTAGGCAATACCACCAAGGATCGATGTTTCCCCAGCAGAGTCGCCACTTTTCTGTAGCGGTGTATTCGTCGCTATATGATCTATTGATTAAACCATAAGCAAAGCATACAATGAATTCGAGTCGCCACCGCACTTTTATTTATCCAAAGGACTGGCTAAAAAGCGAACAAAAGCCTAAGAAGTTTTACACGTAGAAAACTAATGAAAAGATCAGAGAGTCTGGGTAAGGGGTAAATTACGCAATGGGAAGGTGTTAGGCACCCATCACGTCCTAGGTACTCCTAGGGAGCCCTTTTCACACTTGTTGTATAAAAATTGTTATTTGTTATGAAATATTTATTGTGCAAACATGATTGGGATGATGAGAAAAGAATATACAATTTTTATTGTTTTTGTGTTCGAACGGATGAACCCGTTGCCTACGTACCTTCCATCAAAGGTAAGGATCAAAACGCCGTAGTTCGGCTAAAAGATTTCCAAAAGTTAGTGGATTCAATTTTAAACACAAGCCCTAAGGTCTTACGTTATCCACGGGAGAAAACTCAACCTTATACAAGCGACAAGTCCACCATGTGAGAACAACTTCAACTTGCTAGTGAGGGGTTAACCCTATAATAAGCAAGGAAGACTTACAATTCAATCAACTAAGGGCAAATAGGTGAGATTAACATCAACCAACTAGGATAAATCAAACCTATGGCTAATGTATGAAAACTTAAGCAAGAATGGACAAAGCCACAAAACCATTGAATGGGTGAAGTTAATTGATTATGATTATTCACAAAAGGAGGGTCAAAGTATGTTTAAGATTGATTCAAAAGAAGTATTATGAAATGGAGTTTGAAAAAGTCAAGGACTTGGGGTCCAGGTTTTTAATTTAAAAGCATGAAGATGTTTGCACAATATTTATCTCAAGTTTTGAAAGCAATGTGTGAAAAGGTTTAGGACACAATGGATGAATGGATGAGGATGGACTGTAAAACTTCCTAGAAGGTTCACCTCTTGAAATCATATAGAAGATGACTCAAGTCTGTCCTTTGGAATAGCAATAAGCAGTCAAAATAAGCAAACAAATGATACCGGATGCCACTCAATGGCCTTACTCCAATCTCACAAACAAAAGCAGATACCGGATACCAATAGATGGATTTACACCAATCTCCTAAACAAAGAAACCAGGATGTCGGAAGCCAATAGATGGACTTATTCCAATCTCCTAAAACAAAACGAAACTTGGATACCGGATGCCAATCTGTCTGGGCTTATACCAATATCCAACATATGATCATAGGAAAGCAAAGGCCAACTTGCAGGGACTTACAATTGCATCCTCACATACAACAAATGAAAATGCATCAAGCAAAGAGAAGATGAGTGGCCAATGAGATGGTCTTATACTCACTTCCATATCATAGGAACAATGGCCAATGGATGGTCTTACAATCATCCTCAATGGGCAAACAACAAAGATATGTCACAGAGACAAATGAAATGATCATGCACTAATGAGTAATTGATGATGATAAATGCACAAAGCATGCAAGCAGACATGTGTGTATGAGGTAAGCAATCAATCAATTAAAGTCATTCAGCACACACTATAACCAAACAATCAGGCTCACACAAAAGGGTTAGGCATTGAAGCCAACTGGAATAGGGTTAATGGTGCTCTTAACCTTGCCATCGAGGGGCTAAGGTGAAGCAGATGAAAAGATATGAGGGGTGTGCCTCATTGCTCTTATCCCTGGCCAGGGAGAGCATTTGAATATCAGAAGGTGTGGGAGTTCAGAAAGTAGGAACTCTCTCCACAGATTATTGACTCGATAGATCTTGGGTTTTTACTCACTATGCATCAACACAAGTAGTGTGAGCAAGGTGAGTGACTCACAGAATAGTAGGAGATAGGCTACATATCTCTTGGATTCTACCAATTGCCTTATTTAAAGGACTTTTCCTGCTTGGGACAAATGTAAACACACACAAGCATTGCCTCTTAAGGAGGACTTCAGACAGTTGCCTGGCCAAGTAACAGGCCAGGTCTTCCAGACTACATGAAGATAAGAAGTTATACCTCAATGCAAATTGCTATTAAGCAAAGAAAAGCAAGTTCTTAAAGAACTATAAGCAACTAACGGTACCTGAAACCAGTCAGACGACATCAGTATACAATTCAAAGTTAAATCAAAATGAGATAGAGATCAACAGTCAACACAATCAGTTAAATGTGCAATGCACAAAGCTCAAAGCATGTGAGCCAAGCAACCTACAAAACAAACAAGTTAGTTCATGATAATCAATCAAGCTCATTCAATTTGTAATGATCTCTTTGAAACATTTGTTGCTTAACCTGAAACAACAAACTTAAACATGAGCAACATGACCACTAGGACAAGCCTAGGGTCAAAAAGAGATAAGAAAATCAAAGCAGCAAGTGACAAGTGTCCAAAATCAAGTTCAAACAATCAAGAAACAAACTCAATTGGTTACATGTTCATATCAATCATCATCATCATTTTATAAGCAAATTAGGTCAAAGCATGTCATATAGAAGCTCAAAGAAGTCAACAGAATGATTCAACTCAAATCCAATCTCAAACATCTCAATAAATTCTCATATAATTCATGATCAAACATCATCCATAACATGATAAGCATATCAAATTTCAGCTCATTTGGATAAAGGGAAGTTGGTCAATGAAAATCAGAAAGTCAAAGCAAGTTCAAGCAAGCTCAAAGAAGTCAACCAAACATACATCAACTTCAATAAATCATAAATCAGTGACAACATATGAGAAATGAATGGGACTAAAACCATGATGAACCTTAAGATGTCTACTAATCACATGTCAAATTTCAAGTCCATCCAATTAAGTATGAGAATTTCACAAATCAAATGAGAACATGTGTCACAAAAAGTCAACAAATGACCAAACAGGGGAGAAATTATCAAACAAATAGGAAATGCCATCAATAATTCCATAAAAATTCACATGTAAACTAGACATCCACAAGTGACTTCATGCAAAAATTCAAACCAATTTGAGTTCAATAAGCATGGTAATTAAAATCATGAAGTTGGACATGAATGGTGTGACACAAATTGTCACACCCCTATTCAAAAAAACATAACTCCACAACCAGAAATGATAAATTCACAAACTCTACACCAAAATCACCATGAACATGTCTAGTTTAAGCACAAAAAATTTGGGAAGCATTGGATAATGTATCATCATTTCACAATCAATTTGGTAAGACATACATAAAATGGACCACATGAACAAACCCTAGCACATTTTAAAATCCACACATGCAAAAAATCTGGAAAAATTATCATAAAAAACTAGAGATCAAGAGGAGCAATCCACAAAAAATCCCATCAAAATTGGATTAAAATTGAAGAACTTATGATTTTTCTAAGATTGGCCATCAAAATGAAATAAAAATTGAGAAAATAAAATGATTTAATGAAATATTAAAACGGGAATGGCATTTTCGTAAATAGGGGAGTCACTAAGTGAAACGCTGCGTTTCACTTAGTGAGGTGGCGTGCAGTGATTTATACATGGCAATGGAATAGTGTTTCTCATGCAGAACAAAAATTTCCAGCAACCAAACGCGACCTGGGTTCAACATTTTAGGGTTTATGTTTACTGTTCATCATCATCATCAATCGTGATGAATTTTTTTTCCAGAATTTGGCAACAAGCATAACATTCGAACCAGCAAACCATGCACATCACAAATCCAACCATAATTTTCACTAAATCGAGCTATCAAGAAAGAACCAAGCACAAACATATTTGACAACACAACTTTGAATCCATGTATCTCTCTCAATATGCAACCATTCTTCACGATTTAAAGCTCAAAATAATCAGCATGGCAAGGTCGTCATAAAGCATAGCATGATTTTGAAAAATGAGAGTGTCGAAAATCTTACCAGATTCGAAGAACAATGATGATTTGTGGTTTTCTGGCCGTGCCAAGTAGAAACAGAAGTCCAATGAGGTCCCAGAAGATGAATGGAAGAAGGGTTTTAGCTCAACAATGTTGGGTTATGCTCAAATCAAAAGCTGCCATGGAAAAGAGCTTAATGGAACAATGATGCTTCCTTGCTTACAGTTGGAAGATGATGCTCACAAATGCTCCAAGAATGTTGGTATGTGATGAAGCAACCAACAGGGCACGAGTTCCTTTGGGGTTTTTTCAGAAAAATTCAAGTGTAGAAAATTGAGTGTTTGAGAGAGAATGAAATTTTTGATCTGTTTGTGAAGTGTGGCTAGGGTTTCCTCAGCAGGAAATGTGAAATATATACTGTGTTTAGCATGGCTTAAGTTTGGTTAATGAATGGTTAATTGCATTTAGCTCAAAAATGGAGTGTTTTTGGTTAATTGATGGATTTCACTTAAGTTGCATGTCCATGTGCTACAGCTGCGAAAATGGGCCTTTCCTTTTTAATTCAAGTCAACTAAAAAATGCCATTTTGATTGGTTGAGTTTTGGTAAAATGTGATGAAGGATTTGGATAGAGCACATCAAATATGACTTGTAGCAAAAAACCTCACTCAATTTGGCCAAATGGTTTGGAAGATATGACACTTTGAAGTTCAAAACTTTTTGAGAATGATTTGATCATAACTTGCTAACCACACATGAGAAATGAGTGTTCCTTGACTTTTTAAAAATGGGAGAACAAGATCTTCAACTTTCATGTTGGGCAAAAATTCATTTGAAGCTTGTATGATGATGTAATTTGGAGGAGAAGAACTTTCCATTTTTGGCAAATTCCAATTACAGGTCAACTTTCTATTTTTGGAAATTTCTTGTCTGACTTCAAATTCTTCACTGTGGATGTTTGACATGTTATATGAGGCTTATATGGACATGAATGAGACTTCTCAGACCAATTCCCATCATCAAATCACTGATTAAATGCACAGTTGACCACAATTGACTTTGCTAGGGTTTTGGTTGACTGAACCATGTTCTGATGAATTCCAAACCCCTACCACTTGATATCTTGATCCAAAATGATGTCACAACTCATATGAACTCTTGATGAATGATCATGGTGCCCAAATTCTTCAAGAATGGCCACCATCCATTGCTCAATGGCTGATTTGACTGTTTGACCTAGTTTGCTTCATCTGCAAGTAACATGGTTAGATGACAATAATTTTGTACTTTTGGTTAATAGACAGATGAAAAGCAATGATATACAAATGCAAAACATGCTTGGTGATCAAGAATCACACTCACAAGATAACCCACCCACTAGGAGGGAAGCAAAGGTGCACAAAGATCCTTGA
The DNA here is from genome assembly GCF_024323335.1 of Lathyrus oleraceus. NCBI lineage: Eukaryota > Viridiplantae > Streptophyta > Magnoliopsida > Fabales > Fabaceae > Lathyrus > Lathyrus oleraceus. The sequence continues at coordinate 454,911,474 of NC_066581.1, read as the reverse complement.
GGCAATGATATGGTATGATATGATGCCATGAGGGATCTTAGGGACAAAATTGGGGTCTTACATTAAGTACCAAATATCTTTCAGTAGAAAATACTTATTTAAAAGGATTTATCTCACACTCTCGTGATTGTTGATTCGGACTATAGCTTTAAGTCAGAATGTACACTCTCGCTGTCCCATTTGAAGTTAAAAATACTTTTTGAAAATAAATAAGTTCTAATTGCTTTTAAAGTGCTCTCGCTGTTTTTAAAATCAATTCCTAGTTTTTACTATCCAGTTCGACCCTCACGCTCTCGCGATTGTTGGTTCTCACCTTAGTTAATTTCCCACTCTCGTGGCAAAATCGTATTAAATAGCTTCTCACTCTTGTGACAAAGTTAATTAAATTTAAATTAAAAACCACAGCCAAAAAGACTGTTTGAGGAAAGAAGTTTTACACCGATTATTATTAAATCCTGTCTAATTAAATTGTTACATACCGATATCGATAGTTTAGCTGGACATGTTAAACAACGCAAACACAGACGAACATAAACATATCAACAATAAAACAAACATGATTACAATAATAATAAAGCAATAACAATTGAATAAAAACCTGGAAATTGGATTAATAGAATATGTCGAATCTTGAAGTACTTGAGCAGTCCTCCACAGGTCGGTAGGATTCTGCCTCTTCGAAATAATGGCTTAAACTAAATTAAATAAATTGTAGTAGTTTCCCAGTGTAGGAAACTACTACTTTGGCTAAATGAAAGGCAAAAAGGAAAAGGGGAAAATCAAAGCTCTGAATGGTAAAAGAAAATTAATGTTGCTGAAGAAAAGTAAAAGGAAAAATAGAATTGTTGTGAAAAAAATGCAAAGAGAAAAAGGTCTTCAAAGCTGGCTTCCAAGAGAAAAATTAAGCGTCCCTATAGGTTTCCAACTTCTATCTTTTTATATCCCCCATTAGGTCTTGGCAGTTGAGAGAAACAAGGATGACTTGGTTGAGTGAGGAAATCACGGGCAAGTGGCTGACCAACGAGAATTTAGGCCTGTTGGATCACTTATGTTGACTGTTTCAAGGCGCTGATTTTGGACGCGTGACGTTCGTGATGGGGCTGTGACGGTCTTCACAGGCTGGGCATGTCGGTCGTGACATACTTTATGACGGTCGTCACATCCACAAAGTTTGTATTCTCTGTTTTTCTGTTTTTCTGCTGCTTTCTCTTCTATTTCTTCTTCTTTTCCTTCCTTTTCTATACTTTGCTCATTTAAGCATGGGGATTGAAATACCTGCAAAAATAACTCGAACACTTGCGGAATAATCGGAATATAAATGAAAGTGTTACAATTTTTGAGTGTAAATCAAGGCAAATATACGATGTATTTTCGCGTTATCAATTTCTGGTTTTTATGTCTCTAACTTTTGCCTGGATCGTCCTTGCGGGTTTTCAATCCACCGAGACGCTCATTTTTTCCTAAGCAGCACTTTCGGGTTTTCAACTTAGCGAGCTGTTATTTTCCTTTTTTAGGAAAAGTATTTCTTGATTGCATCGACATTCATAGGACGAGTGAACTCTTCACCATCCATAGTTGTAAGAATCAAAGCACCGCCTGAAATAGCTCTCTTAACAACATTTGTGCCTTCATAATTAGGAGTTCATTTTCCCCTAGCATCAGGTTTGAAAGATAGGTTCTTCTTGAGCACAAGGTCACCTTCTCTAAAAATATGAGGCCTGACATTCTTATCAAAAGATTTCTTCATTCTTTGTTGATATAATTGACCATGACATATGGCAGTCAATCTCTTATCTTCAATCAAATTCAACTGATCATATCTGGTCTGACACCATTCAGCTTCAGTCAACTTGACTTCCATCAAAACACACAGTGATGGGATCTCAACCTCTGCGGGGAGCACAATTTCCATTCCATAAACAAAAGAGAAAGGGGTTTCCCCTGTCGAAGTGCAGACGGATGTACGATACCCATGCAAAGCAAATAGGAGCATCTCATGCCAATCTTTGTAGGTTACCACCATCTTCTGAATGATCTTCTTGATGTTCTTATTTGCAACTTCAACAACCCCATTCATCTTAGGTCTATAGGGAGAAGAATTATGATGTACAATCTTGAAGTCTTTGCAAAGAGCTTCCACCATGTTATTGTTCAAGTTCGATCCATTATCAGTAATGATCTTACTTGGCACACCATAACGACATATGATCTGATTTTTGATAAACCTCACAACAACTTGCTTGGTTACATTTGCATACTGAAGCTAGCGGAAATATACCCGAACGTATCACACGCTTGAACATACAACAGAGTCACCATCGAACTTTATTTATCCCCAAAGGGAAGGGAAAACATCGATAAAACCTAGGGGAAATAGTTATACTGGGTAAGGAAGTTGGTTATGCAAGGGGAAGGTATTAGCACCCCAAACATCCATGGTATTCCATGGGAAACATTTTGATTGTTCTCGCTCGAATAAGTGTTATATCTAAAGATTACTTGCAAAAGAATGAAGGGAAAGGAAGGAAATAGATAAAGTGCTCGGTGAGGATTGGGGCCCTCATGCCTACGTATCCTCATAGTGCAATGAGGAATTCATAGCTTCGTAGTTCGAAGAACTAGAGGCGGGAGATGAACAAAATTGTGATCAAGGTATGGTCTAAACCAAAGAACAATGTTTTGAGCTCCAACAAGGGTGAAAAGATGAACCCAAGAGTAAGGTGGCTGTTACGATACGTGGACCAACAGGCCGCCACTATAGGGTAAAGCCGAAAGGATGAAGGAATAGGTGTTTGGGCACGGTCCCAAACATCTCTTGGTTCACAAGGTGACGTAAGAAGGAGTACAAAGGGATAGTATATTTGGCTCAAAGATAACTGGTATATCACATTGAGTGAAGGAAGGTATAATATGAGTGCATCATGGAGAAGAACGGAGTGAAGTGACCGAAGTCACAGAGTTGAGTATCTAGTGACAAGTGACTGGAGAAGTGTTGTGTGAAACCGAAAGGTGAATGTGTATTGGAATCCATAAGAGAAATGAGATTTCTACCATAGAGGGAAATAACTCTAACCCTACATTGACCAGCAGGCCGCCACTATAGGGTGTTTAGCCAAAAAAGGAAGGAGTTAAATGTTTGAGGTTGTAGCCCAAACATATCTAGGTAGAAATGCGGACTACATTAGTCCTAAAAGGATATATATGGATATCCAAATAAAGTGTATTTCGATGTCAAAGAGACAGTATGTCATTGGGTGAACAATTTATGATCAATGGTAGGTAGTGAATAGAGAAAGATATGTGATGCCCTAAGAAGAAATAAGGAATAATTAGAATTATGCTCGCCAAGGATTCACCTCCTCGTGCCTACGTATTCTCATTGTGCAATCAGAAAGTCAGAGAAATCATAGTTCGGAACCACGAGATTAGAGAAAAAGACATTTGTCTAAGCAACAAGGGCTAACAAGACAAACACCAATTTCAGAGGTTAACTTCCATGAAATAAGGAGAGAGATATTTGTATAACCAACGGGGGCTCACAAGACAAACACCAATTCAAGGAATGATTGCAGTATAAAGAATGGTATCACTTACTAGGGGAACAAATAGTTCAAGATCAAATAAGAATAGTATCTTGGATCCAAGAAGGAGATAGACTCTGAATCAGAGAGAAAGGTAGACGCGTACCAATACGTGGACTAGCAGGTCGCCACTATAAGGTAAAGCCAAAAAGAAAGGCTGGATTAAGTGTTTGGGTTATAGCCCAAACAACTCTCGATTGAGGTGGACTGTCGTTAAGACATCCCAAAAGGGTAGACAAGGAGTCCAAGGGGAAATATGATTGATCTCGAAAAGATGGTATTGCTTGAATGAATGAAGAATAATTGATTGGATATAGAAGGTAGGTTGATAAATAAGATAGCTCGCGAAGAATCTGGGTTCTCCTGCTTACGTACCCTTATAGTGCAATAAGGAAATCAGAGCTTTCGTAGTTCAACCCACTAGGGCTGAAAGCAAGGTAATTACAGAGGCAAAAGAATAATAGAATGATACAATTGAAGTGATTAGAATGGAGGAGGAAAAGACTTGATAATTGTAGAATAAGAATCACACTAAAGTCTACGAGTAAAGGTGGATACTGTAGCGGGGTATTCGTTACCTTTAGATTTATTGACTAAATCAAAAGAAAATCATACAATTCGAGTCGCCACCCCACTTCTATTTATCCAAAGGAAAGGTTAGAAAGCGAACAAAAACCGAGAAGTTTTATCGAATCAAAAACTAATAAAAATGTCAGAGATCTGGGTAAGGGGGCTGGTTATGCAATGGGAAGGTTTTAAGCACCCAAAACATCCTTAGTACTCTAAGGGATCCCTTTTTGCAAAGTGCATTGTAGGTTGGTATTTGTGAAAATATTTGTGCAAACATGATTGGGGAGATGAGAAAAGAATATACATTATTTACAATTTTGTTATTTGAATGGATGAACCCATTGCCTACGTACCATCACAAAGGTAGGATCAAAACCTCGTAGTTCGGGGTAAAAATCTCAAAAAAAGATTGGTGAATTGATTTGATCAAAAGCCTTAAAGTCTTTTGTTATCAAAGGGAGAAAACTCAACCTAAACCAACAATCCACCATGTGAGGAGAGCTTCAACATACTAGTGAGGGGTTAACCCTATAATAAGTATGGAAGACTTATAGTCCAATCACTAAGGATAAGGTGAGGTTTACATCAACTACTATGATAACTCAAACCTATGGCTAATATTTATGAAAAAAGGTTTTAACAAAGGTGGTCATTGGAACCACAAAAATCACTTGAAGTGAGTTGTAGTTACAAATTAGAAGTATTCACAAAATGAGGTCAAAGTATGAATTAGAGTTCCTTTACAATGAGTATTAGTGAAAAGAGTTTGAAAAATCAAAGGCATATGGCCTAGGTTTCTAGTTTTAAAAACAATGTCAATGTTTGCACAAAATAAGTTTGGCTTGGGTTAGAGTGGAGAGAAGAAGAGAAGGGCTAGTCCTAAACATGCAAAGATGAGAGAAGAGATAAAACCCTTGGAGTTCCTTTCTTGAGATCATAAAGATGATTCAAGATGCTCCTTTCCTTTGGACTTAGCAAGCAACAAACAATCAAAACAATTAAAGATTCAAGCTCCTAGGATCTCCATTTGGCTTGTCTTTCTTAACTTGGTTATCCATGACAATGGTCCTTCTTACTATCTCAAGTTTGGATTCCATATCACACCAGAACAAACAATCAAAAAGTTCACAATTCAATAAGAGGAATAGACAAAGAAATAATTTTGGATTAGGGGTCCTTTCAAGTCAACTTCAAGATTAAGCATTCTAAAGGCATGAGGCCTAGTTTCTCTTTAACAAGTTTAGCCTTCTAAAGGCATGAGGCCTAGTTGCTCTTGAACTCCATTAAGCATAGGTAAGGTCCTAATTCTAAGTCCTTTCTCCTTTTTGCATTAGGTTCACACAAACAAAGACAAAACAAGCACAAGGCAATAATATATTTACACAATAATGTGCTCAAGTGAGCAAAAGGAAAATAGCATAAACATAAACATGAGCTCAAATAATCAAAAGGAAAAGACAATATGAATAAATGAGCAAGAAATTAAATTGCATTGAAGTAACTTACAAGAATTAAATGCTTGAATTAAAAGTTAGTAATTAATAATTAGTGTTAGTGTGCCCTAAGGCAATTTAGCGCTATGTTAAGCAATCGTAAGTGGACTAATATAATAGTCACACCTATCTGAGGCCGGTCAATAAAACTATAGGCAAACAAACACAAGTTAGAGACCATGACTAGTAAGCCAAGCTCCTACAACTTGCCATGCCAAAAGAAAAGAAGGAAAGGCCTTGTATGGATTTCAGGTTCTTTGTTTGACCAAGAAGCAACCTATCTTGGACACAAAGCAATTCACTTGATCATTGATCAAGTTGAATTTGATTTGGATCAAAGAAGGTTAAGCCTCTCATATGTCAAGACTAACCACAAATCATTAACTCATTGGCCAAAATAAAAAGAAGAAGATGAAGATGTAATGAAATGAATAGAAAATGAGAATTCAAATGACATAAACAAAACACAATGATCAAATGTGAATGAAATCAACATCAATCAATGGTAAACAGAAGTGAAATGAAGATTAGAAGTCAAGAAAGGTCAAACATATTTTTGACATTTTTTTGGAATTAAAATGATACATAAAATAAAATGGACAAAATATGGTCAAACTTCAAATTCAATTCAAATCAACTTGGATTAGTCCAATTGAATCATCATAAGTCTAACATGGTCAAACAATGTTTGACAAAAATTTTCAGCATTTTTTGAAAACAAAAACTATTTTAAAATCAATTAAAAGCATTAAAATATAACATAAATGAATTAAAATCTCAAATAAATCTCAAATCAATTAAGAAATTGATGAGAATATTTTCATAGACTTATCATGATCAAATATGTTAAGAAAATATTTTTGGAATTTTTGAATATTAAAAAGTATTTAAAATGAATTAAAAACTATCAAAAACAAAATAATTCACAAAAAATATTAAATGGAATCACAAAAATAATTAAAAATCAGATTATGAAACTAGATTTTAAAAGAATTTTTTTGCAATTGGTCTCATATTTTTGTGATTCCAAATAAAAGAGTTATGAATTATTGAAAATAAATGGAATAAAAGGAAAATAAAACAGAAATTGAAAAATATGGAAAATCAGGAAGCGTTGGATCCACATTCATTAATTGACATGGATAATCCATTGGCTCAGAGATGTGCGCTCATGGTGAACATTAGTCAAGTGCGTTGCAAAACGTATTAAAACAAGTCAAATGAAACAAGGGCTCAGATTAGATCATGGCAGTTGGATCCAAAGGCCGAGGAGATTCCACGTGGGGACGGTGGTGGAAATCACCGTCTTCTCCGGTGAGCAAACAGAAACCGGCCACCAGTTGCAGGTTTTGCAACCTCAACCAAACTACACGTGCCTTATACCAAATTAAAGCTGGGGTGATGTACATCACCCCTAAAACCTTGGATTTCTCTCAAGATCTCTATTGAAGGAGAAATATGAGATGGAAAATCCAGGTGGTCAATCTGAAATGCATCAATTCACAAAATTAAAGCCACCATTGGCTTGCCTCTCACACGAGGACTTCAGAGAACCAAACAAACACAAGAAAAGCACAATATATGATGAGATTCAGATCAAAACAGTTGAGAGGTAAACCTTTGAAGTACAACTTTGATGAGCACGATCTAACCAAACTCTTGCTTGCAGCTTGATCTTGAGATGATGATGATGCAAGGCTTAGGAATTGGAAACTGAAGATCAACCAAGGAAGTTAAAATTCAAGTTTTAAATTGAGAGAAAAAATTCAGAATTCTTTTTAAGTGAGGTTGGGTATGGATTGCAGCAGAGCTTTAGGCGCCTTCAGGTTGATAATTGAATGAAGCAAGGTTCCTATTTATAACTGAAATGCAAGGCAAGGTGAGGAGAAACTCGTGTGCATGATCATTGGGTCCTCCATGCATGGGCCTGTACAGGTGCATGTGAGGCCCAAAACCAATTGGAAATGCAAGCTGAAGTCACTTGGAGTTGAAATGGACGTGTGGTTTGAGTGGCAAATGCTTGTGCATGAAGTTTCATCACGAATTCCATAATTGGGCATAAATGTTCCCCTCTTCGAAAGTCACTCTTAGAAAATCCAAACATAGGCATGTGAGTAATGGTTGGAAAGGTCTTGAAATAAGGAACAAAAGTTATGTTGGACAAAAATCCATTTGGAGTATGGAAATTTATGAAAACTGGTCATAAAGTTTGATGTACAAAACATGTCTTTGAAAAATTTGCCAAAAATGACCAACTTCAAGCCCTTCTGTTTCAATGATGAAAGCCTCAAATGGAAAAACCTCCAACATCAAAGTTGTATATCTTTGCAAGATTATAAATTTGGACTTAAATTTTGTATCATTTGTATTTTTTATGAGAAAGTTATGGGCACTTAAAGTTGGACTTTTTCAAGATTCAATGGCTTTGGTCCAAAGTGACCTATAATGTTTTGTATTATCACATGTGTTTCTTTTAGGATTATGAAACTTTATACAACATAACATTTTAAGTAGACATATTAAGATTTCCAATTCAATTGGTATCACCTCAAAATCATAAAAATTGAAGGAGTTAGGTCCTTGGGAAGTTGACCCAAAATTAGGGTTTTAGTCAAAATGACCTATACTATTTTGAAATGAATGATGACCTTACAAGTTTCAAATGGATTTTTGATGAACATGAAAGTTGTTCATATGGTTCTTAAGAACATTGTTTCTCTTTGGGTAATCTTCATTTGACAAACTTATCAAAAGTTAGGTCTCAGTGGATTTGAATTTGGTCAGATGACTTGACTGGTCAACTTCTCAAGTCCAAACTTCAAATCTTGTTGAATGAATGATTGAGGGGCCTCACATAGGCTCATATATGAATAAAATAATGAATGAAATAACTTCCCTTGATTATATTTGATCATAGGTTGAGGTTGCTTCATGAGCAAGGCATAGTCAATGCACAGTTGAATTAGGGTTTCCTTGGGAAACAATCCTCAAGCTCTTTGGTTTATCTTGATCAAATTGGAAAATTGAGATACTTGGGAGACATATATGATGATGGAGAGATTTGGGAACCATTTTCATGCTTAATTTCATCTTCATCTAGCCACTTTATTGAGCATAGGAACCTCCTAGGAGCAAGGGCACATGTGATCACTTGAGCTTCAAAACAAAAGAAGTTAGTGACATATTTTTGTGCTTTTGGTTAGTAAACAAAATAAGAAAAGTAATAATATACAATTCAAGCATGCTTTGTGGCCTCAAACCAACTCACACAAGTCCCAACGCTAGGGTTAAGGATCCACACATGCTATGATCCTTGAGGCAATGCAATGAGCAATGATATGATGCCATGAGAGATCTTAGGGTCAAAATTAGGGTCTTAAAGATGCCCCTATTTAAGGCCATTCTAGCCGGAGATATGAAGGTTAAAATCTTCGTCTCGACGAGGTAGAATGGGCTTAAATAATAACAAAGAGACGAATTTTGGTCCCTAAGAGACCTCATGATGCAAAATGTATGTATGGAAAAGTTAATACTCCGTGGGGAAGTAGAGCCACAAAGAAAAAGAAATCAAGGGAAACTGAAAGTCCATAGGAGTAATACACTCACTAGGGAGACAGAGACTCTGGGGAGAAATAAGGGTAAAAATGCGTGAGCAGGTCACAACTTAAGAACTGGCTGGGAGACCCGAAGGGATTCCATGAAACTAAATCAATGGAAAGACTCGTTCTGACGCAAAGATGCATGTATTAGGGAATATGCCAATACAACAAACTATCCACAAAGGATACTTAGGATAAAAATCCGGACTCAGGTGGGGTAATCCACTAAGGACTTAGCTGAGGAAAACAATGAGATATTACCAACATCTGGGTAATAAACTCAAAAGGAGACATGTTATTAAAACACCGGTATAAGGGTGAGAGAATAACACGCTCAGGGAGAAAGAATATCTAAGACCGGTATAAGAGTGAGAGATATCAATTAACCGAAACATCTGAGGAGAACCAAAAAGGCATATCTCAACTCAGGGAAATCTGACTCCACAGGGGACAAAAAGTCATAATAGGGAGAAGAAGGAAGGAACACCAGGGATACCGGTTACTGGGCATATAATAGGTGACCAACTAGGCATGAACTGAGAAAATATCCAAGACACTCATCATCCGAAGGGAGGGCTGAAAAAGCAAACTCGTCTTACATGATGGACATTCGATTCCATAAGGAAATGTGAATCTTACTCGACTGGGGAAGAAAAAGACTTCGACCGAAGAGCGCATGAGATATATTATCTATTACCGTCATAACGTAGATAATACACTCACATGGAAGATTATCCGCAACCGGTTACTAGGTTAATAAAGGATAAATCGACCGAAAAGAAAGGACATCAGGATACCGGTTACTGAGTATAAAATGATGACCAATCCAAAGGAGAAACAATCATTACCAAACAAGGGTAAATGAGAGATAACTCGTTGGGGATATATTGACAAAAGCAACGATCCCAAAGATATATCACCGATTACTGGGCGGTATACTCAAAAATGAAGGAGTATCAATACCGAATATTGGATAAAGATAACCAACAAAGAGGGGATTACATCTACCGGTTACTGGGTAGAAAACCACAGAAATAGGACTTACAACTACCAGTTATTGGGTAGAAGGCCACCACCTCCGTCGGGGAGAGAATGAACAATTACTCTTTATTGAGTAATTGATCACCTGAACCACAGGGAACTGCAGGGGAAATAACAAGAAAGGAGTCAATCTAGGAACAAGCTAGAAAGACACAATCAAACAAGACTCAACCCAATGAGGATATAACTCAGGGGAGTAATTCCATCCCAATACATATTTAGGGAGGAAACTGAAACAAGATCATCCACGCGGATATAACTCAGTGGGGAATATAGAAGGAAAGATAGACATTTTCTGCCTATGGGGCTGACTCTAAATGGAGAGATCAGACACAAACATCTGCTTGGGGAAGAATATTTCACCACTAGCAGAAGATGACAAGCAAAGATATATGGCAAAGAATGCAACATGAATATCTGAATGCTATAATTATGCATGTATATGCGTGGTTTATGTATGATTAATGCTGACAAACATACATATCTAACACAAACAGGTCCAAGAAACAATGGACAGACATCCGGTATAACATCTCAAAAGAGAAAGCCAGGCCCACAGGAGAAAATCTAATCTGGTGGGGAGCAACAAATACCAGGAGACATAGACTGCCGCTGGGGAAGCAAGCAGAGTCACTGCCGGGAACAAAGACCACCGCTGGGGATCAGAGGCCGTTGTTGGGGATAAGCAAAGGTCACAATTACCAAATGCCGCGAATCTTCAAACAGTTCTCGGGAACCGCTGAAGAAACATTTCTGCCACCGGGAGAAGGAACAAATTTCTCCGCTGGGGAAGCTATAGAGTCACCGTCAGGGGTTTGCTGTTGAACAGACAAAAGATCCGATGTAGAGGAAACTCTATCGGGGAGCTCAACACGGATAAGATCCATCATAGAGGAAACTCTATTGGGGAACTTATCAGGGGGAAAGATATGAAATTCTGTGGGGAACAACCACCAAACAGAAGTTTCAACAAACAAAACACTTCCTTTCATCTGCCGAAGAGACACCTCTGTCAAGGAGAAAGAACCAATGCTCCTCTGGGGAAGGACACAACATCTACATCACTAGTCCTGCTAGGAGGAAACTTTCCAATAAGGAGGGGAATAGAAATTACCAGGCTCTGATCAGGAAACTCCACTGGGAAAAGACTGTAGGCGACCGAACTGGGGAAAACCTGATGTGAGCAACCCTACTAAGGATGAGTGGTAAGCAAACTTGCTGGGGAGAGACTGCAAGCCAACCTGCTGAGAATTTCCACTCATGCTGGGAGTTTCTGCTCTCTCTGCGGGAGATTTCCATTTATGCCGAGGGAAAGGCCAACTTCCTCGAGAATAGATAGCATATCAATTTTTGTCAACCTATAAGGGATTTTAGGTCAGTCCACACAAGGGATGACAACCGTATATTTGATAAAACACAAATGCTCGACTCATACTTCCTGGGGATCTAAGGATGTAGGTATACACATCTCCAAGAAGATCAAGGCCAACAATCCAGACTTTCTGGCGACTTGATGACGTATCACTCTCCGTTGCGCTCACTGAGGAGACAACCTGAAAGATGATGAAGAGGATACAAATATGCCAGGAATATGAACAAATGTCTTACCCTTTTGGAGATCGTACTATCCTTGGGAGAGCACTGAAGACATTCCATTTATCTTTTCAATCATTGTGAATGTTCACTTTGTTTAAACACAATTTATAAAAACTTTATTTGTTTAAAACAATGATATTTATCAATTAAAACATGCAAACATTTGTTAAACAGAAACAAATAAGAGTGTGAAGAATTGGATAAAGGCTCAAATTTATTTGATAGAATGGTAGTCCGCAAATGGCGAAACCCCATGGATCTTTACAAATTTGAAATTGGTGATATATATTGGAAAAAGGGCTACATTGAACATAATGACCATTTCTCCACCAATTCTAAATCCAATGTATTTGAAGCTTTAGTTGACGATGACTGAGCGAGAATCTTTGACACATGACAACTTGTAGAACAAAGTCTTGTCAGGATGCAGTTACTTGCCAAATCCCTAAATTTTGCCTAGATTTCCCCAGGGTGAGGTACTCAATCTAGCGGGATATATATTCATTTTTTATGTCTCTAAATTTTGCTTGGACCGCCCTTTCGGGTTTTCAATCCACCGAGACACTCATTTTTGCCTAAGTCGTCCTTTCGGGTTTTCAACTTAGCGAGCTATTCTGTTTTTATTTTAGGCGAAGTATTTCTTGACTGCATCTGAATTCACAGGACGAGTGAGATCCTCCCCATCCATAGTTGTAAGTATCAAAGCACCGCCTGAAAAGGCTCTCTTAACAACATATGGACCTTCATAGTTTGGAGTCCACTTGCCCCTGAAATCAGGCACGAAAGACAAAACTTTCTTAAGCACGAGGTCACCTTCTCGAAACACACGAGGCTTGACCTTCTTATCAAAGGCTTTCTTCACACTTTGCTGATATAACTGACCATGGCACATGGCAGTTAATCTCTTCTCTTCAATCAAATTCAACTGGTCATAACGACTCTGAACCCATTCCGCCTCAGTCAACTTGGCTTCCATCAAGACTCTCATTGATGGGATCTCAACCTCTACGGGAAGCACAACCTCCATGCCATAAATAAGAGAGAAATGGGTTGCCCCTGTTGAAGTGCGGACAGATGTACGATAACCATGCAAGGCAAATGGCAACATCTCATGCCAATCTTTGTATGTAACAACCATCTTCTGGATAATCTTCTTGATGTTCTTGTTAGCAGCTTCAACAGCCCCATTCATCTTGGGTCTATAGGGAGAAGAATTATGATGTGCAATCTTGAATTTGCTACACAACTCTTTCATCATCTTGTTGTTCAAGTTAGATCCATTATCAGTAATGATCTTGTCTGGCACACCATATCGGCATATGAGTTGATTCTTGATAAACTTCACAACCACCTGACTGGTCACGTTTGCATATGATGCCGCTTCAACCCACTTGGTGAAGTAATCAATTGCTACGAGAATAAAACGGTGACCGTTAGACGCCTTAGGCTCTATTATGCCAATCATGTCAATTCCCCACATGGAGAAAGGCCATGGTGAGGAAATAACATTCAGAAGTGTCGGGGGAATATGAATCTTATCCGCATAAATCTGACACTTATGGCATTTCTTCACATAATTGCAGCAGTCAGACTCCATTGTCAGCCAATAGTAGCCTGCTCTCAACATCTTCTTTGCCATAGCATGTCCATTGGAACGGGTACCAAATGAAACCTCATGGACTTCAGTCATCAACAGGTCTACTTCGTGTCTATCCACGCATCTGAGCAGAACCATGTCAAAATTCCTCTTATAAAGCACATCGCCATTAAGGTAGAAACCGCCAGATAATCTCCTCAAAGACTTCTTATCTTTAACAGATGCCGCAGGCGGGTAAACCTAACTTTGGAGAAAGCATTTGACATCATAATACCATGGCTTATCATCTTTCACTTCTTCAACTGTAAATACATGAGCTGGTCTATCCAAGCGCATCACGGTGATATTGGGAACTTCATTCCAATAGTTCACCACTATCATCGAAGCAAGCGTAGAAAGAGCATCTGCCATCCGATTCTCATCTCGAGGAATATGATGGAAGTTAACCTCAGTAAAGAAAGTTGAAATCCTCCTCGCATAATCTCTATATGGGATGAGGCCAGGATGATTCGTCTCCCATTCACCCTTAATCTGATTAACAACAAGGGCCGAATCACCATAAACGTCAAGATGTTTGATCCTAAGATCAATACACTCTTCCAAACCCATAATACAGGCCTCATATTCCGCCATATTATTCGTGCATTTGAAAGTTAGCCTTGCTGTAAAAGGAAAATGTGTGCCCTGAGGAGTAATAATCACTGCCCCAATACCATTTCCATATTGATTAATAGCGCCATCGAACACCATACCCCATCGGGAACCAGGCTCCGACCCTTCATCGAGCGTAGGCTCATCGCAATCTTTCATCTTCAAATACATAATCTCTTCATCAGGGAAGTCGTACTGAACAGACTGATAATACTCAATTGGTTGATGTTCCAAGTGGTCAACCAAGATACTACCTTTAATAGCTTTCTGAGCTCGATACGCAAATATCATACTCAGACAACAGCATCTGCCAACGGGCAATCCTCCCAGTTAAAGCAGGCTTCTCAAAGATATACTTGATTGGATCCATTTTGGATATCAACCAAGTTGTATGATTCAACATATACTGGCGTAAGCGCTTAGCAGCCCAAGCCAAAGCACCACATGTTTTCTCAAGTGTTGAGTACCAAGACTCACAGTCAGTGAACTTCTTACTCAAGTAGTATATTGCATATTCTTTCTTCCCTAATTCATCTTGCTGACCAAGGACACAACCCATAGAATCATCAAGCACTGTTAAGTACATAATCAATGGTCTCCCTTCAACAGGCGGAGACAGAATCAGAGGCTCGGACAGATACTCTTTGATACTATCAAAGGCCTTTTGGCAATCCTCGGTCCAATCATGACGTGATCTTTCTGGAGGAGCTTGAATATAGGCACACATGTGGCAACCATGTGGGATATAAATCTGGAAATATAATTCAAGCGGCCAAGAAAACCTCGGACTTGCTTCTCAGTTTTGGGCGCAGGCATCTCTTGTATTGCTTTGACCTTGGCAAGAACAACTTCAATACCTCTTTCACTGACAATAAAGCCCAATAACTTGCCAGAACTGACTCCAGATGTACACTTGTTCAGATTCAGGTGGAGTTTGTACTTCCTCAAACGCTGAAAAAGCTTTAACAAGTGCTCTACATATTCAACTTCCGTTTTCGACTTTTCAATCATATCACCAACATATACCTCAATCTCCTTGTGCATCATATCGTGAAACAAGGTAGTCATAGCGCGTTGATACGTGGCTCCGGCGTTCTTCAAACCGAAGGGCATCACACGATAACATAATCTTCCCCAAGGTGTGATGAATGTTGTCTTCTCCATATCCTCGGGTGCCATTTTAATCTGGTTATAACCGGAAAATCCATCCATAAATGAGAAGACTTTGAATTTAGCTGTATTGTCTACCAACATATCAATGTGTGGTAGAGGAAAATCATCTTTTGGACTAGCTTTATTCAAGTCTCTATAGTCCATACACATTCGGACTTTTTCATCTTTCTTAGGCACGGGAACAATATTGGCCACCCATTGAGGATATATAGAAGTCACCAGAAACCCCTCATCAATTTGCTTCTGAACCTCTTCTTTAATCTTCACTGCCATATCAGGATGAGTTCTTCTGAGCTTCTGCATCACAGGCACACACTCAGGCTTCAACGGCAAGAAATGTTGCATAATATCAGTATCTAGACCGGGCATGTCTTCATATGACCAGGCAAATACATCGACATATTCTCGTAGCAACTCAATCAACCCCTTCTTCACAAACTCTTCAAGGAGTGCCCCAATCTTCACTTCACGAACACAATCCTCAGACCCCAAGTTGATTGTTTCTAGATTCTCAAGATTCGGCTGAATGATCTTCTCCTCGTGCTCAAGCATACGGGTAATCTCATCAGGAATCTCTTCAACATCATCTTCTTCTGCCTCAAAAACAGGGAACTCAAAGTTGGGAGATAGTGTTGGATCATTATGTTCAATGGGTTTGATCAACCTGCATAATGATTTTGGATATAAAAGAGATTTCAGAATTCAAACAAGGCAAATCATTATGCAGATGAAAAAGATTGATTTTATTCTCTTTTTAGGGTTTTTTGGTGATCACCAATTTCATGCAAAAAATCAAAAAGAGAAAATAATTTGAAAAAACAAACATTTAACATGTAATTATTGAATGAATATCATTGTATTAATGTGCCAACAATGTCATCACTTCTCCTTTTGGCATGGGAGAAGGGTTTTAAAACAAAAGTGAACACATTACGTGGACTTATGGATAACTGTTGGAACATCAACAGCGACCTAATTATTGAAGATTCCTCCAAGGATGACAAAGTTGCCAGAATCTTCCTCTGCATCATCTTCCACTATAGCAGCAGCCTCTTGGTCTTCAACAGTGTGGATAAAACCACCACTTTGAAACAACCCCCGCTCATTGGAAATGCCTGAAGAATACCCTATGCCAGCCCAGGATTTATTATCTTCCAGCTTAATCATTTGTCCTAAACCAGTAGTTGCGCCATGCTCAATGGCCAACTTCGCATCATTGTAGGAAGAAAATGAACAAGGTCATTTCCTTGAAGGCTCAACAATAGATAAGGCTTGGAACAGAGTCCCAACCTCATCCTCATCGTCTATGTAGGAAAAGGAAGATAAATGGCTTACCAAGAGAGACTTCTCTCCCCCTACCACCACCAATTTCTTATTCTTAACGAATTTCAATTTCGGGTGTAAGGTGGATGTCACGGCACCTGCCTCGTGAATCCATGGTCTGCCAAGCAAGAAGCTATATGATGGGCGAATATCCATGACCTGAAAAATGATCTAGAAATCACTAGGTCCAATCTTGATTGGGAGCTCAACTTCGCCAATCACAGTTTTCCACGATCCATCAAAAGCTTTGACTACCACTCCACTCTGCCTCATGGGAGGCCCCTGGTAAGAAAGTTTCGCTAGAGTGGATTTTGGCAACACATTAAGCGATGATCCTATGTCCACCAACACATTAGACAAGGCATCATCCTTGCAGTTCATAGAAATACGTAGAGCCAAATTGTGGTCTTTTCCTTCCTCGAGAAGATCAACATCGCAAAAGCTCAAATTGTTACAAGCAGTTATGTTTGCAACAATGCTATCAAATTGTTCAATGGTGACATCGTGATCCACGTATGCCACGTACAACACCCTCTGCAAAGCTTCTCAGTGTGGCTCAGAATTCATCAGCAAAGATAGGACAGATATCTTTGATGGAGTTTGAAGTAGCTGATCAACAACATTATACTCGCTCCTCTTGATGAGCCTCAGTATCTCATCAAGTCCTCTTTCAGAATTCCATGCTGGCTAGCAGGGACAGAAGCTCTTATAACAACAGCAGGGTCAACACCCTTTATAACAAGTGCCAGATTCGGAGAAGAATAAGTCCCCACAGGACTGGCAGAATTATCAACGACAACTCTTCTTAACACGTCTTCATGGGGTTTCGGCGACGCCAAAAAAACACGACCACTGCGGGTCACACGACTAACGTTTGATATACTTACCACAGAAGTGGAGGGCAACAGCACCTCCTTCCCATCTTCCAACGCAACCGCGTTATACCTGTAGGGAACAACTTTATCCGAAGAGTATGGGATCGGGCCCGCTGGCTTGATTATAAGAGATGGAGATACCTTCTTCTTGCTGCCATCATATCTGACAACAACAGGTTCTGATATTCTGAATACAGGCGAAATTACATTCACTTCATCCTCATTGCGATTCTGAAGTATCTCAATCATACCCTGATCTAGCATCTCTTGGATGTCCTTCCTGACTTGGCGACATCCCCTCTCGTTGACAGTGCACACCTGGAATCTGTCATGGTCATGCTCGTAATGGTTGTATCCACACAACAGTCTGTGCATCTCGACCAAAGATTACGTGATATGACTGACATACAAGACTTTGTTTTTGCTAGGACAACCCTGGACCATATTCACAGCAGCTTTCCCATGCTCGGGCAATGGGTTCTTCTTGACATTAGGACCTACGTCCTCGAAAAACAAAATCCCACTTCTCACAAGGTCTTGCACCTTGGTCTTCAGGGGATAGCAATTATCCACGTCATGTCCGGGAGCACCAGAATGATATAGACAATGTAGCTCAAGCTTGTACCACCACTGAGGGTTGGTCGGTACAGCGGGTGGGTCACGTAGAGTGATCAGCTTTCGGTCTATCAGAGACAGATAAAGTTCAACATAGGTCATTGGAATTGGATCAAAAGTGACCTTCTTCCTATCGTAGCTGGTGCTGGTATTGGTGTTGTTTCGAGGCTGGTAGGCCTGCTGTTGTGGACGATGTTGTTGTTGATATTGTTGATGTTGTTGTTGTTGTTGAGGTTGATAATGTTGAGCTTCCCTGAAGGCATGTGCTATATGAGCCACCTGGTGCTGGTTACTGACAGGGCGGACAATCTTCCTCTTCACAGAGGGTCTTCGTTTAATATGGGAAGATACAACGCTTTGCAGAAGAGCCTTCAGCTCTGGTCAGACGTCCTTTTCGGACTCCTTCCTCTAGCCTCATGTTCACCATTTCGGTGAAGTCCGAGGGAGCACTAGCTATCATCCTCTCGTAATAAAATGAACTCAAGGTCTTCAAAAAGATCTTGGTCATTTCCTTCTCCTCGCGGGTGGCACGATTTGTGCAGCCAATTCACGCCACCTCTAGGCGTACTCCTTAAAAGTTTCCTTCTCTTTCTGGGACATAGCCCATAGCTGGTCCCTATCCGGAGCCATATCAACATTGTACTTGTATTGCTTGACGAAAGCTTCGCCAAGATCATTGAAGGAGCGAATGTTTGCACTATCCAGACCCATATACCATCTGAGTGTGGCACCGGACAGACTGTCCTGGAAATAGTGGATAAGGAGTTGATCGTTGTCTGTTTACATCGACATCTTACGAGCATACATCACAAGATGGCTGAGAGGGCAAGTGTTTCCCTTATATTTTTCAAAGTCAGGCACTTTGAACTTGATAGGGATCTTGACGTTGGGCACAAGGCACAACTCAAAAACAAATTTACCGAAGAGGTTTTTCCCTCTTAGAGTCTTCAGTTCCTTGCGCAGCTCAAGGAATTGGTCATTCACAGCGTCCATTTTCTCATAAATATCTGGGCCCTCGGATGGCTTAGAATGATAAATGGTGTCTTCGACTCTCGGCAACGTGTGCACAACGGCAGGTGGCATAACAAGGAGTGGGTTAGATGTCGGCAGAGAAGCAAAGGTCGGAGCGAGACCCTCAGGCACAAACTTTGCGGGCATCCCCCAGGGAAACCCGGCTGGCATAGCAGGAGCGAAATGAGCAGTGGCAGCAAGCACAGTTGAGGAAGCTACCTCTGAGATAACCGTCCTCTGGGGAGGAGTTGCAGGTGTTGGAGATGACTGGCTTTGAGCAACCAGCACTGACTCCATCATGGCAGTCAGCCTAGCTAATTCCTCCTTCAATTCACGATTCTCTTGTTCAAGATGATCCATCAGCTTTGGTAGATTTGCCCTGGTGTTATACCGGTGCGTCAGCTTGTCTTCAAAATAAATGAAGAACACATAGTTAGACCACTGATCAAGAAGCCCTGAACAAAACCTGCTTATGCACATGATGCATGCAATGTTTGTGCATATGATTTTATTTTTATTTGAGGAACTTTATAGAGATCTATTTGCAAATATTTGAAAATATTACTCTTTTTAGACATATAATGGAATATTCACATCAATAATATTTGGAAAATTTTTTACACCAAAGAAGTACAGTCTTGGTAACCAAATACAATACAAGAGAGAAGGAAAATGAACATCCTATGGAACCCTAGAAACAATCATCCAAAGCTCTCGAGACCGGAAGATAAGCTGCACGGAGCCTCTTCACCTCTCTCTCATAGGTTGCCTCCATATTTGGCTTCTCCTTGGCGAGTCGATCATACTTCCTCTTCCAAAACTAGGAAGACTGAGGAAGAAGAGAAGTAACCAAGTCGTCTGGCTCATCAATAATCTGATGCTCCAGAAACTCTATCACAATATCTTTATCTCTGAGTTGCTGAAGTAGCTCTTCTCGCTCACGGCCCCAAGCACGCGAACGGTCTTCATCTCTCAACTCCTCTACTCCTTGGTTAGGGAGGGTTGAAGGCCCAACCATAACCATAGTTGTAGGTCTTGGATAGTCATAAGGCATGCGGTACTCAGAAGCTCTCCTCCTCACCCAAGAGGTGTAGGGTTCTAAAGCAACAATTCTTCGGACCAAGCTCTTTCCTTCCCTTCCTATGAATCTTGCGCCAAGCGCGGACCATTCTTCCCTTCAAGTTCTGGGGATCTTTACCCTCTTGAAAGAATACACCTTCCAACAGAATGCTGTTAGGTTTATCCTTTAAGGGGAACCCAAGTTGACGGCGGGCCAAAATAGGGTTGTAGCTAATCCCACAACATGTACCAAGAAGAGGCACATTGGAGAATTCACCACAAGAATCAATAATCTGGACACCATCATACAACGGTTATACCAAAAGATGTCATCATTAGTGAGAGACATAAGTCTTGTAGACCACCGTAGACATCCTTTGTTCTCCTTGAAGGCGAGCGTCTGTGGCAAGTGCGAAATAAACCACTTGTACAACAGAGGCAAACAACACACAATGGTTCCACCACCCTTTGCATTCCTCATATGCAAAGAGAAATAAGTGTCACCTAACAGAGTCGGAACGGGATTAAGAGTAGAGAAAATCCTAATAGCGTTCACATCCACAAAATTGTCGATGTTGGGGAATAACACTAGCCCATAGATGAGAAGTACAAATATGGCTTCAAAGGCATCCTCACTCATGGCCTTCCCAAACAAAGTAGCTTGGGCAATGAGAAAATCAGATGGGAGACCTTGAATTCCACCTTTGGTAGTCATATGAGCACCAATATCAGATACATCTATATGAAGCATGTCAGCAATCTCTTGGGAAGAAGGAACTCTCTCCAAGCCACTGAACGACAACTGATCTAAGATAGGTACAGAGGATCATAGAACTGCACCAACACACTCATCAGACCTTCATCCACCTGACTAGCAAGAATAGACAGAAGCTTCCCATGGCGAGCTTTAAACTCCAAGGGATCTAATACATAGGGTGTCAAACTCCTTAACTCTTGCAAGTCGGGTTGTCTGAAACTGTACTTATTCGTATTCCTTCTTTGCTGATCCATGTCTGAAAATTTGCAAATAGACCTTGTAAGTTCCTTGAAAATTTTCTCATTGTTTATGATATGGATGCAAATGAATGAATGAATGCATGGATGAAACAATCACACTCAAGGATCAAGCAAGTCATACCATAGAAAGGTCACGGGATGGATCAAGTCATCCTTAATATCAATCATCCATTTTGGTGGAATACGGTTTACACCTTATCAACACCCAAGTTCCATTGATATTAAGGACGTACGAGAACGGATCAACCGCGAATCAAGGGTTTGTTGCAAGTCACGAGCATGGAGTCTCGGTTAAGAACCACCCAAATGGGAGTGTACTATGGTTAAACCTGACGATCATGTTCTAACAAGGGTCCCCATAGTCATCATCTCATCTATTGGATATTATCGGATAAAATGACTACTCGTATTCCAAAAATATTCTCAAGAGAGTCTCTTATGAGTCTAGTATCGCATAACAATCGTATCAAATCTTACACATGAACGATCTTCGCACTACGTCCTAAAATAGGCCAAGATGGGCTAGGTAATCTAAGGTCCTTGGTTTCTAAGGTTATATTGGAAAGAGTAATGCCTAACCACGACTACTCGTGTGACATTATTGATCCCAACAAAACCTCCACCAAGTGAATGGGCTTGCAAGTCAACTTGCTAAGGAATAACTCCACACAAGTCGACAAGACTATGCCATTCTCCTATCATAAGTGCACTCGAGTTCGGGTATAGAACTCATCTCACAAGAGGCCACCAAGCACACAAGCAATTGATATATCAAGCAATTCATACATTACAAACAATACAGTCATCCCAAAATTTGCACAAAAATATGTCACAAGTAATATAAATATACAATACAACAAAGGCAAAAAGTAGGCTAAACCCACTAGGAAGGCCTCCCCAGCAGAGTCGCCATTTTTCTGTAGCGGGGTATTCGTTACCTTTAGATTTATTGACTAAATCAAAAGTAAATCATACAATTCGAGTCGCCACCGCACTTCTATTTATCCAAAGGAAATGTTAGAAAGCGAACAAAAATCGAGAAGTTTTATCGAATCAAAAACTAATAAAAATGTCAGAGATCTGGGTAAGGGGGTTGGTTATGCAATGGGAAGGTTTTAAGCACCCAAAACATCCTTAGTACTCTAAGGGAGCCCTTTTTGCAAAGTTCATTGTAGGTTGGTATTTGTGAAAATATTTGTGCAAACATGATTGGGGATATGAGAAAAGAATATACATTATTTACAATTTTGTTGTTTGAATGGATGAACCCATTGCCTACGTACCATCACAAAGGTAAGATCAAAACCTCGTAGTTCAGGGTAAAATTCTCAAAAAAAGATTGGTGAATTGATTTGATCAAAAGCCTTAAGGTCTTTTATTATAAAAGGGAGAAAACTCAACCTAAACCAACAATTCACCATGTGAGGAGAGCTTCAACATACTAGTGAGGGATTAACCCTATAATAAGTATGGAAGACTTATAGTCCAATCACTAAGGATAAGGTGAGGTTTACATCAACCACTATGATAACTCAAACCTATGGCTAATGTTTACGAAAAAAGGTTTTAACAAAGGTGGTCATTGGAACCACAAAAATCACTTGAAGTGAGTTGTATTTACAAATTAGAAGTATTCACAAAATGAGGTCAAAGTATGAATTATAGTTCCTTTAAAATGAGTATTAGTGAAAAGAGTTTGAAAAATCAAAGGCATATGGCCTAGGTTTCTAGTTTTAAAAACAATGTCAATGTTTGCACAAAATAAGTTTGGCTTGGGTTAGAGTGGAGAGAAGAAGAGAAGGGCTAGTCCTAAACATGCAAATATGAGAGAAGAGATAAAACCCTTGGAGTTCCTTTCTTGATATCATAAAGATGATTCAAGATGCTCCTTTCCTTTGGAATTAGCAAGCAACAAGCAATCAAAATAATTAAACATTCAAGCTCCTAGGATCTCCATTTGGCTTGTCTTTCTTAACTTGGTTATCCATGACAATGGTCCTTCTTACTATCTCAAGTTTGGATTCCCTATCACACAAGAACAAACAATCAAAAAGTTCACAATGCAATAAGAGGAATAGACAAAGAAAGAGTTTTAGATTAGGGGTCCGTTCAAGTCAACTTCAAGATTAAGCATTCTAAAGGCATGAGGCCTAGTTGCTCTTCAACAAGTTTAGCATTCTAAAGGCATGAGGCCTAGTTGCTCTTGAACTCCATTAAGCATAGGTAAGGTCCTAATTCTAAGTCCTTTCTCCTTTTTGCATTAGGTTCACACAAACAAAGACAAAACAAGCACAAGGCAATAATATATTTACACAATAATATGCTCAAGTGAGCAAAAGGAAAATAGCATAAACATAAACATGAGCTCAAATGAGCAAAAGGAAAAGACAATATGAATAAATGAGTAAGAAATTAAATTGCATTGAAGTAAATTGCAATAATTAAATGCTTGAATTAAAAGTTAGTAATTAGTAATTAGTGTTAGTGTGCCCTAAGGCAATTTAGGCTATGTTAACCAATTGTAAGTGGACTAATATAATAGTCACACCTATCTGAGGCCGGTCAATAAAACTATAGGCAAACAAACACAAGTTAGAGACCATGACTAGTAAGCCAAGCTCCCACAACTTGCGATGCCAAAAGAAAAGAAGGAAAGGCCTTGTATGGATTTCAGGTTCTTTGTTTGACCAAGAAGCAACCTATCTTGGACACAAAGTAATTCACTTGATCTTTGATCAAGTTGAATCTGATTTGGATCAAAGAAGGTTAAGCCTCTCATATGTCAAGGCTAACCACAAATCATTAACTCATTGGCCAAAATAAAAAGAAGAAGATGAAGATGAAATGAAATGAATAAAAAATGAGAATTCAAATGACATAAACAAAACATAATGATCAAATGTGAATGAAATCAACATCAATCAATGGTAAACAGAAGTGAAATGAAGATTAGAAGTGAAGAACGGTCAAACATATTTTTGACATTTTTTTGGAATTAAAATAATACATAAAATAAAATGGACAAAATATGGTCAAACTTCAAATTCAATTCAAATCAACTTGGATTAGTCCAACTGAATCATCATAAGTCTAACATGGTCAAATAATGTTTGACAAAAAATTTCAGCATTTTTTGAAAACAAAAACTATTTTAAAATCAATTAAAAGCATTAAAATATAACATAAATGAATTAAAATCTCAAATAAATCTCAAATCAATTAAGAAATTGATGAGAATATTTTCATAGACTTATCATGATCCAAATATGTTAAGAAAATATTTTTGGAATTTTTGAATATCAAAAAGTATTTAAAATGAATTAAAAACTATCAAAAACAAAATAATTCACAAAAAATATTAAATGGAATCACAAAAATAATTAAAAATCAAATTATGAAACTAGATTTTAAAAGAAAATTTTTGCAATTGGTCTCATATTTTTGTGATTCCAAATAAAAGAGTTATGAATTTTTGAAAATAAATGGAATAAAAGGAAAATAAAACAGAAATTGAAAAATATGGAAAATCAGGAAGCGTTGGATCCATATTCATTAATTGACGTGGACAATCCTTGGCTCAGAGATGCGTGCTCATGATGAACATTAGTCAAGCGCGTTGCAAAACGTATTAAAACAAGTCAAATGAAACAAGGGCTCAGATTAGATCATGGCAGTTGGATCCAAAGGCCGAGGAGATTCCACGTGGGGACGGTGGTGGAAACCACCGTCTTCTCCGGTGAGCAAACAGAAACCGGCCACGAGTTGCATGTTTTGCAACCTCAACCAAACTACACGTGCCTTATACCAAATTAAAGCTGGGGTGATGTACATCACCCCTATAACCTTGGATTTCTCTCAAGATCTCTATGGAAGGAGAAATCTGAGATGGAAAATCCAGGTGTTCAAACTGAAATGCATCAATTCACAAAATTAAAGTCATCATTGGCTAGCCTCTCACACGAGGACTTTAGAGAACCAAACAAACACAAGCAAAGCACAATATATGATGAGATTCAGATCAAAATAGTTGAGAGGTAAACCTTTGAAGTGTAGCTTTGATGAGCACAATCCAACCAAACTCTTGCTTGCAGTTTGATCTTGAGATGATGATGATGCAAGGCTTAGGAATTGGAAACTGAAGTTCAACCCAGGAAGTTGAAATTCAAGTTTAAAATTGAGAGAAAAAATTCAGAATTCTTTTTAAGTGAGGTTGGGTATGGATTTCAGCAGAGCTTTAGGCGCCTTCAGGTTGATAATTGAATGAAGCAAGGTTCCTATTTATAGCTGAAATGCAGGGCAAGGTGAGGAGAAACTCGTGTGCATGATCATTGGGTCCTCCATGCATGGGCCTGTACAGGCGCATGTGAGGCCCAAAACCAATTGGAAATGCAACCTGAAGTCACTTGGAGTTGAAATGGACGTGTGGTTTCAGTGGCAAATGCTTGTGCATGAAGTTTCATCATGAATTCCATAAATTGGCATGAATGTTCCCCTCTTCGAAAGTCACTCTTAGAAAATCCAAACATAGGCATGTGAGTAATGGTTGGAAAGGTCTTGACATAAGGAACAAAAGTTATGTTGGACAAAAATCCATTTGGAGTTTGGAAATTTATGAAAACTGGTCATAAAGTTTGATGTACAAAACATGTCTTTGAAAAATTTGCCAAAAATGACCAACTTCA
The DNA here is from genome assembly GCF_024323335.1 of Lathyrus oleraceus. NCBI lineage: Eukaryota > Viridiplantae > Streptophyta > Magnoliopsida > Fabales > Fabaceae > Lathyrus > Lathyrus oleraceus. The sequence continues at coordinate 454,885,591 of NC_066581.1, read as the reverse complement.
AGCCCTTCTGTTTCAATGCTGAAAGCCTCAAATTGAAACACCTCCAACATAAAAGTTGTAGATATTTTCTAGATGATAAATTGGAACTTAAATTTTGCATAATTTGGATTTTTTATGAGAAAGTTATGGGCACTTAAAGTTGGACTTTTTCAAGATTCAATGGCTTTGATCCAAAGTGACCTATAATGTTTTTATTATCACATGTGTTTCTTTTAGGATTATGAAATTTTATCCAACATAACATTTGAAGTACACATCTTAATACTTCCAATTCAATTGGTCTCACCTCAAAATAATAAAAAATGAAGGAGTTAGGTCCTTGGGAAGTTGACCCAAAATTAGGGTTTCAGTCAAAATGACCTATAATGTTTTGAAATGAATGATGACCTTCCAAGTTTCAAATGGATTTTTGATGAACATGAACGTTGTTCATATGGTTCTTAAGAACATTGTTTATCTTGGGATCATCTTCATTTGACAAACACATCAAAAGTTAGGTCTCAGTGGATTTCAATTTGGTTAGATGACTTGACTGGTCAACTTCTCAAGTCCAAACTTCAAATCTTATTGAATGAATGATTGAGGGGCCTGAAATAGGCTTATATATGCATAAAATGATTAATTAAAGAACTTCCCTTGATTATATTTGATCATAGGTTGAGGTTGCTTCATGAGCAAGGCATAGTCAATGCACAGTTGAATTAGGGTTTCCTTGGGAAACAATCCTCAAGCCCTTTGGTTTATCTTCATCAAATTGGAAAATTGATATACTTAGGAGACATATATGATGATGGAGAGCTTTTGGAACCATTGTCATGCTTGCTTTCATCTTCATCTAGCCACTTTATTGAGCATAGGAACCTCCTAGGAGCAAGGGCACATGTGATCACTTGAGCTTCAAAACAAAAGAAGTTAGTGACATATTTTTGTGATTTTGGTTAGCAAACAAAATAAGAAAAGAAATAATATACAATTCAAGCATGCTCATTCCTTCTTTACCACTTAAGGCTCGTGGCATGTAACTCTTGTCTTAACTTTCAAGTGGAGGGAGAAGAAACTTTATAGTCGTCTCTTGCATTGATGAAGACCTTATCAATCATTCAATTCGAATTGCACTAAAGTCTATAAATAAAGGTGAATACGATGAATGCTGGATCATACGTCCCATACCCAAAGATACTCAGAATGGGGTTAGGAATACTCCAGTCCCACTCCTTCTCCATTGCTTAAGGCTCATGTCATAAAACTTGGTTCATGATTGATAAGTTGTTGATATAGTTCTTGCTTATTGCATGATGCTCTATGAAGGGAGAGAGACTTTTCAATTCTATGATTAGGATTGTGCTAAAGTATATGAATATAGGTGAATACAATGAGCATTAGGTCATATGTCCCATACCAAAAGATATTCAGAATGAGGGTAGGAATACTCCAGTCCCACTCTTTCTCTATTGCTTAAGGCTCGTGCCACACACTTCTAACCTTGACTTGAAAAACATTTGTAGTTTCAACCTTTGATGTGCTCGTTTAATCGGTTTCTTGGTATGACTGAGGATGCCTTGATTGAAGATCTTGACTTGAGGCTTCACGCTCCACAGCTTAAAAGATAAGTCTTATTAAGTGACCAAGGGTCTTTTGGTCACTCAATTCAGACTGTAAGTTCAAAGGATTTAATCGATCAAAATTGGTTTTGATCAATTTAATCATGGGTTTATTTTGGTTTAGGGAATTGGGTTAGTCCTAATCTAGAAGTTAGTAACTGTTTAGAAACTATCCTAAGAGGTCATGCATTGGTTGATTAAAATTGATTAAGAATCTATGTTAGAATCCTAGGGGAGCATGTGTATGTTAATCAAAGTCTTGATCAAAAGTCTATATACAAGCCCTAAGGGAACCTACAATTGTTAGGAAGTGATTAAATCCTAATGTCAAGTTCTAGTCCTAATGGATCATGTTGTTAAATGGATAAAATGCCTAAAATCCCCCCATAAAGGGCAAAATGGTCATTTACAAAATATGTCCAAATGTTATCACAAATCAACTTCTAGTCAATGTCTAACCATAGCCTAAAATTGACTAAATCCTAAAGATTGATTTTTACCTATTGTGTGGAAATTACACTGTCCTAAATTTAATCAAAAATCTAATTATTTCTAATTAAACCTAGTTTTGATCTAATTAAAACTATATTAACCTAATATTCAAAAAAATCAAGATTTTAATTTCCTATTACCAAAATTAAACTAATTAACCTAATCTTAATCTAGCTAATTAAGCTAATTGCAAAAATTAGAAATCAATTAAAAAATATAATAAAATTAAATTTGGTTAGGAGGTGTAACCTATGGAAAGGGGGTAAGAAGCTGGATTTTGTTATGCGGGCTTTAAGTCAAGCTCAAGACTAAGTTATTGGCAATAGGGGGGTTACACCCCCAAAAAACAGAGTGGGAAGCAAAAAAATAAAGCGTGGGCTTTCCACTAAGCCCACTACCACGTTTACTCAATACTCACAGGGGGTGTATAAGGAATATGGTTGTGTGAAACAGAATTTAATGGGCCTAAATGGCACCAAGCCCATTAAAGGGTGAACCCAAAGTTAAATGTTGACTTGTCTAAGTCAACAAGTTTGAAAGCACTCCTGCGCGCGCTACTTTCCCTCTCACTCACATTTCATTCTACTAGTCATCCGCCGTGAGACACCATGCCGGAGGCTGCTGATGCGGTGTTTCACAAGTATACGAACGCGTCAGAGTAATATAAAAGATTGTCGAATCCACAGAGACCAAGTGTCAATCTATCGTTATCTATTGTTATGGTGTTTATCAAAGGCAACCAAAATAGGTGTTTTTGGAGTGTGCAATGAAAAATAAAGTGTTGAATAAAGATTAATAAATAAAGACAGGGTCAAATGTATATCACGTAATCAATTAATAATCCAAGTACTTGCTAATAGAGCTACTTATGGACAGTGTTTCCTACTTTGAAAAGAACTAATTTAACGGGAACTGTCGCTTTCGCGTATTCAGAACCGAGTTGTACTCCCTAATCAAACCCTCTTATTGTCACTTATAAAAAGGCGCGCATTGCGTTAGAGTAGTAAACCTATTTTTAAGAAATATAGTATCTTAACTAAGTTGAAAAGTATTATAACCTGGATTTCTTAACCAAAAAGAGGTTCTCACGAACCGGACTCTAAACTTATAAACGCGTCCGAAAATAGTTTTAAAATCTCTTTTCTTCTTAAGTTAAAAACTCCTAATGAACTAAACAAAGCGCTTTCGCTGTTTTTGAAATAGTTAAAAACAATTAAGTTTAAAAAGACGTTGGACGGCTTTCGATCTTACCCAACGGAATTGAAGTGCGGGAAAACTTAAGTTGAAATCTAAAATAGCCCTTAAGTGTTTCTACGAACAATTGTACGGATTATCAGTTCAATTACGATTCTTACATTCTAACCTTATAGATTTAGTTAGACATGGTAAAGTAAAAGTGCATTAATTTAAATAAAAGTAGTGCGAGTGCGGGAAATAAATAAAAGTAGTGCGAGTGCGAGAAATAAAGAAAGTAAAGCGAGTGCGGTGAAATAAATAATTTAAAACGAGTGCGAGGAAATAAATAATTTAAAGCGAGTGTGAGGAAATAAATAATTTAAAGCGAGTGCGGGGAAATAAATAATGTAAAGCGAGTGCGAGAAATAAATAATTTAAAGCGAGTGCGAGAAATAAATTAAGTAAAGCGAGTGCGAGAAATAAATAAAGTAAAGCGAGTGCGAGAAAATAAATAAGATAAAGACAAGTAATAAAAACCTGCTCCAATCGGAGGGTTGAGTAAATTGCAAAGCGGAAATGAAAATGGCGGCAGGATTAACTTCCTTCCAAAGTGCTCCAAACTCGATTACAGACTCTATCACAGACTCGATTACACAATTGTGGTAACACTCCAATGCGAAGCGATTACCACTTTAAAATACTGAGTATATGCCTAAGTGAAACAAAGTTGCTCTGAGTTTGCCTCTGCTCTAAGTTTGGATGATTGTAAAAGTGATTTCGAGTTTCTATTTATAAGAAAGTAAAAAGATGGAAATGACAAGGATGCCCTTCAACTTGAAAATGGGAGGGAAAACTTTTTCTCTTGTGGCGCCCACCACAAGGCCATGGCGCCCGCCACAAGGCCAATCTGAGGCGTCTTAGTGGAAGTAGTGGGGAACGTGGCAGTTGAGGGAAGTTGAGCTTGGACACGTCATGGCAGGGTCTATGGCGCCAGCCATGGGGTAGGCCACAAGTACAAAATGCTGAATTTTAGGGTTTTTAGCTCTTTTTCACTCCTTTTCTCGATCGGGGCTCCGATTAAAGTAAAAACCTGAAAACAAAGGAAAACATAGCAATAACACAACAAAATAACAATAAAACAACTAGAATGCATGTGAAATCGGAGTCGAAAATATGGTAAATTTCAGTGTTATCAAACTCTCCCACACTTAAACCTTTGCTTGTCCTCAAGCAAAACATTAAAAAGCTCATAAAAGAAAATTTTCTGTAAACGAGTGCTTCAGGTAAAAATTCTAAGTTCAAGTCGGGATGCAGTGATAGGTACTAACTGAGTGAACTAAGGGTATCATGATGACACTAATCCGCAAATACGGACATAAACTTCATTCCTATATTAACCAACCCATATTATCCCACAATACCTAGGCCTGCCTCTTCATCTCTTTTTGTGTCATTTTCATTCAGGCGCAATCACATTAAGCCCGTTATCCGTACATGCTTCATAGTAGAGTAGCCTGTTAGTGATTATGATCTGAGCATGGGGTTTCCGACACATAAATATGTGTAAACCCTTTTATTGGACCCAACTGTAGTTGTGGGGGATCGGATCGTAATCCGTCCTACCAAGTTCAGTGCCAGATACCTCTGAACCAACTAACAGTGGTTAAGTTTTTCTTTTTCTTTTTCTTTTTCTTTTTGTAGCATTTTTTTACAATTCTTTAGTTTAAATGACTTTGTGAGGGTCACCTATACCGGAGTTGCCTTTTTGCTTTCTTTTATTTATTATTTTTTTTTCTGGATCATTCACTTATTTGCATCGGTCCCTTACGTAGAGGATATGTAGGCCGGAGCTGACTGCTGAGATAAACTACTGAGGAATTATACGGAAATGATGATTAGGGCCATGGTATATGGGGTTTCGGGAGTGGTTCCTATATTTACGAAGTCTATGGTGCTAAAATAATACTGATGTTTCGCAAAGTTCTCCTAAGTCACCACATCCTTACTCAAAACATGTCTTTAAAACCTGAAAACTTTCGGAATAACACTATTTTCTTTTACAATTTTTTTTTTGGTGGGGCTAAAGGTATGGGGAGGTAGGATTGTACTAAAGATCTACTATATTTGGTGACTCGTCAGACTCATGCATTATACTAAAAAGCAAAATAAACGACTAAAAGGAAATAACAATAAATAAACTATCTAAAAACAGCAAAGAAAAAGCGATAAAGGAAAAACGAGAAAAACAATAAAGAAAGGATGATAGAGTCTCCTCCCACACTTAAATCGAACATTGTCCCCAATGTTTCGAAATAAGATAAGGGAAGAGTTACTTGACAACCTATTGCTGACCACTGTTGCCCTCGCCATCCTGCGGTGGACGACGGGATCGAGTACCACGACGGTCTCTCTGATCCATCCTCGCCTGCAGGGCATCCTGAACGGTCCTCACCTCTCGAAGGTTACCCATAATGGAACCTTGAGTGGCTTCAATGAGTGCCAAGTTTCTCTGGTGGTAGTGTTGCTGACGGGCTTATGAATCTGTGATCGTTTGCAGAGACTGTAGAACAGTGTCATATGACATGTCTGTCCTCCGCTGCGACTCTTGCATGAAGCTCATGTTATCCGCCATTTGTTGCTGGATGGTAGAGAGTAGGTCGTCACGCCTATGCTCTCTAGCCATGTGGTCACGCCACATCTCCTCTGTAATATAGAAGCCAGGAGTGGTACCTGCAGAAGAAGAAGATGGTGCGGTGTGTGGTGGTGAAGGATGATGAGGGGACACATGGGGTACGGGAGATCTCTCTCTCCGATCATATTTATCATCAGTGGCATGTCCCGCCTCATCAGGAATGTTAGGAGGAATTCCTCTCATCTTGTACATCTGTACGTCTAGTGCACGGCAAAACAACAGACGAGATGGCTACACCATGAACCATAAGCATATAGCCTCCTTCTTTCCTTGAACGGCACAATTTCATGTCTCTTAGAAATTTTAGGTTAATTGTGCGAGGAGGTAAGGGGTCTAGGGTAGCCATCTCATTGTTCAGGTTAAGTGCCCGAGCAATAGATGTAATCAATCCACCAAAAGAAATCGGTCCCGCTTTATTCAAAGTTAAAGTCATATGAGCAAGCATGAACGGGACCGAATTAATACGTCTATTTGTGAGGCTTCCTTGTAAAAATAGAAGCTCTCTAGCATTAACCTTATTTGGATTCTCCCGGCCAAAAATAGTGCATGCCAACAGATATCTAAAAACTCTGATGGCCGGGTTATGGATAGTTGAGGCAAGAACTCCTTCAAAAGAGTTTATGGAAGTGTTTGATAAACGCTCCCAGAAGGAAAATACCTCAATAGACCATTCGGAATCCAAAGGGGCCTCACAAATAGCACCGTCCCCATGAGGGATTCCTAACAAGCTGGCTAGTTCGTCGGTACTGAATTCGTATTCAACAGCAAACATTCTAAATCTGACAGTACCAACTGTGCTAGCAGTGTTAGGGTTGACAATATAAATTAAGGAACTCAAAAATTCAATTGTCAACCGCTCATAGGTGGGTTCTTTGTTGGAAAAGAAATTATGCAAACCTAAATTATCTAATAAATGAAATATGTTATGATAGATACCTAAAGTGTAGAGACAGTTTTCGTCAACATACCTTGTCGGGAGGATTTCCCGATTTTTCAACCGTTCGATGATTTTTCTTTGTCTATCCTCGGGTTTCCCTCCTCGAAGAATGAATCCGTTAAACTCCATTTGAAAGCTCTTGAAAAGTGATGAAGAAGATGAAGTGGTTTGTGAAAAGGTTGGATTTTTACGAAATTCAACGGATGAAAATGAAAATGGAAATCGGAAAAATGATTTGTACAGTGTGGTGGTTAGAAAAGTATGAGCTTTTTGTGGGTTCAATGATGTTTTTCCAAGGTGAAAAAATGGGTTTGGAAGGTTGTAAGGTGTAAAAATGGTGAAGAAAGGGGTTCTGCCCCGACCTTTTACAGACGCTGTGGCGGGCGCCACAGGGTCTATGGCGGGCGCCACAAGGCAAAATCTGGCTGGGCCGGATTTTGGTCTTTTGGCTTGGGCTTCTCTTGTCTTTTGGCTTTGAGGGGTCCGAATAACATTCGTTTTGTGATTTTCCTAGCATCATTGGCTTGCATAATTTTTGTAGAAGTAAAAAAATAAAATAAAAATGAAACAAAAATTAAATATTAGACTAATAAATAAATAAACAACTAAAATAAAAAATGCAAATAAAACAAATATAAGACATATATAGATAAAAGTAGAAATATCAATGTATAGATGTAGTTTATATAATATTCCAAATGCGATAATATAAGATGGGTTATGTAAATACGAGAAAAATAAAATAAAAGAAAGATAAAATAAGATGGAATGGTGAGATCATATAGTGGGGATGTCATCTTCCTGAGAGGCTCCACGGAGCATGGCTACCTCCTACTTGAGCTCTGCGATCTCCTGATATAGACAGTCGGCTTCTGTAGCATGGGTGAGATCAGACACTCCCATCTGTAAAGTGAGGTCAGCCACCTCCTGTCTAAGCTCTGCGATCTCTCTACGACACTCGGCAATCTGAGTGCGGATGTCGGGGGTCTGCAATGAAAGATTATTAGAGAAAACAGTGATTCTGGGAGATGATGGTGTAGGCGTGTATTCAGCAACAGGTGGTGATCTCGGCTCCTGAACGGTCTCTCCCTGGCCTTCCAGAGCATAACTCCAATTCGTTGGATCATGCACACTAGTCATCATAGGATTTGGCAGCGTGAAATAGTGGATAGCCTCGTTGTCGACTAGCAATCAGAACTGACATGGGTGGAAAGAGGCTCTCCTCATCAACCCTCTGGTCAAACAGAAGTCGATGTCCATGGTGGTGTACCCACAGTAGGTCCGAAGATGTAACAGCTTGCGAGACAGACCTAAAGCGACAGCAATCTGCGTGATGATTCCGCCAACATGGATGACTCCTTCGGTAGATCTGGAGATACCACTGAGACTGTATAATAAAAAGTTCCCACATGCTACTGGGCGAGACTGGGATGCACAAAATAATAGGAAGATCTCCTCTTCACTCAGTAGTGTCTCTGCATTCGGCCTTTCCAGGAAGGAATGTGCTAATATCATCTGAAAGTATCTGAAGGTGGGGTTATGTATAACATGAGATAGTTGTGTAGATGGATCCTGGCTTCCGCCACCTGATATATCACTCCAAAACTTCTCCACTTCCTTGCCCAGAAAATATCCCATAGGTGTCTCCGGGATAGCATCAGGAGTGGTCTGGAAGCCCAAAAGGTCGCCGAACTCTTTCTGGCTGAAAGAGTACTCAACTCCAAAAAGCTTGAAAGTAGCATACCCATCTGGTCCAGAGTATGGGTCATAGTCGAATGAACTCAGGAACTCCAGTGTCAGGTTCCTATAGGTGTTACTCAAGTCATCAGCAAACTCGTCCCAGTAAAGCTGGTGGCTAAGGAATCGGATACTCGCTCGATACCCAGTGCCTCCATACAGTGCTGATCAGGATAACGTGTGGGTGCCATAGGGCGCTGATACAGAGCGATGTAGCACTCTCTCTGAGCATTATCTCTATAGGCCACGTGCATGTCATCGAAATCCTGCATCCTGTAAAAGTTAAGAAAGTGATCCTGAAAATGCAAACCATTCAAATTTTAGTCTCAATGCAAAATATGATAAAATAAAATAAAATTAAAATTAAATAAATGCGAAAAGTAAAATGAAAGAAAAACCATGGGTTGCCTCCTACGCAACACTTGTTTAACGTCATTAGCTTGACGATTAGAATTTATACACCTGTAGTAATAGGAATTGGTGGATCAATCAGGGTGTGGCTTGAGTAGTATGTTGGAATGTCTCCTCCTTCGTAGAGCTTCAGTCTTTGTCAATTTACAACGAATGGACTACAGGTATCGCTCTTGATTTCCAAGGCTTCGGATCTCAGAATCTTGGATACTTCGAAAGGACCAGTCCATCTTGAACGTAGCTTTCCAAGGAAGAGTCGTAACCTAGAGTTGAAAAGGAGAACAGGATCACCTATATTGAAGTTTTTCTTTACTATTCTTTTGTCGTGATAGGCTTTTGTCCTCTCTTTATATATTTTTCATTCTCGTAGGCAGATTGCCTAAGTTCTTCTAATTTATGAATGTCTAGGGTACGCTTTTCTCCAGCGGCTAGGTAGTCTAAATTCAAAGTTTTAATGGCCCAATAGACCTTATGCTCTAATTCGAATGGTAAGTGACATGATTTTCCATAAACTAATTGATTAGGAGTAGTTCCTATAGGGGTTTTGAAAGCGGTTCTATAGGTCCATAATGCTTCTTGAAGCTTCTGAGACCAGTCTCTCCTAGAAATAGAAACAGTCTTCTCTAGGATTTGTTTTATCTCCCTATTAGATACTTCTACTTGGCCACTAGTTTGTGGATGGTATGGTGTTGCTACTCTATGCCTAACTCCATATTTTCTTAAAAGTTTGTCAAATATTCTCGATATAAAGTGTGATCCTCCATCGCTTATCACTAAACATGGTGTTCCAAATCTAGGGAATATATAGTTTTTAAATAGTTTGATTACTACCCTAGTGTCGTTTGTGGGTGCAGCTATAACTTCAATCCACTTAGACACATAGTCTACAGCTACTAAGATATACCTGTTTCCTAAGGATGGTGGGAAAGGTCCCATGAAATCTATACCCCATAAGTCAAAGAGTTCTACTTCCTGAATGTTTCTTAGAGGCATTTCATCACGCCTTGAAATGTTTCCAGTGCGTTGGCATCTATCACATTTGACAATGCAAGCATAGACATCTCACCACATGGTAGGCCAGAATAGGCCAGCTTGAAGAATCTTGGCGTATGTCATAGAGGTGCTCGCATGTCCATCATAAGGTGCAGAATGACAGTGCTCGATAATATTATTTACCTCTTCTTCTGGAACGCAACGGCAAAAAATGCTATCTTTACCCCTTTTGAAAAGGAGCGGTTCGTCCCAATAGAAGTTTCTCACATCGTGGAAGAATTTCTTTTTGCGGTGGTAGTCAAGATCAGGGGGTATTATATCAGCAGCTAGGTAATTAACGAAGTCTGCATACCAGGGTACGTTACTTATTGCTAAGGAATTTTTGGGGTGCTCATAAGGATCTAGGTTATTATCTTCAATGGTTTCTACTCTAGCTATCAGTCTATCATAGGCGAAGTCATCATTTATGGGTACTAGTTCAGGTTTTAGATGTTCTAGCCTAAAAAGGTGATCAGCTACTACATTTTCAGTGCCTTTTTTTATCTCTTATGTCTAAATCAAACTCTTGTAGTAATAGAATCCATCGGAATAACCAGGGCTTGGCATCTTTTTTACTTAATAGGTAACGAATGGCAGCATGATCGGTGTAAACTATAATTTTTGCTCCTACTAGATAAGATCTAAATTTGTCTATAGCGAAAACTACAGCGAGTAATTCTTTTTCAGTTGTTGCATAGTTAAGTTGGGCAGCATCTAGGGTTCTACTGGCATAATAAATGGCATGTAATTTTTTTATCTTTCCTTTGTCCTAGAACGGCTCCAACTGCATTATCACTAGCATCGCACATTATCTCAAAAGGTTCCGACCAATCGGGTGGTTTCATAATGGGTGTTGAGATTAACGCTTGCTTTAAAAGATTAAATGCGTCATTACATTTTTCATCGAAAATGAATTCAGCGTCTTTCATTAAAGGTCCAGTTAAAGGTTTAGTTATTTTGGAGAAGTCCTTAATAAAACGCCGGTAGAATCCAGCGTGTCCAAGAAAGCTTCGGACTTCTCTGATGGTTTTTGGTGGTTTTAGGTTTTCTATAACTTCTATTTTAGCTTTATCTACCTCTATACCTTTTTCGGAAACTATAAGTCCTAAAACTATTCCTTCGGTTACCATGAAATGACACCTTTCCCAGTTTAGCACGAGGTTCACCTCCACGCATCTCTCCAGGATTTTCTCAAGGTTAGCAAGACAATTATGGAAATCAAATCCGCAAACCGAGAAATCGTCCATAAACACTTCCATGATACCATCTAGGTAGTCTGCAAAGATTGACATCATGCAGCGTTGGAAAGTAGCTAGGGCATTACAGAGGCCGAACGACATTCGTCTGTAGGCAAAAGTTCCATAAGGGCATGTAAAGGTAGTTTTTTCTTGATCTTTGGGGTGGATAGGTATTTGGAAGAATCCAGAGTATCCTTCTAGACGCTCCAACATTTGGTCTATAAATGGTAAAGGGAAATGATCCTTCCTAGTTGCTTTATTTAATTTTCTATAATCTATACACATCCGCCATCCTCCTTCTAAACGCTTTGCTACATGTTCGCCTTTATCGTTTTGCACGACTGTGATGCCTCCCTTTTTAGGTACTACATGCACAGGGCTCACCCACTTACTATCCGAGATCTGGTAGATGATACCTACCTCAAGTAACTTAAGAACTTCCTTTTTAACAACATCACTCATTATAGGCTTTATTCTTCTCTGATGTTCCCTGGAGGGTTTTGAATCTTCTTCGAGCGAAATCCGATGCATGCATACGGATGGGCTTATACCTTTCAGGTCAGAGATATTATATCCTAAGGCTGAGGGATATCTTCGTAAAACGTCTAAAAGTTGGTTCGTTTCCTCTTGGCTCAAGGTAGCACTGAGTATAACTGGACGGTTCATCTCTTCATCGAGGAACTCATATCTCAGGTTCTTAGGCAGTTCCTTAAGTTCTAAGGTTGGTTTCTTAGGGCATGGCATAGGATCTGGAGTAAGGGATAAACATTCGTAAAGGTTATCATCGATGTAGGGTTTCTTAAAGTCATCATCTTCCCTTATGAGAGTTGATGGTAACTTAATTGTTTTTATAATTTCTTTTTGTTCTAATTCTCTAACACATTCATCAATGATATCTAAGGCATAACATGAGTCTCCCATCACAGGTGCCATAAGAAATTTCGAAAGTATAAATTCTATTTTCTTGCCACCTACCTCAAATGTCAACTTTCCTTTCTTGACATCTATTATGGCTCCTGTAGTCGATAAGAATGGTCTACCTAGAAGGATTGGTATATCATTGTCCTCTTTGATGTCCATGACAACAAAATCAGTAGGGATAAATAACTGACCTATCCTAACAGGAACATCTTCTAAAATTCCTATCGGATGTTTAACAGATCTATCGGCTAACTGAAGTGACATCTTAGTGGGATGTAATTCTCCTAAGTTTAACTTCTCACAAACTGCTAAAGGCATTAGGCTCACACTAGCTCCTAAGTCTAGAAAAGCTTTTTCGATGACATGATTACCCAAAAGGCAAGGAATGGAGAAATTTCCAGGATCTTTTTCTTTCTTTGCTAATTTGTCCTCGGAAATAGCATTACATTCCAAAGGCTTCGGATATGGTTTATTGATCTGGGTTTGTTTGATTCTTTGCGGATATGGTATAGGTGGTTTATATGGCGGGGGTGGTACGTAAGTTTTATCTTTAGGTTCTTCTCCTTTTTCTCGAACTTCCTGGTTTTCAGATTCCTCTGGTTCCTTTACTTCATCCGGGGGCTTGGTACATTCCTTAGAAGTTTCGGGTTCACTCAATCTAGGGTTTGGTGGCTCATCATAAGCGTTCCCACTTCGTAGGGTAATGGCATTGGCTTGTCCTCTCGGATTTTATTGAGGTTGTCCAGGGAATTGTCCTCTAGGTGTAGTCTGAGGGGCTTGGTTTAAAGCTACCTGAGAGATCTGGGTTTCAAGCATCTTGGTATGAGTAACTATTTGGTCAACCTTGGTTCCTAACTGAGTAATCAATTCGTTAACATGAATGTTTTGGTTCATGAACTCCTTGTTTTGTTGGGTTTGAGCGGTGATAAAATTTTCCATAATTTTCTCAAGGCTCGGCTTTGGTGGCACAGGTTGCATAGGTTGATTTGGTCTTGGGGCTTGATAACTAGGTCTCGGAGGTGCATTATTTTGGATTGGGTTATTGTTTTTATAGGAGAAGTTCGGGTGATTTCTCCATCCAGGGTTATAAGTATTCGAGTATGGATTCCCTTGGGTGTAGTTCACTTGCTCAGAGTGGGTTTCATTTAATAGACTGCATTCTGCAGATTGGTGTCCTTTGGTTCCACATATCTCACAATCCGACGAAACTGCGGCTACAGTATTCGGGTTTATGCACATATGCTCGACCTTAAGGGCTAATGCGTCCATTTTAGCTTGCATCAAGTCTATAGAGTTTAGTTCATGCACTCCTCCTTGGGCTTCCTTCTTCTCTATTGTCGCTCGTTCGAATCCCCATGATTGATGGTTTTGAGCCATATCTTCGATAAGGGCACTAGCTTTAGGATAAGGTTTGTTCATCAGAGCACCGCCTGCGGCAGCGTTGATGGTCATCTTTGTGTTGTAGTGAAGTCCATTATAGAAGGTTTGAATGATTAACCAATTTTCTAAACCATGATGTGGGCATGCTCGTAACAACTCTTTATATCTCTCCCAAGCTTCGAACAACGATTCTCCTTTGTTTTGGGTAAATCTAGTTATATGGTTTCGAAGAACGGCGGTCTTACTTGGGGGAAAATATCTAGCAAGAAAAACTCTTCTAAGGTTATCCCAAGTTGTAATGGAATTGGGTGGAAGGGAATCTAACCATGATAGGGCTTTATCTCTTAGGGAAAAAGGGAATAATCTTAAACGTATTGCCTCAGGAGAAGCTCCATTGGTTTTAAAAGTGCCTGCTAATTGAAGAAATATTTTTAAATGTTGGTTTGGGTTCTCAGTAGCGAGACCTGCGAATTGTCTCTGTTGCACTAGTTGCAACATGGATGGTTTAAGTTCAAAATTATTAGCTGGGATGGTTGGGTTTACTATACTAGAACTAGGTTCTTTGTTTGATGGTTGAGCGAAATCTTTAAGAGGTCTTTGGTTTTGATCTTCGGCCATAGCTCTCTTAATTCTATGAAAGAATAAACGTGCGCGAGCATAACGTTCAGGTTCCGCCAGAGGGTGTACTAAGCTTAAACTTCCGGTGCTGCGAGTTCTTCGCATTGACCGGCGGGAAATAGCCTAAGTCTAAACGATATAACAACAGGAAAATGAAATTTGACGAAATTGGTCCCCGGCAACGACGCCAAAAACTTGATGCGGTGTTTCGCAAGTATACGAACGCGTTAGAGTAATATAAAAGATTGTCGAATCCACAGAGACCAAGTGTCAATCTATCGTTATCTATTGTTATGGTGTTTATCAAAGGCAATCAAAATAGGTGTTTTTGGAGTGTGCAAAGAAAAGTAAAGTGTTGAATAAAGATTAATTAATAAAGACAGGGTCGAATGTAATTCACGTAATCAATTAATAATCCAAGTACTTGCTAATAGAGCTACTTATGGGCAGTGTTTCCTACTTTGAAAAGAACTAATTTAACGGGAACTGTCGCTTTCGCGTATTCAGAACCGAGTTGTACTCCCTAATCAAACCCTCTTATTGTCACTTATAAAAAGGCGCGCATTGCGTTAGAGTAGTAAACCTATTTTTAAGAAATATAGTATCTTGACTAAGTTGAAAAGTATTATAACCTGGATTTCTTAACCAAAAGAGGTTCTCACGAACCAGACTCTAAACTTATAAACGCGTCCGAAAATAGTTTTAAAATCTCTTTTCTTCTTAAGTTAAAAACTCCTAATGAACTAAACAAAGCGCTTTCGCTGTTTCTGAAATAGTTAAAAACAATTAAGTTTAAAAAGACATTGGACGGTTTTCGATCTTACCCAACGGAATTGAAGTGCGGGAAAACTTAAGTTGAAAGTTAAAATAGCCCTTAAGTGTTTCTACGAACAATTGTACGGATTATCGGTTCAATTACGATTCTTACATTCTAACCTTATAGATTTAGTTAGACATGGTAAATTAAAAGTGCATTAATTTAAATAAAAGTAGTGCGAGTGCGGGAAATAAATAAAAGTAGTGCGAGTGCGAGAAATAAAGAAAGTAAAGCGAGTGCGAGGAAATAAATAATTTAAAGCGAGTGCGAGGAAATAAATAATTTAAGCGAGTGCGAGGAAATAAATAATTTAAAGCGAGTGCGGGGAAATAAATAATGTAAAGCGAGTGCGAGAAATAAATAATTTAAAGCGAGTGCGAGAAATAAATAAAGTAAAGCGAGTGCGAGAAAATAAATAAGATAAAGACAAGTAATAAAAACCTGCTCCAATCGGAGGGTTGAGTAAATTGTAAAGCGGTAATGAAAATGGCGGCAGGATTAACTTCCTTCCAAAGTGCTCCAAACTCGATTACAGACTCTATCACAGACTCGATTACACAATTGTGGTAACATTCCAAATGGAAGTGATTACCACTTTAAAATACTGAATATATGCCTAAGTGAAACAAAGTTGCTCTGAGTTTGCCTCTGCTCTAAGTTTGGATGATTGTAAAAGTGATTTCGAGTTTCTATTTATAAGCAAGTAAAAAGATGGAAATAACAAGGATGCCCTTCAACTTGAAAATGGGAGGGAAAACTTTTCCTCTTGTGGCGCCCGCCACAAGGCCAATCTGAGGCGCCTTAGTGGAAGTTGTGGGGAACATGGCAGTTGAGGGAAGTTGAGCTTGGACACGTCATGGCAGGGTCTATGGCGCCAGCCATGGGGTAGGCCACAAGTACAAAATGCTGAATTTTAGGGTTTTTAGCTCTTTTTCACTCCTTTTCTCGATCGGGGCTCCGATTAAAGTAAAAACCTGAAAACAAAGGAAAACATAGCAATAACATAACAAAATAACAATAAAACAACTAGAATGCATGTGAAATCGGAGTTGAAAATACAATAAATTTCAGTGTTATCAACTGCCGCTGGTGACAGTGATGCCCTAACCCAAGGTTGAAGTCACCATCAGACGCGCAAGGCTGCGCTGGTGATGGATTTGGGGATGGTTTAGTGAAATGGTTTCTGGATTAGCTGAACCGAAGGAATTGATGGGAGAACCCTAAGTCGTTTTGCGCAAATTAAATGGAAATTAAGGTGATCCAATGTCTACAACCTTAGAGCTTGAATTCCTCTCCCAAAACTCTACACTCTGGTGACCTGAAAAATGTGAAACAACGAAGATTAGAGATTGACTCACTAGAGAAGGAGGCTGGAAATCTGTTAGGTGCGTTTCGGATTCTTCTTCATTATTCGTCCTCTTCTCTTCCTTATTTATTCTTCTTCTTCTTCTTCTTCTTCTTCTTCTTTCTTCTAGAGATTTTGGGGTGATGAACAGTGGTCTAGCTCAAGCGATTTTGAAGCTTCAATGTGAAGCTTCAATGGCTTAGGAGAAAAGAGCTTTGAGTGAGTGGTGAGGGAGAGATTTTTGCAGAGTGAGAGTGAGTTTGAAAGTGATGCTAAAAAAATACTGAAATGGTGGTGATGATCCTGTTTAAATAGGGGTGAGGTATGGATTTTGTTAGGCTTGGAATGAGGTTTGGATTCTGTTAGATAAGGCTTGGAGTTGGTTACCATTGGCTTACTGAGTTAGTAGTTAACTCAGTTAGTTATGTTTGACTCTGTTAGTTGGTTATTTTAGTTAGTGGTTAGTTAATTGGTGAATGAGTGAATGACCAAGTTTTGCTCATGTTGACTGGCTAATGCAGGTTATTACTTAAGTCGATTTGTCTTAATAGTTGGAGTGATGACCTGCTGAGCAGGTTTATCCTCTAATGCAGGCTTGGTTATTGAATTGAATATTTGTGACTTAGTTTGGGAAATATTATATGGTGTTAGTGTTGTCATGCCTTGCTATAAGTAATGATCCAATGCTTTGATGTTTTATCCTTTTCATGTTTAGCTTGGATATGCTCTGGCCTTGTTATGTTGATTGAATGGTTAGCTGTGATGTGTTCTACTGCAGGTTTGGCAAAGTCCAATTGGATACAAGGTTTTTGTGGTGTGCAAAGTTGTTTGTATTGTCCAATTAGGCCAACCTTTTGGTATGCTGCATAAAAGCTGGAGAATGATGGTGCAAGCTACCAATGCTGCAGAGTTATTGATGGGTATGTACTGTTTCTTTTATCTAGGTGAATGTGTCTGGTGACAACATGTTGGTTTCTACAGGTCGGATGAATGCTTGATTTAGAGCTATAATGCATTGATGTTTGGTTTACTTGTAAAGGTTTGCTTTAGGCTTATGAACTTGGTTGCTATTAAATGCAGGCCAGGTTCATTTGCAATATTCATGGCTTGTTGAAGGTTCATGACTTGGATGGTTTGATGCAGTTGGGTGTTAGCTCAAAACCTGTTGTGTGCATGGCTTGATGATTCAATGGTTAGGTTTGCTGATGATGAACATGATTATGGGATGCTTACTAAATTTCCAGTGTGATTATTTGCTGCAGGGTTTATGTTCTTGGATTTGCTTGGCTGCTACATGATTGAAGCCATGTGGTGTAAAGGATACTACTTTGGACTATATGCAATGTTGTAGCTATGCCCAAGTCCTGATGGTTACCAGGTTAAGGTTTTGCAACTTTTGTCGTGGTTAAAGCATGGAGCCTTGGCCTTGAAGTGTAGTTCTGTTTTGGATTGCTAGGCTTGCGTTGTTACTACATGATGTATGAATGATGTGTGACCTATTACATTGTGTATTGTTTTTCTTGAACATTTGAATGATTGTCTTTGTAGGTTTTGAACATAAATGGCTTGGAAATGGCATGGCATTGTCATGTGGTTTGCACATATGGCCATTAATAGGTCTGCTTAAAAGTATGTTTAGATTGTTCTAGCCATGCATGGTTGGCATGCTTCAGGTGTGTAGTTGATGGCTCCTAGCTTCACATGTGAGATTTTGGCTTTGATTACAGGTCAGCTGTAATAGGCTTATCCTGCAGTGTTCCTAGTGCAGTAAAATCGTCTTTGGTTCATGGATGCATGGTTTGTCACTTATACTGTTGTTTACAACTTGGAATGGACGTGTCTTGCATGGTTGAATGGATTGAATGAAGCTAGGAGTTGATATCCATTCACAGGTTTATCCCAAGGTATGCAACTTGTTTTTATGTTGCATTTGTCCATGACTTGGTCTGTTGGCTTGCAATGTGATATTGCAGGTCCAAAGTTTGGTATTATTTTGTTG
This sequence comes from Lathyrus oleraceus, assembly GCF_024323335.1. Lineage (NCBI taxonomy): Eukaryota > Viridiplantae > Streptophyta > Magnoliopsida > Fabales > Fabaceae > Lathyrus > Lathyrus oleraceus. The sequence goes on along the minus strand of NC_066581.1, from coordinate 454,867,195 downwards.
TGATGTGCTTCAAATTGATCCAGGCATTGCACTGTATTTCTGCAGCTCTGTATTCATGTTGCAGAATGGTTGCAACCATAACATGATACTTCAAGTTTCAATGCATTGCCTTCATCTGGTCCTGTTATGTAGAGTTTCATAGGGTGTCCTGACTTGCCAATGGTTCTGCAAGTACTTACCAACATTGCCTCCATGCTGCAACATGGCTTTATTTTGCTAGGTTTATTTGCTCAAACTAAATTCATGGCATGATGGCATTGAAAATCATGTGCAAATGACCAAAACAAAATCAAGATTGAATTGTAAAATGGGATTAGGACTAGGATTGGACAATTGGTGGTTTAGGATAGAAAAGAATTTAAGTTGGCTTTGGACAAAGTTGACCAAAAAGTCAACTGTTGACCAAAGTCAACAATTGGTCAAAGTTCATTTTTTTTGTATTTTTCCTCATGGAATGGACATTATGATGAATTATAAATGATTTTGCATGAATGTGAATGATTTTGACTTGATCTTGATGCTTGAAATTGACTCTTGAATATGAATGGATACTTATAATGATCATGAATCAAGACTTGACTTTGAATTGAATTAATTAAAACAAGACATGGAATACCTTACATGATATGGCCAATAAACTCTCCACAAATGAATCACATAACCTCATGGAATCAAAACTTGAGTGAATGACAAGACATGAGTGTGCATAGACCATGACTTAAACCAATGGGAGTGTATAGATGACACAAGACTTAGATGAATTCTTAAACCCTAGCTAGGGCCAAGGTGGACAATGAATATAAACTAAGCAAAGATCCATGAACAAATAACACCAAGGCATTGAAATCAAGCTAGGCATGACCAAGTTATAGGCTAAACATGGAGGGATATCCAGATGAAATGCCATGAGAATGGGGGAAAATGAGTGTAATACAACCAAGACTTGGGTTTGGGTCAAAGGAGTCAGGTTCAAGTGAATGAGACCAAATCAAATGATTACCCTGAATGAACCAAAATAAGAGGGTGAAGAAATGGATGAAATTAGGGTTTTGGATGTCATCAAATGGAAAGTCAAGCCACACAATCCATCAAGACCATTCCTTCCTTGATTAGGGTTTCCATGAGACCTACCCCTCAAGCAAGTCCTTTGAACCAAACTATATGCTTCAAAAACAAGTCTTCCAAGGTATGAGCCTTCAATAGGGTTTTTGATGGTGAAGACCAGACCTATTGAAGCTCCAAAGGATCCCGTTATCATACCATTAAGAGCTAGGGTTTTGAAGACCCCTGAGGATGGCTTGGGTAACCCCTTGTTGAGTCCATACCTCTACCATAAAAAAAATCAGGGTTTCACTTCCATAAGCCAAGAAATCTAGGGTGATCCCCTAATGGAATGAATTATGCAAATGCATGAGTTATTAATGTATGCAACTGATCCCCAAGTCAAGTGGCTGGATAAAAACCATGAAAAGAGGAGGGCAAATTTTGGGGTACACCAGTTACCCCTATTTAATCTTCTTGAACCTGAGTACATGAACTAAAAAAGTTTTTCAGGTGCTCGAGGTGGAAGAGGATTAAATACCGACGTATCTAAAAATTTGCTTGAACAGGTGGTTGGAGTTGTCACTGGCGTTTGATGTTTACTTGGGGTAGCATGGTGGAGAATATGATATTCGTAGTGCATGATGTATGCTTTTCTTTCATGATGCATGCATGCTTGTTTATTTAGATGTATGTCATCAGTGAGAAATATGAGTCTTTATTATGATGAGTGTCGCAACCTGAAAAATACAGTGTGCGAAAAAACAACCAGCGAAAGAAAAAGACAGAAGAGTCGCCACCGTGCGTTATTCATCCCAAAGGAGGGAAAGGAAACGCTCGAAGTAAACCTGAAAAAGGAAAGGACAAGACGGGGTCTCGCAACCAAATCTTGGGTTCGGGAGTCGGTTATGCGAAGGGAAGGTATTAGCACCCCTACGCATCCGTAGTACTCTACGGGATCCACTTTTGTAGTTCTTGTCTAAAGGGTGTGAGTTTATCTTGTGCTGTTTACCCAAAAAAAAGGGTTAAATGAAAATGACTCGCGCGGATGTCGCATCCACTGCATACGTATCTCATCTGAATATGAGAATCAGAGTCTTCGTAGCTCGGCTGACCTATGGGTTGGGGGATGTGTGCTCGCTAAGACATCGCGTCTTATGCCTACGTATCTCATCTGGAATGAGAATCAGAGCAAGCCGTAGTTCGGCTGAGCTACGAAGACTCTGATTCTCATATTCAGATGAGATACGTATGCAGTGGATGCGACATCCGCGCGAGTCATTTTCATTTAACCCTTTTTTTTTTGGTAAACAGCACAAGATAAACTCACACCCTTTAGACAAGAACTACAAAAGTGGATCCCGTAGAGTACTACGGATGCGTAGGGGTGCTAATACCTTCCCTTCGCATAACCGACTCCCGAACCCAAGATTTGGTTGCGAGACCCCGTCTTGTCCTTTCCTTTTTCAGGTTTACTTCGAGCGTTTCCTTTCCCTCCTTTGGGATGAATAACGCACGGTGGCGACTCTTCTGTCTTTTTCTTTCGCCGGTTGTTTTTTCGCACACTGTATTTTTCAGGTTGCGACAGCTGGCGACTCTGCTGTCTTTTTCTTTCGCCGGTTGTTTTTTTCGCGCACTGTATTTTTCAGGTTGCGACAATGAGAACTCCGACTTGTCACCGAAGATCGGGAGGTGATCACTCTGAAATCCAGGTGTTGTCAACATTGCTATCAAGGAATCATTCACCTGCTGAGGAACACCGAGACACTGAAACCAACATGGTAGCGAAGCCAAGTGGATGCCACATGTGTTCAAGCAAAACCATTTCTTTGGTCGTCAGTCATCTTTCAAGTTTATCGGGGTTCACATTAATGCATAATGTTTCCTTTTAGTGTAGCTTTTATTGTTTCCCCTAAATTTTAAGGCATTATGCGAACAAGATAAATTAGTTATTTTGCATACAAAACACAGAAGAAGAAAAAAAATATTCGATGGAACGAACTGAATTTTATTGATGTGGAACTGTACATATGATGTGTACAAAGATGCAGACACCCTTGACGAGGGTGTTGCAAAAAATGAAAAATATAAATGAAATGGCAATGTGAAATATTTTGTATATATTTTCTTCCATTGATTACAACATTGGCCTTAGTCTACTATAGAATGTGAATTTTGAGACCTTGCTTCGGCTGACGATGAGTGGATTGGTCCTTGACCACCTAATATCTAGCTTGTAGCGTAATGTGCTCGAGGATCATAGTCAATGCCTTTATCCATAACTTTTTCCTGGACCTTTCTTATTCTTTTCGTCCATTGGGATGCTCCTTTTTTCCTAAGCCTCCCTTTCGGGTTTTCGACTTAACGACCCATTTGTTCCCTAACTTTTGCATGGACAATTCATTTTTTGTTCCATCGGGATAGCCATTTTTGCCTAGATCAATCTTGCGAAGATTGATCTAGCGGGCTTTTATCATTTCCTTTTAGGAATAATACTTTTTGACTATGTCTGCATTCATTGGCGATGGCAAGTCTTCCCCATCCATTATTGTGAGGATTAGAGACCCACCTGAGAAGACCTTCTTGATGATGAAAGGTCCCTCATAGTTGGGAGTCCATTTGCCCCGCGGGTCTGAGTGAATAGCAGAATACCTTTTGAGCACGAGTTCCCCTGCGCGGTACTCACGAGGAAGAACTTTCTTGTCAAAATCTCATTTGAGACGTCTTTGGCACAACTGACCATGGCAAACGGCCGTCAAATGCTTTTCTTCGATCAGATTCAGTTGGTCATATCGTGATTGAACCCATTCAACTTCATTGAGGTCAACCTCCATGATGACTCTGAGGGAAGGGATCTCGACTTCAATCGGTAGGACGACCTCCATCCCGGATACTAACGAGTATGGAGTTGCCCTAGTGGATGTGCAGACCGAGGTTCTGTAACCGTGCAGAGCAACGGGTAACATCTCATGCCAGTCCTTGTATGTCTTGACCATTTTCTGGATGATTCTCTTGATATTCTTATTAGCTGCTTCTACGGCGCCATTCATCTTGGGCCGGTATGGTGAAGAGTTGTGGTGCTCAATCTTAAATTCTTCGCACAACTCATTCATCATATTGTTGTTGAGGTTACTGGCATTTTCAGTGATGATCTTGCTAGGTACCTCATAGCGGAAGATTATCTCTTTCTTGATAAACCGGGTAACCACTTGTCGAGTGACATTAGCATATGAAGCAACTTCGACCCATTTCATGAAGTAGTCGATGGCGACTAGGATGAATCAATGACCGTTGGAAGCTTTAGGCTCTATCATCCCAATCATATCGATACCCCACATAGAAAAAGGCCATTGAGAAGTCAAAACATTCAACGGGGTTGGTGGCACAAAGATCTTGTCACCATATATCTAACATTTGTGACATCTTTTAACTAAGTTGTAACAGTCAACCTCCATCGTCGTCCAATAATACCCAGCTCAGAGAATCTTCTTGGCCATAGCAGGACCTTTCGCATGTACACCCTCGCAGCCTTCATGTATGGATTTTATGATCGTACTAGCTTCGTGTCTATCCACGCATCTAAGCAGTACAAAATCATAATTTTACTTGTATAACACATCATCGTTTAGGAAGAACTTGGAAGAGAGTCTTCTCAAAGCCTTCTTATCAGTAATGGATATACCCTCGGGATATTGCCATTTTTCCAGAAATGTCTTTATGTCATAGAACCATGACTTATCATCAGGATCGACCTCAATTGCTAGACAATGTGTTGGTTCATCTAAGTGGTCAATATGGATAACTGGTGCTTCATTCTTCCATTTGACTCTGAACATAGATGCCAACGTGGCTAGTGCATCTGCTAACTGATTTTCTTCCCTAGAAATATGGTGAAAAGAGATTTCATCAAAGTAGGGTACCAGTTTTCTGATATGCTCCTTAAAAGGTATCAACTTGCTATCCCGAGTCTCCCAATCACCCTTTACCTGACTGATTACCAGAGCTGAATCACCGTATACCTCAAGAATCTTGATCCTTAAGTCGATGGACGCCTCCAAACCGTAGATACATGCTTCATATTCTGCCATATTGTTGGTGTTGTCAAAGCATAATCTAGAGGTAAATGGAAGGTGGAGACCGGTTGGAGAAGTGATAACAACACCTATGCCATGGCCTCGAGCATTGGAAGCACCGTCGAACACGAGCGTCCATCGCGGTCTTGGTTCGGGACCTTCCTCAGGGCCTGCTTCAAAGCCCGACATAGTGAAGTCTCTGATAAACATAATGTCTTCGTCCAAAAATTCAAACCTCAACGGTTGATAACCTTCGACAGGTAGGTGAGCAAGGTAGTCAGACAAGACACTCCCTTTTATCGCTTTTTGGGTCACATAGAATATCATACTAAGTTAACAAAATTTGCCACCGGGCAATTCTACCAGTAACAACAGGCTTTTCGAAGATATAGTTTATCGGATCCATTTTGGATATCAATAAAGTGGTATGGCAAATCATATATTGTCTCAGGCGTCGAGCAACCCAGGTCAAAGCACAACAAGTTTTCTCTTGAAGTGAGTATCTGGTCTCACATTTAGTGAATTTCTTGCTGAGATAGTAAATAGTGTGTTCCTTCTTGCCTGTGTCATCATGTTGACCCAAAACGCAACCCATAGATTCATCGAGAACTATGAGGTGCAGAATGAGAGGCCTACCAGGAACTGATGGTATCATGATTAATGGTTCTTACAAGTACTTTCTTATTTTTTCGAATGCCGCTTGACAATCGTCATTCCACATAATCGATTGATTCTTTCTCAATAGTTTAAATATCGATTCACAGGTAGCCGTTAAGTGTGATATGGATCTGGAGATGTAATTGAGTCGGCCAAGGAACCCTCAGACTTCTTTTTCTGTTCGGGGAGCTGACATTTCTTGGATGACTCGAACTTTATCTAGATCAACCTTAATGCCCTTCTGACTGACTATGAAACCCAAGAGTTTACCGAATCGGACCCCAAAAGTGCACTTAGCTGGATTCAATCGCAACTTAAACTTTCGGAGTCTGACAAACAATTTCCTCAGGTTCACCAACTGATCTTCTTTAGTTCTGGATTTGGAAATCATGTCGTCCATATAAACCTCAATATCTTCATGAATCATGTCGTGAAAGAGGGTTACCATGGTGCGCTGATATGTTGCCTCTACATTCTTCAGGCCAAGTGACATTACTTTGTAGCAGTAAGTTCCCCAGGGTGTGATGAAAGTTGTCTTCTCCATCCATGAAAGAAAAGACGAAAAAACAAGTTGTATTATCAACCAAAACATCAATATGAGGCAAAGGGAAATCATCCTTTGGACTCTCCCTATTGACGTCTCGATAATCTACACACATTCTGACTTTACCAGCTTTCTTCGAAACTGGAACGATGTTAGCAACCCACTCGGGATACTCAGAAATGGCCAAAAAGTCAACGTCAAGCTGCTTCTTAACCTCTTCTTTGATCTTGAGTGCCATGTCGGGTCTAGTCCTTCTGAGCTTTTGCTTGACTGAAGGACATTTAGGCTTGAGTGGCAAGTGATGTTCAACGATGCTGGTGTCTAACCCTGGCATATCTTGATACAACCAAGCGAAGACGCCAACATACTCGTGCAAAAACTCTACCAACTCGGAATGTACATGCTTGGCAAGAGATGCCCCAACCTTTACTTCTTTTTTATCAGTTTCAAATCCCAAATTAATAACATCCACTGATTCTTTGTATGGCTAAACCTCTTTTTCTTCGTGCTCAAGGAGCCGTGCTAGTTCAGCTGGTAATTCATAATCTTCCTCACTGTCGTCTTCAGCTTGGTTGATTGGAAATCCAGATTTACAGTTGATTTTAGCCATGTTGTAATCAATAGTTTTGTTTGCTCTGCATATGATGAGCTTATTTTAGTATGCTTTTTGAGAAAGTAGAAAAAAGAAAAAGAAATCTTTTGCCATTCCGTTATTTTTAGTGAAAAAGAAAAATAACTGAACGAAAAGGGAACACAAATTTTGCATACAAAAAGTACTTTTTATTTATTCACATAATACTTTTAAACATGGAGGCCCTTACAAGCTATCGTCTCGTCTCGGGCGAGGACGAGGGATTGAGAAAACAAAATGCATTACATTTTTTCCGAGTACACTATGGGAATCACGATAGTCGTCCAATTGGGAAGCGTGAACCTCAGAGGACATTTGTGTATAAGGCTAGGCGTCTCTAGTTTGCTATCGCTGGATTCTCCAATAACTACCATAATATGCTCATTTTGAAAGCCGACACTTCTGAATTTGATCGGGTTGAACTGATTTTTCTTTGGGCTTGCCTTGCATGTTGTTGGGTGATAACCGATACCAAACCTGTCGCGCTTCTCTGCCATGTTGACAACCGTACCCCAACCGGGAAGCGAGCCTTTCTCAAAAGTCTTCTTGGCACTTTTCACTAAGGATAGGACGGTAGCGGATGGTTGGTTATGCTTGACGGTAGCGGAACTGACTTCTTCAAATTCTAAATAGTGGAGTGGAATCTCAACAATCCCCTAATCTATCACAACATATCTGAAGGACGGGAGCTCGCTGACCAACAAATCTTCTTCACCATACACAATTACCAGCTTGTCATCAATCAAGAACTTCAGCCTTTGGTGCAATGTAGAGGTGACTGCCCCAGCGACATGAATCCACGACCTACCCAACAAACAACTGTAAGTTGGGTTGATATCCATGACTTGGAAGGTAATGCTAAACTGGTGGGGTCCAACACAAATGGGCAGATCGACTTCCCCAATAACTTGCCTTCGGGAGCCATCAAAAGCTTGGACAATCAGTGCGTTGGTCCTCATCTCGGGCCCTTTAAACTGCAATTCGCTTAACATAGATTTTGGCAATACATTAAGCGAAGAACCATTGTCAATGAGGACTCGAGATAGAAGAGAGTCTGTGCATGTGACCGAAATGTGTAATGATTTATTATGGGCATTTCTCTCAGGAGGTATCTCTGCTTCATTAAATCCTAGATACCTACTGGCAGTGATATTAGCAACCATGTCGTCAAATTGATCAACCGTGATATCTTGCATCACATGAGCGGCATTCATAACTTTCACCAATGCTTTGCGATGAGCCTCAGAACTCAACAGCAAAGACAAAATGGATATTTTAGACAGAGTCTGGTTCAACTGGTCGACAATCTTGAAATTACTCTTCTTGATCAATTTGAGGAATTCTTGGCTTTCCTCAAAAGTGATGCTCTTCTTGTGATCTTCAACTTGATCATTCTCAACCATCGGCCTTTTACCTTTAGACATTTCAGATTCTACATCTTTGTTGTCAATAACCTTCATCGGCACTGGAGCAGTTATCATGTTCGGAGTGGCAGGTACAGTTGCCCTTGCCTGCGGAGTCGGAGTAGGAATGACCTTCTCCTTAGGCGGGGTAATTGTGGGTGATGGAGACACCGTAGAAGTGTATTTTGGAGCGAATACACGACCACTGCGAGTCATGCCTCCCACTCCAGCGATGTTGATGATTTTAGTGTCAGGAATACGGATTTCTTTTCCTCCCAAATATGATGTTATCTCATAATTCCAAGGCACGACCTTAGTATTCTGATACGGAAATGGATTGGGAACATGAAAATGAATTGGCAAAATCCTCTTGGGAGCTTCAACCTTCTTTTTTGTGTGCATAATTATTATTGGTTCAATTACTACCATTTCTTCTGCTGCCTTAGACTTGGAGAACTATATCAAACCCTGGTCCATCAGTCCTTGTACACAATACCCTACATACCTTTGTTATCATGTAACTTTTGACCTTTGAACCTACGCCGAGAAGTATAGACGGGTTATTTGGAATATGATGAACTTGTGAACCAATGGATATTGCAGTTTGCCTCTTTGTTTGTTGGGGCATTTATCTTTATTGCTTTGTTTCATATATTGCATATTAATTGCTTTATATTCTTTAAGTATGTTATATATTATCCATTGTGGTATGGGCTTTGTGATTTGAGAGAAGCTTTACACTCGAGCACGAGTATATACACAGGATAGAATCATGGATAGTCGTGTTGACCAGTGTTTCGTATGTTGGGTTAGCACGGAACCACACCCATACTAGATTCATTTGGAAGTACCTTTGTCCTGCAAGTATTTTCTACGGCAAGGTATTTTCATTTGGATCCATGACTCTGGGAGGCCTCTTAGGGATCACCTTTGAAGACTAAAACCTACATGTGAGGGGATATGGGATTTTGTTTTTGCAGGAAACCATAGTCTCTACATTCCTCGAAAATTATGATTGCGTCAAACTTTTGAACCTTCATTGAGAATCATATGCAGACTGTCCAGAGCATGTTGAACCTTTAATCAATAATATTGCATCATCATGTGTGTACCAAACTTTTGTATCATCAAACTTTTTAATTAATGGATGTTGCAAATATATTTGCATTCCATCCATAACATATGCATACGTTCATACATTTGCATTTCATGCATATAACCCAGAAAAAGCTCACCATCGCCCTTCCTTATCTAGAAGCTAGATGGTTACCCAACACACTCTTAAAACTGGAAGAAAGGATAGATCTGAAGAGGTTTTATCTGTTGGAAGAGTCTGAAGGGGAACCACCTTGGGGACTAGTCGACTTATACAAGCACGATGACCCTAACCTGTTGGTGGTTACAACGGATAATCCCGTCGGCGATCATTAGACTGTTCAATCATTTTTCATTTGTAATATTTCTTTTTTGTTAAGTATTATTCACTTATAAAACTTGTTTGTTTTCGAATGATAATGATAATGAAATGAATATGCATGTATCTAATCAATCCATTCGTGATCACTCATATTTTATTTATCAATATCAAACTTTTATTTAAGCAAAAAATCAAAAGGAGAACGATGAAATCAAAATACATGAAACTATTGGTTGTATGTTTTTTAATAAAACCTTGCTGATGATGTAAGCCTTTATAAAAATTCCCAAACATCGAAGGTATAAGGAAGATAATCCCTAGTCAAACCCTTTGAGCCAAGTAGTGGGAGTTTCTTTCTATACGAAAAACCCCCAGTCTTAACCAGGGGCAGGGTAGTCATTTGTTAGTTTGACCATGCGTCCAAATTTCAAAAAGGAAGTATCCCATTTAAGGATTAACCACATCTTATCCCTTACACGAGGTCGAAATCACAAATCCAGAATGGTTGTCCCTCACCAACAAAAGGAACGAGGTAGTCACAATCCTTCAATAAATCAAGTGAACAAATGTCACACGATTTATTCTAGCAAAATTAAAAATGCAAAAAAAAAAGCAACAGAAAAGCCCGCTAAGTTGAAAACTCGAAAATAAGTGACTTACGCAACAATTATGGCATCCCGGTGGACTGTTGTCGCCACCTATGTTTCAGAATAGCGAGCGAACTGGATGGACTGAACAAAAGAGTAGTAGAGTCGCTACCGAATTTTATTTTATGTGCCTCCATTGGATAGGATAGGGGAAATAATCGATGAAACCCTAAAAAAGACAATCGCACGGGAAGCGCTGTAAAAAAGGAATAAGGAATCGGTCTCGCAACCGATACTAGGGTCTGGGAGTAAATTACACAAGAGGAAGGTATTAGCACCCCTCATGTCCATGGTATTCCATGGGAACCATTTGAGTGGTTTTACGTACATGGGAATTTATCTCGAAATTGTTTTTATTTTTCAAAAGAATATGTGTGAAAGAGATGGTGTTTTTGTTATATAGTGCTCGCCGAGATTTGAGGCTATTGTGCCTACGTATCACTCATTTGGGGATAAGGAATCAGAGCTTCGTAGTTTAGAGTAGAAAATTTTTGTTTGTTGGTTGATTTTACCTTTGAGAAAAGGGTTTTCAGAGTGGGTGCCCTAAGGTAAAAATAAGGTTTAATGTATAATGTTGATTTTACCTTAAACAAGGGTTAATGAAAGGTGTTTGTGATTAGATTGCATTAGAGTCTATGGGGGGAGGTGAATATTCTAGACAACTAGCCAAATGTCTTGCGTCCAAAATAATCAGAATGAGGGTAGGAATGCTCAATTCTCACTAATTCTTCACCACTTAAGGCTCGTGGCGCACAATATTAATCGTAGTTATTAAGTATTTTGACTTTATTATAAAAATGCCGCTTGACGTTGGATCAAGGGTTTGTTTCTTTGATTGAGAAATGTGGCTTATGCAACATGAATGCATAGTAACCAGCAAGGAAATAAAAGGGTTTCATTGTAAGGTAGCCCAAGAGAAAGCCTTGTGTGTGCAAAAGTGTGACCTATCCTAAACAAAGGATAATGGTCTTACAAACATGTCCCTCAAAGGTGGTGCCATGTGTAGCACCTCGAATTTGCACCTCCCATTTGTATATACATTTCATTTTTAGGTCATTAACATTGCATTCACATTGTATAGTCCATTACATCTCATCAGGCAGGACTGGTCAGGAGGTTCAACTGTGCAAGGCAACAAGAGCATTATCCATGAGATCAAAGCCCTAGGGTGGTTCCATTGAGCTTACATGACCCAAGGATCATTTGGAAGCAATTTGGCCAAGTGTTGAAGGTTCAAAAGCCACAGTGCATGTGCAATTCATCTGAGGCCCATAAAAGTCAACAGAAGTCAACTGCAAAGTCAACTGTGGATTTGGAGGTGGGAAGTGGTCAGAGATGCTTCATTCATGTTCAAACAAGTCTCATTTGACATTTCAAACACTCACATTGAAGAATTTGAAGTCAGGTCAAGAATTTCCCAAAATAGCAAGTGACCTGTAATTTGAACTTTCCAAAAATGGAAAGGTTTTGGACCAACTTCAACTCAAGTTTACATCATCAAGAAAGCTTCAAATGAAATTTTATCCAACATGAAAGTTGAAGATCTTTCTCTCCTATATTCAAAAAGTCCAAGATCATGAATTTCTAATGTGTGGTTGAGGAGATATGATCCAATCATGGCAAAGTGTGTTTTAAAATTCAAATGGGCATAACTTTTGAACCAAAGCTCCAAAATGAGTGGTTCTTTTTGCATTTTGTTCATCATAACATGCCCTTTCCAAATGTACCATTACATGACATGAATTTCATTTGCATGATACTTGGCTTACTCATGAAGTTTTGTGAAGGAAAGTTCATAAAATTATTTTGGATAATCATGGGCATACAAAACCATTTCTAAAGCTTGCATGGACATTGATTAAGTGGATTTTGGCCAAGATTAAGCATCGTTCACGTGGCTTTTCATGCATGGAGGTGGAAAGACCATTTTGCACATACACCTTATAACTTGCTAATCTTGATTAGCTTTAGCTTAAACAGGTTTTAAACATGATTAGCATGGCATATATAAGGTAAAACACAACTGTTTTCATCATTAACCACACTTTTCAGATCTAGATTCAAGAATCACCAAATTTTTTCTCTCAAAATACTTTTCAAATTCTTCACACAAGAGCATTTTCTAGTGATGAATTCATGATCAGGAAGTATTATTAATCAAGTTTGAACGTGAATTCGAAGCAAATCATGCCAGTTTGGACCAGATTCAAAGCTTGAAGCATCCATGGAATTTTCAAAATCTACTGGATTCATGTGCAATTGAGCTTCATTCCTTCCATCCATCACCTACACAAGCATCATAGAAGAGTTTTGGAACATCACAAGCCTTGGATAGCGCAGCACAGAGGTTCTGTTCTTCAAAGAGGTTAGGTTTCGATCTCTCCAATTTTCAAAATCCTTAGGATATTCATGTAGATCTCGTGTTGTAGAGAATGCTGGTGAAAAAATGAAGTGAAATGATGCATTATTGATGAAGTTATGCATGTTTAAAGTTTTGATGTCATTTAAGTTTTTCTTCGATTTGGCTTTGTTATGATGCATCATGTTAAAATGATTATGGATCTTGCATGTGCATGTGATGATGATTCGAATGGTATAATTTTGGTGGGATTCTGGAACATTTTATGATTTTCTGGAAAATGCGTATGAACACCATGCAATGTTCATCTTCAACCTTGAAGTTCATGCAATTTCCAGATTTTGCTATGACTTTGCTAGGGTTTTGCTACGAAATATTCATCCATTTGCTACGATTCTGGAAGCGCGCTGGGCTTAGGGTTTAAGACCAAAACGTGGTCGTTTTAGGTTGGCGCGCTAAGCTCAAATTCGTGCCAGGTTCGATCCTGGCTGAGTGTGGTTTTTCAAATGCCATGCCATTTTCCATGTTTCCCTCCTATTTTCATACCATTTGTCCATTTTGATTTTCAAATTCTTTCCAAACTTCCGAAAATCATTATAAATTGAAAAACGCATCAATTTGACTCCAATTTTTTGCACAATGCTCCTTATCCTATCTAATTTTTTATGAGCATAAAATTGCGAGTTGTGCTTGGCTGGAAAAATAATTTGTGCTAGGATGTTTGAATACATATGCTTGTGTGACCTTGCCTTGCTTATCTTATCCTAAAATGCTCAAAAATGATCCAATGAATCTGAAATTTTGCATGCTATTTCTAGACACATTGCTGGACATGTTGGCTTTGGTTTGATATTTTTCCCATGATCCATTTCTGTTTTATGCTTGAGCTAACTTGGTGTGACAATTTGTGTCACACCTTTGATTGCTTGAATTGTGCAATGTGATTGCCATGCCAAATGATGTCCAATGCTTCTTATTTTTTGTATGTTGATCATGTTATATGTATTGAATATGTGTGAATTTTTTCAGATTTTTTTGAATCATTTCTGTTTTGATTGAGACTTTTCATTCATCATGATCACACATGAACTTTGAAATTGCCTTTGACTTCACTTGATCATGAAATGCATTTGGTTAATGATTTTGATATGAGCCTTTTTAGGATATGTCAATATGTGTTTGAAGTTGCTTCATGTCAAGTTTGAAGTTCTGTTTTGACTTTTTGACCCTAGGCTTTAACCTAGTGGTTTGGACTTATCATTTGAGTTGTGATTTCAGGTTCAGATGCACATTGCCATGATTGGAGTGACTCATTCATTTAAGCCTGATTATTGGTTGATGTTGGCTAACATTGTGTTGTTTTGTAGGCTTTGAGAACAAATTCACTTGTGCTTGTGCCTTGCTCATTGTTGCCTGATACATTGTCTGTCTGTGTGATTAACTGTTGTTTGTTTGTCTGTACAATTGAACTGATTGGTTTAGATTTTTTTCACAGGTACCTAAGTTGCTTTAAGTTCATTTGAACTTGCTTTGCTAGCTTGTGGTTTGCTTAACCAATGAGGTATAGTTCTTCTGACTTCATGTAGTCTGGAAGACCTGTCCTGTTATGTGGGCAGGCACCTGTCTGAAGCCCTCCTTAAGAGGCAATGCTTGTGAATGTTTAATGTTGTGCCAAGCAGGTAAAGACCTCTTAAGAGGCAATTGGCAGATAAAAGGGATGTGCAATCCATCCCCTGCTACTCAGTGTGTCATTCACTTTGCTCACACACCATATGTTGATGCATTGTGAATAAGAACCCAAGATCATGTTGTGTCAGTCATTTGTGGAGAAGAGTTCCTACATTCTGAACTCCCACACTTTCATTTGTCTGAAGCTCTCCCAGGCCAGGGATAAGAGCTATGAGGTCTTACCCTCACTTCCCATTTCATCTGCTTCACCCTAACTCTCAATGTTAGGGTTAAGAGCTAACCACACCCCATTCCAGTTGGCTTGTTTTACAGCCTAGCCTTGTATGAGCCAATTGTTTGCATATAGTGTGTGTGCTTGCTTTATTGTGCTTGTATGTGTTTGCCTGTGCTGTTTAGGATAGCTTGCTTCCTGTGCAAGTTAGATTAGAAACCTCAACATAGGGATCGTATGCATGACAACTTCTAGGCTCGAGTCATAGTCTCCCTAGTAGTTTGTGTCTCCCTTTGTCTCTGGTTAGGATAGAAGTTCTTTCCCTGTGTAGGGGAACTACGTCGCCCTGATCCTCATACCAGATGAGGTACGTAGGCAGGAGATGAGCTGATCTCTCCGGGCACCCTTTTTTTTCTTTTTCAACCCCTTTGCTTGTTGGAGTCTAACGTAAGTCCAGCGATTGGCAGTTGGTTTCCTGTGTCTTGTTTGCTTGTTGGAGTCTGACATAAGTTCAGCGATTGGCAGTTGGTTTCCTGTGTGTGTGTGTGTCTGTCGGTTCGGAGTCTGATATAAGTCCAGCGATTGGCATTCGGTTTCCATGTTTGCCTGCTTGTGTGGAGTCTGACATAAGTCCAGCGATTGGCAGTCGGTTTCCAGTGTTTGTATTTTGTTTGGCGTGCGTTAGCCGAGCTACGAGTGCTCTGATTCTTCTCCGGTCAGAGAAGATACGTATGCATAGGATGCGACATCCTAGCGAGCACGTTTCCCCTGTCCCGAACTACGTCGACTCTGATGTCTGTGCTTGACAGACTACGTAGGCCCAGGACGCGATATCCTGCCGAGTCCCATTTCTTTTGTCTTTCTGTGTTTCCTTCCAGCCTTGTGCAGTTTGTGAGCAGTTCTAGCAATCTTATCCTTTCTTTTGAGCGTGGATCCCGTCGAGTACGACGGATGCATAGGGGTGCTAATACCTTCCCTTCGCATAACCGACTCCCGATCCCATCCATCTCTGGTCGCAAGACCATGTCTTTTCCAGGTTTACTTCGAGCGTTTCCTTTCCCTCTTTTGGGATAAATAACGCACGGTGGCGGCTCTGTTGTTTCGTTTTCCCGCCGGTTTTTCGCGTAATGCGACAGCTGGCGACTCTGCTGGGGAATAAAGAGAAGTTGACCTCCTGCTGGTCCATCTTCCCTAAGCGAGTCAGTCCTAGCGCTCTGTAGGATAGGGTTTGGTTGCTTTTACTGCTTTATTTATTGCATTTATGATTATGATGTGATCGTTTATGTTTGCATGTATCACATTTTCATTGTGCTGGCTGTGTGTTTGTCTCTCTGTGGGGTGGGAGTTACAAGAGGTAAAAGGCCCAATACACATGCTATGAGTGAACTCTAGGACACCTAGGAATAGAGTGATTCATGGGAAGCGGTTGATATTGCGCCACTTAGCGGAACATGATATCACAAGCAGTTCAGATCCTGATGGGGTATTATCGGTACATACATCTGGTGTGTACAGGATGATATTCTTGAAAGGGTTGTTTATCCTGCATTTCTTTTGACCTTACCCTGGCCTAGATGACACCCGTGAGTGGGGAGGGATTGAATCATTTGTAGGTACAGATGGTGACTATGGTTCAGATGAACTTATGGGTACTTACTTATGACATGCCGGAATTCTGTCCGTGATATCTATCAGCGGGTTCCGTTTATTTCGGATCCCCGGGTTGAATTTGAGGACACTTGTTCAGAGGATCTGGTTGTCATCCACTTAGTGGATTTCCTCGATGATGGTGATATATTCCCCGGTTCCGTTTATTTCGGAATTCCCCAAGTTGGATTTATGGTTACTCGGGCCCTCAGATGATTGTAATCAGTTCAGAGACCGGTCCAGTACAGTTGATCCTCAGATGACTTGGAAGATGGCACAGTGACCTGCCTGCATGCATTTGCACCATTCCCATTTCGCATTCATCTGCATTTAACTCATGTCTATCCGTACTCAGGGTCCATTTTTTGATTAAGATTCTGGTCGAGAGACATCCGGATGTCGGAATGTTGTTGATGAAATATTATCCGTCTCAATGAAGCTAGAATCAAAGGACAGAATATTCCTAGTACGGATAGACATTGCATGTGTGAGTCATATTAACCTGTTTGTTGTTTTGTAGGTGTCAGTGTTTAACCGGTGCACATAACTCTTCCGTTCAGATATCCAAAATGATGGATCCACCCAACGCCGACATTCTCGAATTGAAAGAGATGATGAGGGAGTTGTTCAGTGTTGTGCAAGGGCTTGCCTTGGGGCAGAAAGCAATTGCTGAGAGGTTGGATAGGATTGAAAGCTGGATGATAAAGGAGAAAGTTCAAGGAAAGGCTCCGTCATCCGTAGTAAAGAAGCCTTCTGGCAATGGTCAGTTCAAGAAGGAGGTTGAATCAGGTGGTGTGCCTGCCCGAAAGGAACGCGGTAAGGATCGTTACCACCCTTATGCTGCCACTGTAACCACTCCTGTTGGTAATCCACCTGTACAACCGCAACAACCGCCACCTCAACAGAAAGCACCGAAAGTTAAGAGCCCAGTGAAGAAGGGGACGGATCATCAGTTCGATAAGCCACCCGTGACTTATACCCTTTTGTTTAAGAGGTTGAGGGATCTTGGGTTAGTTCGGCCAAGGATATTGGTTCCTGTAGAACTGCATCGGAGGCCTGCAAACTACGATGAGAATGCCAGGTGCGAGTTCCATTCAGGGGCACCCGGACACAACATTGAGGGTTGTAGAGCTTTTAAGCATGTCGTCCAGAACATGGTGGATTCTAAGGCCATCAGTTTGGCGCCAACACTGAATGTTAACGCTAACCCCGTGCCAGGTCCCGTGGGGGTGAAGGTGATGTCAAAGGACAAGAGAGGAACAGAGGTGACTGAGGGGGATCAATTAAAAACTCCCATGCCTGCAGCTCAGAAACATATGATGAAGAGTGGAGCATTCCCTAGTGTTGATAACTGTTGTGCGGCTGTCGCCACAAATGGGTGTGTAGTGATGGGGGAGACGATTCAGAGGATGATGGAAGTAGAAATGGACTGTGAAAAATTTGAAACACCAAGTCAGGCAGTTGAAACCGTCAAGGTAGAGGATGCCATTCTAGATGAGAAAGAGAAGAAGCTGTCCATTTCTTCTTACAAACAGGCCATGGAAGTGGTGAGGAACGGAGAAGCCCTAGGCTGGGGAAAGATTATAGACATTGTGGTGACAGCGGATATGTTCGGGGTTGGCTATCAGCCAGATCAAGAGTCGTCTAGACAAAACAGAGGACGTTGTCAACCGTTCACGTTCGTCAGTGCCGGAATGTTGGATCCAGGTCACGCCTGTACAGTGGGTGAAGAGATTGATTGTGACTGCGAGCTTGACTCGTGAATAAAATCGTGCGTACCAGGGAACTGGAAGGCCTCAAAGATCATCACTGTCACTCATCATGAAGAGTAGTATTTCTGTTTTTCAATTCTGTTTGCATGAAAGCCATACGTTTTGCCCGAAACGTAATGGTCCATTGTAAGGGCCATCTCATGTGTTTCATTGTGCAACATTTTGCATCATTAATAAATGGATGTTTTTGTGATTAAAAGCGGTGTTCCCTGTCTTTCATTTTTTTTTTTGCAGTTTAAAAATAAAAAAATAAAAATGGCAATGTTTATTTTCATTTTTCTTTCCTTTTGATTCGTCTTGTTCCGACCTCAAAAGAGACTATCCTCCTGATCTCATTGATAACAATTCGGTTACACCTCTGTATGACTTCGACAATCCGATCTATCATGCCAAAGAATAGGGCGAAGAAGATCGTGATCTGCTGGAATTAGCCAGGTTGTTAAGACAAGAGGAGAAGGTGATTTAACCGCACGAGGAGCGATTCAAGATTGTTAATCCAGGCACCGCCGAGGTCAGAAAGGAAGTGAAAGTTGGGGCCGCTTCAGGGGCTAATATAAAGAACAAAATGGTAGCACCGTTAAAAGAGCATGTGGATACCTTCGCCTGGTCGTATCAGGATATGCCAGGGTCGGATACCGACGTCGTTGTGCACAAGCTACCATGGAGAGAAGACTGTCCTCTAGAGAAGCAGAACGCCGGTGCCATGTATCAAAGAGCCATGGTGACTTTGTTTCATGATATGATTCATCGTGGAATCAAATGCTATGTTGATGACATGATAGCAAAGTCCCAAACAGAAAAGGGGCATCTGGTGGATCTGGCCAAGTTATTTGACCGGATCGAGACAACTCAGACTGAGGTTGAGTCCGAATCAGTGCACTTATGGAGGGCTGTCCGGTAAACTACTGAGGTTTGTTGCGAGCAGATAAGAGGAATCGAGGTCGATCCTGCTAAAAAAAAAAAGAGATATAAAAGAGAAAAAGCAATACGAGAAATGCCTGAACCGAAAACAAAAGAAGGTTCGTGGTTTCTTAGATAGATTGAATTGCATTTCACGGTTCATATCTCATCTGATAGCCACGTGGGAACCCATTCAAGGAAAAAGGGAGCAAACGGTCAGGTGGATAATGATTGCCAAGGGGCATTGAAAGATAAAAGAATAAGTTGTAAGAATCTATGATTCTGATGCCTGCTGTGGAAGGAACAACTGTTAATCTGGTACTTGACAGCCCTCGAGGGGTCTGTGAGGTGTGTAGTGGGTCAGCATGACGAGTCTGGTCGAAAAGAGCATGCAATTTACCTTAGCAAAGAGTTTATCGACTGTGAAACAATACATTCACTGCTCGAGAAAACTTGTTGTACTTTGGCATAGGCTGCTCGCCGACTAAGATAGTATGTGCTGGTTCATACCACTTTGTGGATGTCCAAGATGGATCCGATCAAGTATGCGTTTGAGAAGTCAGCATTGACCAGACGGGTTGCGAGATGGTAAAAAATGATTCTGACTGATTTGTGATATACGGTACACCTCTCAGAAAGCAATCGAGGGGAGTGTATTGTCCGATTACATCGCCTCGTAACCCATTGAGGATTATCAACCAAGGAAGTTTGAGTTCCCTGATGAGGACATATCGAGGTGCTCAAATCGAAAGATTGTGAGGAACCGATCTCGGAGGAGGGGCCTGACCCTAAATCCGAACGGATTTTGATGTCTGATGGGGGGAGGTTAATGTGAATGAGTTAGTGCTGCTTTGGTTATGCCGAAGGGATCCCACGTTCCTTTCGTTGCCCGGATAACATTTGAATGCGCCAACAATGGTGGCTGAGTACGAAGCTTGCATCCTAGGTATCGAATTTCGGTGCGTGCATCTACTGGGGCAACACCTTCCTCACAGGTGTATGAGAAGGAATCGGTGCTACCATTTGAGGTCCAGGTTTCATCATGGGGAGTCCTAATGGATTAGAAATTAGAGAAGGTTGAGTGGATAAGGACTCGGTATGACACGTTGAGCCTGACTGAGGAAAAGAGGTTGGCAGTTACTTGTCATGGGGCAGTTGTACCCAGTGAATGAATCGTGTTAATTGAAAAGTGTGACCTCGTGCGTACCATGTGGGAGAGCTGGTATTGAAAAGGATCCTTCCTCCTCAACAATCGTAGGGGCAAGTGGACACACAATTATGAAGGTCCATTCGTGGTCAAGAAGGTTTTCTCTGGTGGAGCCTTGTTGTTGACGACCATGGATGGCGAGGATTTTCCATCCCCTGTGAATGCGGACGCAGTTAAAAAAAGAAATACTTCGTAAAAAAAAAAAGAGACCCGCTGGACGAAAAGAACAAAAGAGTCCAGGCAAAAAAGGGCATCCCGGCGAACCGAAAAAAAAAGAGAAAAAGGTTCGGGAAAAAGTTAGGGATAAAGAATGAAAAGAACTGTACACCCGGCAAGTCGAAAACCCCACAAGGGCGGCTTGGGCAAAAAAGGGTATCCCGGTGGACTGAAAACTTGAAAGGGCGGTCCAGGCAAAAGAGGGAATGAAACGAACAACTGCGTCTAGCATGGTCATTTGTGCTTTGGATAAGACATCATGGATAATCCCCGACAGAGATCGATCGGAAGCGTCTTATTCAGAAGACAGAAAGTGCGGAAAGTCTTGAGGACATATGGGGTGTAACCGAGTTGAAACCCGATGAGATCACGGTTTCACATTGCCATTAGGATAGATTTTTCCTTTTGTGCGCGATCACCTCTTTTCAGGGATTGCTTCCTGTGTGTTGCTCGGTTTGGAGCCACCTTTTTTCAGTCAATAAATGCGTGTTCAGTCAAATAATTTTGTTTTTGTTTTCATGACCGCTTTGATTGCAAAAACATCCGTTTATTTTTGATAAGAATATTTGCATTTTGAAACATAGAGGTCCCTTCCGATGCATGCTTATAAGATTGGAATCTGGAAATCTTATTCAGAAGTTTGAGTGACCTAGGTGTTGAAATGTCGGCACGCCTGGGGCACGTTTTTATCTAACGATCTCTTTGCAGGTGCTGTTGGTTCGTTTTCCCTCACTTGCAGGCTGTGATATGAAGCCTTTTGACAGAAGATCCCTGCAGAGTCCAATCAGGGGCAAGGGATAGAAGAACGGTGAAGAGATGAAAGAATTGCGACAACGATCCTAGAGGGTAATCAAGAAGACTCTTCAAAGTCTGAAGATTGGAGGGTTAGCCCGGATATGAGGAGATCGATTGTCTCAAAGCAAAGAAAAGACGAGAATATTAGGTGATGAATCAGAAGAGACCAGATGAGTCTGGGAGCTCTCAAAAGTGGAAAGTGGACACTATGGTTGGATGGTAAATGTCAGGGTTAGACGAATCTATGGGCGTTCCATGTCAAATAGGCCGTATCTCCCCAGTGGGTTTGAGGGTGTTATCTCCCTAGCAGATTCGAGATCGGTGTCTCCTCAACGAGCCTGAAGGTTGCCATATCCCCAGTGGAAGTGTTGGTGGGTGGATTGTTCCTAAGGGTTGAGGATGTTTCCCCAGCAGGCTTGAGAGTGGCTGTTTCCTCAAGCAAGTCTGAAAGCCGTTAGAACTGTTATTCCCCAGCAGTCGGGTAGCAGGTTCAAAAGTTATTCTATCCCTAACAGGTCTAAGGATTTTTTAGTTCCCCAACAGGCCCGAGAGTTGGTCTGTCCCCAGCTAGTCTGAAGACTGTTGGTCCCCACTGAGTCTAAAGGATGTTGTATCCCCAGCGGAGGTATCAGTGAGTAGTCTGTTTCTCAGCAGTCGGGTACGAAGTACTGTAATCCTCAGCATAGTCGTGAATGCCTTTCCCCAGCAGGGTTGTGATGTTCTACCCAGCAATTTTGAGGTGGGTAGTTCTCCCAGCAGAGGTTTGTGTTGATGGTTTTCCCCAGCAAGTTCCCCAAGTGGATCAGGTTCGGCGAAAGTTATCCCCAGTAGGGTTTATCCTTTCTCCAGCAGTAATTGCCAGTCCCCAGCACGGTTGAGAAGTTGGTGTGTTCCCCAGATAGAGTCTCCCTATTTAGTTGGTTCCTCTGCCGTCCCCAAAGTATCAGATCAGCAAAGCACCCCCAGCAGTGCGTCTCCCCACAGGGTTGGAGAATCTAATCAGATTTGTGCACTCAGTAGAGCGACCTTTTGCTCCCCAGCAGGAGTTTTCATCATTTGCATCTTGCATGTAGTAAACATTGCATCCTCAAAACGCGTAGCATTTCCATTCAATATGGAGCATTACGCCATAGAAAAATTTAAACATATGCATTCATGTGATAAACCTAATTAGACCATATCCCCGACAGAGGCGGATCATTGTTCAACATCTGTACGACACGTTTGCTACAGTGGCTCTTGACAGACACTGTTCAGGATTGATAATTCCCCAGAAAGGTTTATTTCCTCACCCACCCGTGGAAGAAAAGTTTGATTCTCCCCAGTGAGATCCCAGGCAAGTGTTTAGCCTTGTCTTGACATATGTAGATGTCATCCTCGTGATACCGGTAAATGTCATTGTCAGCACCCGCGTGTGTTCCCTTTTTGGTGTCCGTAGACATCATCTTTCGATGTTCGTCACATCCTCTTTCTTCTCATTCATCCGTTGATGTCTGGTCACCTCTCCGTTGGTGTCGATAAACTTCGAGCTTCTCCCGTTCGTCCGTTGACGTCTGGTCGAGTCTTCCCATTCATCCGTTGATGTCTGGTCACCTCTCCGTTGGTATCGATAAACGTTGAGTTTTTCCCATTCGTCCGTTGACGTCTGGTTGTATCCCTTTCTTCCATTCATCGGTTGATGTCTGGTCACCTATCCGTTGGTGTCGAAAAACGTCGAGCTTCTCCCGTTCGTCCGTTGACGTCTGGTCGAGTCTTCCCATTCATCCGTTGATGTCTGGTCACCTCTCCGTTGGTGTCGATAAACGTCGAGCTTCTCCCATTCGTCCGTTGACGTCTGGTCGAGTCTTCCCATTCATCCGTTGATGTCTGGTCACCTCTCCGTTGGTATCGATAAACGTTGAGTTTTTCCCATTCGTCCGTTGACGTCTGGTTGTATCCCTTTCTTCCATTCATCCGTTGATGTCTGGTCACCTCTCCGTTGGTGTCGATAAACGTTGAGTTTTTCCCATTCGTCCGTTGACGTCTGGTTGTATCCCTTTCTTCCATTCATCCGTTGATGTCTGGTCACCCCTCCGTTGGTGTCGATAAACGTCGAGCTTCTCCCGTTCGTCCGTTGACGTCTGGTCGAGTCTTCCCATTCATCCGTTGATGTCTGGTCACCTCTCCATTGGTATCGATAAACGTTGAGTTTTTCCTAGTCATCCGTTGACGTCTGGCTGTATCTTTCCATTGATAAAAAAAATCAAAATATCCAGTGATAAATATCAGATCCCAGTGGAAGTTGCCGTTGGTGCACTTTATGTTCTTGGATCCCCGCAGAGTGCAAATTTCTACGGTTCTTCGGTATTCAATCCCTGTTTACCTTGAAGGTCTGACAGCTGTTGCTCTCATCCGTTCAGGTTCCCAGTTGATTGAATAGGGGCAGCTGTAGCACGTCAAATTTGCACCTCCCATTTGTATATACATTTCATTTTTAGATCATTAACATTGCATTCACATTGCATAGTCCATTACATCTCATCAGGCAAAACTGGTCAGGAGGTTCAACTGTGCAAGGCACCAAGAGTATTCTCCATGAGATCAAAGCCCTAGGGTGGTTCCATTGAGCTTACATGACCCAAGGATCATTTGGAAGCAATTTGGCCAAGTGTTGAAGGTTCAAAAGCCACAGTGCATGTGCAATTCATCTGAGGCCCATAAAAGTCAACAGAAGTCAACTGCAAAGTCAACTGTGAATTTGGAGGTGGGAAGTGGTCAGAGATGCTTCATTCATGTTCAAACAAGTCTCATTTGACATTTCAAACACTCACATTGAAGAATTTGAAGTCAGGTCAAGAATTTCCCAAAATAGCAAGTGACCTGTAATTTGAACTTTCCAAAAATGGAAAGGTTTTGGACCAACTTCAACTCAAGTTTACATCATCAAGAAAGCTTCAAATGAAATTTTATCCAACATGAAAGTTGAAGATCTTTCTCTCCTATATTCAAAAAGTCCAAGATCATGAATTTCTAATGTGTGGTTGAGGAGATATGATCCAATCATGGCAAAGTGTGTTTTAAAATTCAAATGGGCATAACTTTTGAACCAAAGCTCCAAAATGAGTGGTTCTTTTTGCATTTTGTTCATCATAACATGCCCTTTCCAAATGTACCATTACATGACATGAATTTCATTTGCATGATACTTGGCTTACTCATGAAGTTTTGTGAAGGAAAGTTCATAAAATTATTTTGGATAATCATGGGCATACAAAACCATTTCTAAAGCTTGCATGGACATTGATTAAGTGGATTTTGGCCAAGATTAAGCATCGTTCACGTGGCTTTTCATGCATGGAGGTGGAAAGACCATTTTGCACATACACCTTATAACTTGCTAATCTTGATTAGCTTTAGCTTAAACAGGTTTTAAACATGATTAGCATGGCATATATAAGGTAAAACACAACTGTTTTCATCATTAACCACACTTTTCAGATCTAGATTCAAGAATCACCAAATTTTTTCTCTCAAAATACTTTTCAAATTCTTCACACAAGAGCATTTTCTAGTGATGAATTCATGATCAGGAAGTATTATTAATCAAGTTTGAACGTGAATTCGAAGCAAATCATGCCAGTTTGGACCAGATTCAAAGCTTGAAGCATCCATGGAATTTTCAAAATCTACTGGATTCATGTGCAATTGAGCTTCATTCCTTCCATCCATCACCTACACAAGCATCATAGAAGAGTTTTGGAACATCACAAGCCTTGGATAGCGCAACACAGAGGTTCTGTTCTTCAAAGAGGTTAGGTTTCGATCTCTCCAATTCTCAAAATCCTTAGGATATTCATGTAGATCTCGTGTTGTAGAGAATGTTGGTGAAAAAATGAAGTGAAATGATGCATTATTGATGAAGTTATGCATGTTTAAAGTTTTGATGTCATTTAAGTTTTTCTTCGATTTGGCTTTGTTATGATGCATCATGTTAAAATGATTATGGATCTTGCATGTGCATGTGATGATGATTCGAATGGTATAATTTTGGTGGGATTCTGGAACATTTTGTGATTTTCTGGAAAATGCGTATGAACACCATGCAATGTTCATCTTCAACCTTGAAGTTCATGCAATTTCCAGATTTTGCTATGACTTTGCTAGGGTTTTGCTACGAAATATTCATCCATTTGCTACGATTCTAGAAGCGCGCTGGGCTTAGGGTTTAAGACCAAAACGTGGTCGTTTTAGGTTGGCGCGCCAAGTTCAAATTCGTGCCAGGTTCGATCCTGGCCGAGTGTGGTTTTTCAAATGCCATGCCATTTTCCATGTTTCCCTCCTATTTTCATACCATTTGTCCATTTTGATTTTCAAATTCTTTCCAAACTTCCAAAAATCATTATAAATTGAAAAATGCATCAATTTAACTCCAATTTTTTGCACAATGCTCCTTATCCTGTCTACTTTTTTATCAGCATAAAATTACAAGTTGTGCTTGGCTGGAAAAATAATTTGTGCTAGGATGTTTGAATACATATGCTTGTGTGACCTTGCCTTGCTTATCTTATCCTAAAATGCTCAAAAATGATCCAATGAATCTGAAATTTTGCATGCTATTTCTAGGCACATTGCTGGACATGTTGGCTTTGGTTTGATATTTTTCCCATGATCCATTTCTGTTTTATGCTTGAGCTAACTTGGTGTGACAATTTGTGTCACACCTTTGATTGCTTGAATTGTGCAATGTGATTGCCATGCCAAATGATGTCCAATGCTTCTGATTTTTTGTATGTTAATCATGTTAGATGTCTTGAATATGCGTGAATGTTTTCAGATTTTTTTGAATCATTTCTGTTTTGACTGAGATTTTTCATTCATCATGATCACACATGAACTTTGAAATTGACTTTGACTTCACTTGATCATGAAATGCATTTGGTTAATGATTTTGATATGAGCCTTTTTAGGATATGTCAATATGTGTTTGAAGTTGCTTCATGTCAAGTTTGAAGTTCTGTTTTGACTTTTTGACCCTCTTTTGACCCTAGGCTTTGACCTAGTGGTTTGGACTTATCATTAGTTGTGATTTCAGGTTCAGATGCACATTGCCATGATTGGAGTGACTCATTCATTTAAGCCTGATTATTGGTTGATGTTGGCTAACATTGTGTTGTTTTGTAGGCTTTGAGAACAAATTCACTTGTGCTTGTGCCTTGCTCATTGTTGCCTGATACATTGTCTGTCTGTGTGATTAACTGTTGTTTGTTTGTCTGTACAGTTGAACTGATTGGTTTAGATTTTTTTCACAGGTACCTAAGTTACTTTAAGTTCATTTGAACTTGCTTTGCTAGCTTGTGGTTTGCTTAACCAATGAGGTATAATTCTTCTAACTTCATGTAGTCTGGAAGACCTGTCCTGTTATGTGGGCAGGCACTTGTCTGAAGCCCTCCTTAAGAGGCAATGCTTGTGAATGTTTAATGTTGTGCCAAGCAGGTAAAGACCTCTTAAGAGGCAATTGGCAGATAAAAGGGATGTGTAATCCATCCCCTGCTACTCAGTGTGTCATTCACTTTGCTCACACACCATGTGTTGATGCATTGTGAATAAGAACCCAAGATCATGTTGTGTCAGTCATTTGTGGAGAAAAGTTCCTACATTCTGAACTCCCACACTTTCATTTGTCTGAAGCTCTCCCAGGCCAGGGATAAGAGCTATGAGGTCTTACCCTCACTTCCCATTTCATCTGCTTCACCCTAACTCTCAATGTTAGGGTTAAGAGCTAACCACACCCCATTCCAGTTGGCTTGTTTTACAGCCTAGCCTTGTATGAGCCAATTGTTTGCATATATTGTGTGTGCTTGCTTTATTGTGCTTGTATGTGTTTGCCTGTGTTGTTTAGGATAGCTTGCTTCCTGTGCAAGTTAGATTAGAAACCTCAACATAGGGATCGTATGCATGACAACTTCTAGGCTCGAGTCGTAGTCTCCCTAGTAGTTTGTGTCTCCCTTTGTCTCTGGTTAGGATAGAAGTTCTTTCCCTGTGTAGGGGAACTACGTTGCCCTGATCCTCATACCAGATGAGGTACGTAGGCAGGAGATGAGCTGATCTCTCCGGGCACCCTTTTTTTTCTTTTTCAACCCCTTTGCTTGTTGGAGTCTAACGTAAGTCCAGCGATTGGCAGTTGGTTTCCTGTGTCTTGTTTGCTTATTGGAGTCTGACATAAGTCCAGCGATTGGCAGTTGGTTTCCTGTGTGTGTGTGTGTGTCTGTCTGTCGGTTCGGAGTCTGATATAAGTCCAGCGATTGGCATTCGGTTTCCATGTTTGCCTGCTTGTGTGGAGTCTGACATAAGTCCAGCGATTGGCAGTCGGTTTCTAGTGTTTGTGTTTTGTTTGGCGTGCGTTAGCCGAGCTACGAGTGCTCTGATTCTTCTCCGGTCAGAGAAGATACGTATGAATAGGATGCGACATCCTAGCGAGCACGTTTCCCCTGTCCCGAACTACGTCGACTCTGATGTCTGTGCTTGACAGACTACGTAGGCCCAGGACGCGATATCCTGCCGAGTCCCGTTTCTTTTGTCTTTCTGTGTTTCCTTCCAGCCTTGTGCAGTTTGTGAGCAGTTCTAGCAATCTTATCCTTTCTTTTGAGCGTGGATCCCGTCTAGTACGACGGATGCGTAGGGGTGCTAATACATTCCCTTCGCATAACCGACTCCCGATCCCATCCATCTCTGGTCGCGAGACCATGTCTTTTCCAGGTTTACTTCAAGCGTTTCCTTTCCCTCTTTTGGGATAAATAACGCACGGTGGCGGCTCTGTTGTTTCGTTTTCCCGCCGGTTTTTCGCGTAATGCGACACCATGGTAATGATGATGAATACTTAAATGTAAATGACATAATAAGTAAGGAACAATAATAACAATGATAATGGTAATAACAAAAGGTTAGTAGTAATCAAAGTTAAAAAAGGTCAAAGTTAGGGTTATGGACAACTTTTGGGGATTATCTATCTTTAGGTCAATATATTCAAAATAAGACGCACCAAGGGATAACTTATCACTGATGCAAAGTAAGAAAGATGATTAATGGATCAATTTACCCTAGATTTGCAACAAAGAAAGTTGTTCAACCTCGAGTCCATCTATCAATAGATGGACAAAAATAAGACTATACAACCCAAAATTGAATGATTGATTTTAGTTGTTTTAGCAAGTTATATTGAACCAGATGAAATATTAACAAGTTATATGAACTAGATGAAATATTAGCAAGTTAGATGAACCATATCAAATATTAACAAGTTATATGAACCAGATGAAATATTAGTAAGTTAGATGGTTAGTATAAACAAGTAAAAATGATAAATAAGCAAGGTATAAAAGGGTTAGTGAGTTAGCATAAACCAAATGAAAAGGCAATGTATGAGATAAATCCAACTAATCCTCATCTATAAGACAAATGATCCAAGTTGGTTGGTGTGAGGATAAACTATCCATGATTCAAAGTCCTATGGATTAACATTTGATCATCCATTAGAAGGTTTGATACAAGGAAGGTTCAATCAACCCTTACCAAATCAACATCATGACAAATGATAGATTTAATTGGCTCTTAACTTCAAGACTTCAAAAATCCAATAAAAATAATCCAAATAAAATAAACTAAATCACCATCAAATTCTAGAGGCAAAAATAAGCGGGGTTGATGTTCAACATTTTTTCCAAATAATAAAAATGAGAGGGTTAAAAAATAAATTAAAAGAGAAAATAAATGAAAAAAATAAAATAACAAAATAACACAAAAGATGAAAAATATGGTCAGGGTGCACAAGCATGGCACGGACCCCTGACCATGGGGTCATGGGGGAGTCTATCCCCTCACCCATTGGGCCAATGGCCCAGTTGTGATTACAAAACGCGCTAAGATGAATAAATAATAAAACCAGTAAATAAATGAACTACGCGCACAAACCAACCAATCAGCATGTGACAAACAAAGTTTTCAAATTTGAAAACATGGCAACAGTCATCTTCAACCTCAAATCATCCCAAAATAAAACTCCAAAAACACGTGTTTTTAGTGAGATTTTTCCATGGAATCATCTTCCCCAATCAAAAACAAACTAACCTCCACTCTCATGAGCCATTGATTGGCTCTGAGTGTGGAGTTCTTATGAACAAAACAGAAAAGCAAACTTAACCTCATTTAAAAATTAAATGATGGAAATGGAGTAATCCGAGCTATAAGGTTAAGGTTAATGATCAGTGGAATATTTTGATCAAGAGGGTAACTTGTTTGAGTGAAGGAGATGAGTATTTCTACCTATTCAGGATCGGTTCAAGGAGGGATTCCGATGACTGCGCTCAGCTCAGATGAGGCTTGGGGAGGAAGATTTAGGGATTGGGAAAACTTGAGTGAAGGCTAGTGAAGGTTTCTAGGTGGTTATTTTGGATTGAAACTCTTTAAAACTCAAAAACACGATTTCTGTTATGGAGGTTTTGGTTCAAATATCCAGCAGTGGTTTGGGGCCTTTTTCAGTGTGGAAAATAAAGGAGACACCTTCCCCTATTTATAGGAAAGGTGTGTAGATGGTTTGGAGGGAAAGAGGTGGAGTTTTGCTCAGAAAGTGGGTGAGGGTTGAAGCATGCTTTGAATGATCAATGGGGGATAAGGGTGGCTGTTATTTGAGCTTACTTGCACCTAAGACTAATTTGCCTTAGTACCTTGCATCAATTAGGAACAAACATGGGCAAAGAAATGACTTGTTATACAAATTGCTTTTTGCCATTTTTGGAAAAGTCAGCATTTGCACATGGGGTCGAGTTTTGATCTTGGGCATGTTTTGGCTTGCAAGTTAACTTCCTACTACACCATACTATCATATGTACCATGTTTGGGGACCATTGGAATCAAATTGAGAGGGTTTGGACACTTGATGCATCCATTTGCAAATTTTGCATGTCTTGCTATGGCTTGCACATCAAGCTGAACACCTATGTTTGAACCAAGGCCAAATGGATTTGGCTCGTGCATTTTGCTTCACTTTTGGGTAATTTGTTCCTTGCTATGAACTTGATTGAATTCAAAAAAACCAGGTTAAAAGGGCTTGAGGTTTGGAAATGGAAACACGTCAAAGTAGTGGTCATGACATGATTTTAGGACATGGTAGGCATGTTGGACTAGCTTGGCCAATAGAAAAATTGGACCCCTTCCTTAATGAATTAGGTCTTGGACCTTGAAAAAAAGTTGTAGAGGAAGTTATTTAGAACATTTTCTTCAAAGTGGAATTTAAAAATCTTGAAAAATGAATAAGTTATGGTCTTTGGAACTTTCCATATGCCATTCTTGCCAAAATGTGACCAACCAACATGACCTAGTTTTAGTGTATTTGTGATTTCTTGCTTTTCAATCCATAACGATGGATTTTTTAACCTTAAATTATCATATTATAATGGGAAATGAAGTTTTGGCCTTTGTGGAATTATTTTAGGTCAAATTGGTGTGTGGATCAAGTCATGGAAAGTTGAAAAATCAAATGTGAACCAACTACTTGGATTGAATGAATGTTTATGAACAAACTTTAGATTTGAGGGTTACTTAATTACATGGTCAATATCCATGGGGAATCATGACTTGTACAAACCAAAAGGAGTGTCAAGAGTTAGGGTTTGGTCCTTGAGTGACCAGATGAATCTTGAAGCTTCTTCAAAGGGGACTCACCATCCAAATTGGACTTGGGGAGTGAGTGTGATGTATTGAATGATCCTACAAGATTTTTAGGATGCTTGAGAATGAGATTAAGGTTAAGGTGTATTAGGCACACCTCAACATGACTAGAGGATCTTTGAGCTTTGCAGATGAATCACATGCCTTGGACTTATGGATCATTGTGACCATTAAGTATAGATGCATATGAGATGATATGTATGGGATGCATTCTTAGGTTTTGAGGGTCAAGAAGATGATATGGGGTAGGGAAAGTTTGAGGGTATGATAGTTTCCCCTATTTAATCTTCTCGGACCTGAAGGTGTGGATAGCAACGGCTTCCAATGCATTCATGGTAGGAGAGGATTAAATATTATTATGAGTAATCAGAAATTTGCTTTGCTGGGGATAATGGTGATATGAAATGACTATGCATGTACTGTGATGTATGCAACATAAGTATCTCCTGGAAATTAAAGTCCCAAGAAGACAGAAAGAGAAACTCCGTTGGGGAATAAGAATCTCAGAAAAGGAGAAAAGACGACTGCCCCTAGCAACTGTTGGGGAGAAACAAAAGGTAATTCCTAGCAACGGCTAGAATACCTGACTCTGATGGGGAAATATAGATTCATCGATGATTCCTAGCAACGGCTGGAATACCTGACATCTACTAGGGATCAACCCAAGTGAATTCAATGATGATTCTCAGTAACGACTAAAATACCTGAATCAGAGGGGAATAAATAACTAGGTTCAAAGATGATCCCTATCGACAGCTAGAATACCTGACTTAGATGGAGATAAGCGAGGTATGGTGACGATTCTTAGCGGCATCTAGAATACCCGACTCTGTGGGGATAAAATTCGTTTAATGATGATTCCTAGAGACGACTGGAATACCTGACTTGACTGAGGATAAACTTCTCAAAAGATATAGTGATGATTCTTAGCGATGGCTAAAATACCTGACTCTGCTGAGTAAAGTACAAAAACTTAGGGATGATTCCTAACAACGACTGGAATACCTGACATCGGTTGAGGAGAATGAGCATATCAGTGACGATTCCTTATAAAGATCAGAATACCTGACTCATGCTAGGGAGGGAATTTCAAAAGTGATTTCTAGCCACGACTATGAAAAATTGACTCGGCTTGGGGAATGAGCCTAAAATGCCTCGTGTTTAAAAAAGGAAAAGTTCAATGACGAATCTTAACAATAGTTAAGAAAATCTAACTCTGCGGGGATGAAAATGTTGTGAAGACTCTTTGGGGATAAATGGAGTACAATGACGATTCTTTTAGAAACGACTAAGAATACCTGACTCTTTTAGGGAACCTTAATTGAGAGAAGGTGACAGTCCAGTAACGATTCCCAACAAAGGCTAGAAATACCTGACATTGCTTGGGGGAGATTGAAAATTGACTCTATTGGGGAAATTTCCTAACAACGGTTGGGAAACTCTGAATTTTGGTGAATCAATTAAGTATAAGTGTTTTGGAATATACTTATGATGCGATGTTATGTATGCAAAATGTTAATGCACGTTCGGATTATTCTAGAGGAATAATGCAGATGTAAGGTCTGCAAGTTATGCCAAGTATGGTTGGACTTTGTGGGGAACATATCTAAGGGGCGCCAATAGTGATTGGGCTTAGATAGGTGATTTGGGAGAGTGTACTAACTTTCCGGTACTTGGGAAATAGGAATTTGATGTCCAAGCAAGCGCTGAGTGCAATGGCTAAGGATCCCGACTAGGGAGGAAATGATTGACCAAGTCCACGAGACTGCATGGTGTTTTCAGGTTTGGGATACCAAATGTGTTTTAGATTACTTTTAGCAATTTTTTGAAAGAAATGTAATTCAATGTTGTTTCCCTTAAAGTTTTTTTTTGAAAAAGGGGTTTTTTAACAAAAAATTTCCAATACAATATCATTTAGAAAAAGTCATATTTCGCAGGCAAAGTAGGAAAAGTAAAAATCTTGAGCACGTATGAGGGAACTGATTTTATTGATAAATGGTCCCAAAATGGGTGATTTTATACGAAGAAGTAATTCCTAAAATAGGTGATTGTGAAAAATAAAAAACTATAATGGCAATGAAACATCTTGGGTTTCTACCAGATTCCAACTGTGCTATAGTCTTTATGCCTTTGGTCGTCCTTTGATCTTGCTTTCAGAAGGAGAGTGACCGATTTGCTGGGGAAGCCATTGGATTGACTTGCTGAGGATGGAAGAAAGATTCTTAGCTGGATGCAACCTCTCTCTTTTATTAAATCCCTAACTTTTGCCTAGACCGTCCTTTCGGGTTTTAGTCTACCGGGATACCCATTTTTGCATAAGTCGCCCTTTCTGGTTTTTAACTTATCGGGATTTTTTTTCAAGCATAGTATTTTTTTACTACATCCGCATTCATCGGGGATGGAAGATCTTCACCATCCATAGTTGCAAGGATCAAGGCTCCTCCAGAGAAGACCTTTCTCACAACATATGGGCCTTCGTAATTCGGAGTTCATTTTCCACTTGGATCGGTGTGTGTGGTCATAATCTTCTTCAATACAAGGTCTCCTACCTCGAGGCTGCGGGGGAAGACCTTCTTGTTGTGTGCCCTCTTGATGCACTTTTGATTGAGTTGGCCGTGGCAGATGGCTGTTAAGCATTTTTCATCAATGAGGTTCAGCTGGTCAAATTGGGCTTGGACCCATTCGACTTCATCCAGCTTGACATCAGTCAAAATCCTTTGGGAAGGAATCTCTAATTCAACTGGAAAGACTTCATCCATGCCATACACGAGAGAGAAGGGTGTTGCCCTAATGAAAGTGCACATTGAACTGTGATAGCCATGTAATATGAACGAGAGCATTTTGTGCCAATCTTTGTAGGTTTCCACCATCTTCTACATGGTTTTCTTAATGTTTTTATTAGCTGTCTCGACAACGCCATTCATTTTGGGCCTATAAGGCGATGAGTTATGGTGGTCGATTTTGAAGCTTCGGTATAGCTCTTTCATCATCTTGTTGTTGAGGTTAGATTTATTGTCAATAATGATCTTGTTGGGGACCCCATAACGGCAGATGATTTCTTTTCTTATGAACCGAGCCGCCACTTATGTGGGAATGTTGGCGTATGAGATGACTTCTACCCATTTCATAAAATAGTCAATGGCTACAAGGATGAAGCGGTTCCCATTCGAGGATGTTGGCTTTGTGCGCACAATTACGTCAATGCCCCACATGGAAAAAGGCCAAGGAGATATCAAGACATTGAGTGGTATTGGCAGCACATGGATCTTGTCAGTGTATATCTGGCATTTGTGGCATGTTTGGACATGGCGGTGACTGTCAACCTCCATAGTCATCCAATAATAGTCGGCCCTCAAGATTATCTTCACCATAGTATGCCCGTTGGCATGAGTCCCGAAGGAGCCTTCATAGATTTCCATTATGATTTTGTTTGCTTCTTGCTTGTTCACATATCTTAGCAAAACCAAATCATAATTTCTCTTGTACAGTACCCCTCCACTTAAGAAGAGCTTGGAAGATAATTTCCGAAGGTACTTATTATCGGTAATGGATGCATCCTTAGAGTATTCTTGGCATTCTAGGAATCTTATGATATCATAGAACCAAGGATAACCGTCAGCTTCGCTTTCAGCCGCCAAATAGTAAGCAGGCTCGTCAAAGTAGTTGAGGTGAAAGGATGGTGCTTCATTCTTCCACTTGACCTTAAACATGGATGCCAAAGTTGCCAAGGCGTCAACTAGTTGATTCTCCTCTTGAGCGATGTGATGGAATGTGATCTCATCAAAGTAGAGGATTAGTTTCAAGACATGCTCCTTGTAAGGAATGAGCTTGTGATCTCTAGTATCCCAATCTCCTTTGACTTGGCGAATCACCAAGGCTGAATCTTCGCAGAATTCAAGGATTTTGATCCAAAGATCAATAGCAACTTCGATACCGAAGATACAAGCCTCGTACTCCGCCATATTGTTTGTATATTCAAAACATAACCTTGCAATCAATGGGAGGTGAAAA
The DNA here is from genome assembly GCF_024323335.1 of Lathyrus oleraceus. NCBI lineage: Eukaryota > Viridiplantae > Streptophyta > Magnoliopsida > Fabales > Fabaceae > Lathyrus > Lathyrus oleraceus. Next base: position 454,832,273 of record NC_066581.1, on the reverse strand, counting down.
CCAGTTGGGAAGGTGATTACTGCCCCAATGCCATTGTGGTGAGTGTTATAAGCTCCATCAAAAACTAAAGTCCAACGGGACCCAGGCTCGGGTCCTTCTTCAGAGTCGGGTATGTTGCAATCCCTAATCAATATAATATCTTCATCGAGAAATTCAAAACGCATAGACTGGTAGTCTTCCAAGGGTTATTGTGCAAGATAGTCGGACAATACGCTCCCCTTGATGGCCTTTTAAGTGACATGTTGGATGTCGTACTTGGTTAATGCCATTTGCCATCGGGCTACTCTACTGGTTAGAGCAGGCTTCTCAAAGATGTATTTTACGGGGTCCATCTTAGAGATCAATAATGTTGTATGATTGAGCATGTACTGCCTTAAATGTTTGGCAGCCCATGCTAGTGCGCAATAGGTTTTTTCAAGCATTGAATATCTACTCTCGCAGTTGGTGAACTTCTTTCTTAAGAAGTATATTGCATGTTCTTTTCTACCAGTTTCATCATGTTGACCAAGGGTGCGCATCTCATGGATCCCTCGAGGACGGTGAGGTACATATTCAATGGCTTGTCGGGTACAAGAGGTTCTTGCAAATACTCCTTGATCTTCTCAAAAGCTCTCTAGCAATTGTCATTCCAAATGATGGCTTGATCCTTTCGGAGAAGTTTGAAGATCGACTCACAAGTGTTCGTAAGGTAAGATATGAACTTAGCAATATAGTTCAACCTACCTAGACTTCCTTTTCAATTTTGGGTGGAGGCATATTTGTATGGCCTTCACCTTCTCAAGATTAACCTCAATTCCACGTTGGCTGACGATAAAACCTAGCAATTTGTCGAATCTTACCCCAAACATGCATTTATTGGGATTATGCATTAACTTGAACTTCCTTAGCCTCTCAAACAGATTTTCTAGATTGGCAAGGTGTTCCTCTTTAGTTTGAGATTTGGCTATCATATCATCGACATAGACCTTGATCTCTCTATGAATCATGTCATAGAAGAGAGTGACCATGGCTCATTGGTATGTAGCATCAACATTCTTCAATCCAAAAGGAATAATCTTAGAGCAAAAAGTTCCCCATGGGGTTATGAAAGTGGTTTTCTCCATGTCTTCTTGAGCCATTCGGATCTAGTTGTAACTGGAGAAACCATCCATAAAACAGAAGACAGATAACTGAGCAGTATTGTCCACTAACACGTTAATATAAGGTAGTGGGAAGTCATCTTTGGTACTTGCTTTATTTAGATCTATATAATCTACGCACATTCTCACTTTGTCGTCCTTTTTGGGCATAGGCATAACGTTGGCAATCCATTGGGGATAATTGGAGACCGTTAAGAAACCGATGTTGAGTTCCTTCTGTACCTCCTCTTTGATTTTCATTTCCATATTGGGGAGGATCCTTCATAGCTTTTTCTTTACTAGAGGGAATTCTTCTTTAAGAGGTAGATGGTGGGCGACGATGTCAGTATCGAGGTCGGGCATGTCTTTGTAAGACCATGCGAACGCATCCATGTACTCCTTCAAGAGCTTGATCAATTTTGTCTTCACCTCGTCTTGCATAGATGAGTCGACTCGAACTTCTTTTACTTCCTCGTTTGTTCCCAGGTTAACCACTTCCACTGATTCTTCATGTAGATGAATGACCTTTTCCTCTTGTTTGAGCAGTCTTGCCAATTCTTCGGGGAGCTTGACATCTTTCTCACAATCTTCATCGACTTGATTAATCGGGATATCAAAGTCGTATGAGACTATATCAAAATTGTCGCTTGGGGTTGTCGAGGGTGATTTGCACGATTTTTAGGGTTCATACTTTTATTGATATGAAAGAAAAAATGATTTGAAAAGAATTCTAAAAGAACATTTCCATTTTATAAAGGTGAAATAATAAATGAAAGGCAAGGATCACAAAATTGATTGTGAAATATGGATCTTTTCATTAATCATTAAAGAGAAAATTCAAAGGCGCCCTACAAATGGTTCCCCCATGTCTTGGGCTTGACATGGGTTATTTTTTATTTAAAAAAAGGGAAACAAACATGGGAAATTACATTTTGATTAAATTTACTTCTAGTATCTCAGTTTCGGTCCACTTGGTGGCACCCCTTCCATCAGTCTTCGTGAAGATCAGTCCTGCATCTTTGACCTCTTCTTCCACAACACAGACACGGTCCTCATCAAGGTAACCAGCACTTGAGAAGTAATCAGATAGCGGGAGCACTGATCCCTTTGTAGATATCAGCGTAGGCTTCTTCAAATTTTGGGAGTTGTATCCCAAACCAGTACGATCCTTGTTAGCAGGAAGCTCAAGCATCCTTCCCCGGTTCAAAGGGTGTCAATTTCGTATGATGGTTAGAGCATCCTGGAGAGAGGCCATTAAAATTTTGGCTTTCTTGGGTTCATCCCTTATTGGGAAAACCATTTCAATGTTGACTACCTCGAAAGATTGAAATGGGATTTCCTTTATCTCCCCCTCTACTTCAATATAACAGAATGACTCCAGATGACTCACCATAAAATCTTCCTTATCTTCCACCACTACCAGCTTGTTGTTCACTATAATTTCAGCCTCTAGTGGAGCGTCAAAGTGACGGCTCCAGCGGAATGAATCTACGGTCTTCCGAGCAGGCAACTGTATGCTGGATGGATATCCATTACAAAGAAGGTGATAAAGATGGTATGGGGACCAATCTTCATGGGCAGATCTATCTCACCGATCACGTTCCTCCTCGATCCGTCAAATGCTCTCATCACCAGTTCACTTGGTTTCATGACAAGTCCTTCAATATCCAGCTTAGCTAAAGAGCCCATGGGTATCACATTAAGGGAGGAATCAATATCCACCAAAACTCTGGAGAGAACTGTGTCCACACACTTAATGGAGCAGTGGAAAGCCTTGTTATGGTTTCTTCCCCCAGTGGGGAGTTCTGAGTCATTAAATCCCAAACTCAAGTTGGTGGCTATATTGTTGACTACACCATCAAACTGGAAGATCGAGATTTATTGGGGTACGTGAGTAACCTTTAGGAACTTCACCAGAGCATCTTTGTGGGACTTAAAGCACATCAGTAGAGATAACATTGAAATTTTGGAGGGTGTTTGGTTGAGTTGCTCAACCACCCGGTAGTCACTTCTCTTGATGATATGCAGGAACTCGTCTACATCACTAGTTGGTGGAGGTTCTTTCCTTGGTTGGGCATTATCAACTTGCTTGCCCCTGTTCTGGGATGATGGACTGTTATTCTTGAACGGAGGTGGTGTTGGTGCAAAGATTTTACCGCTTTTGGTTATGCCACCGGTTCTGGAAATGCTTATCAACAGGTCATTGGACTTGATTGGGTTATGCTTGTACTTTCTAGCCGTGGATGTAGATTGGTGTGTCATACATCAAGGGGATTGCTCTGGTGTCGTTGTATGGAAATGGTGTTGGAACTGTTATAATCATTAGAGTAACAGGGTTCCCTGAAAGAGTCAATTGAGAAAGATTAAATGGGATTTGCAAGGGAGAAACTTCGTCATACGGAATCTCAAGGGTTGAAACATCCTTGATGGTAGAGGGTTGATTAGTCTCCAATTCTACTTGTTTTCAGACACTCATTTAGCACAATTTCACGTAGTCGGTAACACATTAGTTTACCTGTTTTGTCGTTTTGTTTAGTAAATTAGATGTTTTGCATTATCATTTCAATTTGTTGATTATATTTGGTTTGCATTGTTATACTCCATTTTATGTCTCTTTGTGGTAGTTTTACTGATTTCAGGTGTAAGCATGAATACCGGAGGAATCGCCAAGGGAATCGGACGTCCTGGGCCTGTCGGAAGAGGAAATTATAGGACACAGTAGCCCTGACACGGCCACCCGTGTTGCCCAACACGGTCCATGTCACGAGAGGAATTTTGGACTTGGCTTTGACACCTTATTTTCCAGTTTTTGCTATATTTTGGCACGGCTGATCCCGGAGGGAATTTTGGACTTTTGCTACATCAAATTAGTGATCATGGACTATTTAGGGGATTTTTGAATATGGAGAAGAGAACTTTTCACAATTACATATTTGGTACGATAAAGATTGAAGTGGTCAAAAGCGGCGAAGAACGGAGATCCTTCAAGAGCAGATGCGATTGAAGATCAACGAAATTCCCTTGCTTTTGTAATGTCTAAATTCTATTTTGTATCTTATTTGAATAATATGAGAGGCTAAACCTCCCCCCCCCCCCCCCAATACCAGGGGGTGTCCCTGAATTGATCATGTAATGACTCTGAATTGATAATTTCATTAATATATGATGTTTGTTGTTAATTTCACTATGCAATGTTCGTAATGCTTTCTTTATCAGAAAAGTTAGGATTGTTATATGGTTAACAATTAGCGGGATTTCAATTGTTAAGGTTTTTGTACAGTGAAACCATAGTAGATATCACATAGGACCAGGGATACCCTATGGTTACCGGTTTATTCTTGTTAATTTGTAATTGCTTGGTTTCATCATAATCGCCTAAGGACTTAGAGATTACAATTTTAAGATCCGGTAATTGAAACATTTTGCATTATTAAGGAGATATACACTAAATGGTCATTGCAGGAGATATTCATACACCATCCTTGACATATTATTATAAACTGTGAAAAGATTTATTTTGTTTTACTTTCTCTTACAGTGACTTTTTACAAAACCCCAACTATTTGTTTTGTTCAATTGAGTAACAATTTACACTTATATTGTTGTGCAATCCTCGAGATCGATCTTTGGGAAACATCCTTATTATTACTATATTGGCAAAATAGTACACTTGCTATTTTCCCAATCAAGTTTTTGGCGTCGTTGCCGAGTATTACCAAATATAAATTTTAAATTATCTCAATTGAAATTTTGTTGGTCTGCAACTAAAATTTATTTCGATTATATCAGCTAATTTGTGTTTGATATTTGTATGCGAGGTAAGGTCTCAACTGATTTTCCTTTTGACACAGAAATCGAGAGAACCTTGCGGGTAAGACTCAGACAAGCTCGATTGGCTAGATTAGAATCAGACGAAAAACAACCTTCCATTCATTCAGGTTCAAATTCAGGTTCAAAAGGAGAGATCGATACAATGGCAAATAATCCACCTCTACCAGAAAGGCTGTTGGGTGACTACGGAGGTGCAAATGCACCAACCGGCAGATTAACTATTGTCAACCAACCAGTGAACATGGCTAATTTCCAGTTACATTTGAGTAATATTAATCAGCTTGAAAGGAAGCATTTCACTGGAAAGGTAAATGAAGATGCAAACAAGCATTTGCAGAGGTTTCTGACCATGAGCAATACTCTAAAAATTGATGGTCACACCGAAGAAGCTAAGAAATTGATAATGTCCTCGTTCACCTTAGCGGAAGAAGCCGGAGAATGCTTTTATTCTCTACCTGCCGGTAGCATCACATCTTGGGAAGAAATGGAAAAAGCCTTCCTGAATGAGTATTTTCCAGTGTCGGTTTTTCTGCAGAAGAGGTATGAATTCTGAATTTTAAGCAGAAGGACGGGGAAATTTTGGGAGACGCCTACAAGATATTCAAGAGAGTCTTGGTCGCCTGCCCAACTCATAATATGGATCCAACTGAACAGATATAGATGTTTGTGAATGGTATCAAAATAAAGACCAAATAGTTGATTGATACTGCAGCTGGTGGCTCCACTAATTTCTCAACAGCCACCGGTATCAAGAAGATCATTGAAGCTATTACTGCTAATGAGCACTTGGAATTGTACGATAGATGTCAAAGCAAACCAGAACGGGTTATAGATTTAAAGTTTCAAACCAATAAAATCCGTATCGAAGATACTATAGCTGCGGAACTTGAGAAGAAGCTGAAGGCGATGAATATAGGTACCCAACAGGTGGCACAGGTCCAACCGGCTCCTACTGTCTGTTGTGAAATTTATAATGGTTCGCACCAAACTGTGTATTGTTTTTCAACTCTCCAACAAATGGAGGAAATCAAATTTTTTAAGTAGAATAATCCTTATTCTAACACGTACAATCTGGGTTGGAAGAATCATCCCAACTTCTCATGGAAAGACCAGAAAGGGACCGCTCCTCAACACGGTCAATGCCAAACTCAATATCAACACAAGCCCCTAAGAAAGCTGATTGGGAGATTGCCATTGAAAGAATGGCTGCTCATAATTTTCAATTTCAAGAAGAAACCCGGAACAATCAGAAAAACACCACAACATCCATAAAAAATCTTGAAGTCCAAATGGGTCAAGTCGCTCAGTAATTAGCCTCGAGTTCTCAAGCACAAGGTGTTCTACCTGGTGCAACTATGACAAATCCTAGAGAGCATAATAATGTGAGCGTTATGACAACAAGAAGTGGTAAATCTGATGAAGTAGTCGAGGAGGTGGATGAAGAGGAAGATCAATTGATCGAAGTGGATCTTGAGATCAAAGAAAATTAAGTTGTGAGGGAAGAAGTGGTAGCACAGAAACCAGTACTGAAGGAAATAGTCGTTGAGCCTAAGCCGTTTGTTAAGCTTCTCTTTCCCACCAGAAACAAGAAAAAGGGACAACATGAGAAAAACTTTGAAAAGTTCATAGAGTTGTTCAAGAAGCTTGAGATTAACATTCCGTTGTTGGAGGCATTTAAACAAATGCCTACTTATGCCAAGTTCATGAAGGAAATCATTTCTAAGAGGCGTATCACCGACACCAACCCGATTATTCTAACCGAAACTTGTAGTGCTATTTTATAGGGTATGAAGATTCTAATAAAGAAGAAAGATCAAGGAGTTGTCACCATCCCTTGTTCCATTGGAGATAGGTCATTCAACAAAGCTCTTATTGATCTTGGAGCTAGTGTGAGTCTCATGCCGTTATCCATTTACAAGAAGCTTGGTATAGGGGTTGTGCAAGATACCAGGATGACACTCCAATTCGTCGATCATTCGGTCAAGAAACCGTATGGTATTGTTGAAGATGTTCTGGTGAAAATTGACAAGTTTCTATTTCCGGTGGATTTTGTAATTCTAGAAATGTCGGAAGATGAAGAGATCCCTCTCATTCTTAGGAGACCCTTTTTAGAGACAAGAAGGTGCTTGATCAACAAAGAAGAAGGGACCATGATGTTGAAGGTTCATGATGAGGAATTGAAGATCGATGTTCGAAACACCATGAGGTACAAGGATGATATTTGTACCAGTCATACTATAGAGGTTTTGGATCAGGTGATGACATATGATGGTCCTTTGAATGCACCACGGTCACCTTTGGAAATAGTGTTGAGTTTGTCCATTTTCGATAGTGATAAAGAAGTGGGCAACGAGGAATCCAAAGTGCTAGCCTTGTTAGACGCACAACCCCCGTGGAAAGGATCTCGACCACATCGGTGGGAGGATTTATGACTACCTCAAACTAGTGAGGAGGATGAAGAGCTAAAGAAGGGAACGAAGTTGAAACAACTTCTTGAGAATCTCAAATATGTCTTTCTCGATTCTAAAGGAAAATGTTATGTTATCATAAACTCGAGCCTAAAGAATATCTGAGAAGAAAAGCTCATCCAAGTCCTGAAAAAATACAAAAATGCTATTGGATGGGCAATTGAGGATTTGAAAGGTATTAGCCCTACTTTGTGCATGCATAAAATTCTCATGGAAGAAGACCACAAACCGGTAGTCCAACCGTAGAGAAGACTCAACCCCGCAATGAAAGAAGTAGTTCGAAAATAGGTGGTGAAATTGTTGGATGCATGTCTTATATATCCTATTTTGACAACCCTTGGGTGAGCCCGGTGCATGTTATCCCTAAGAAAGGGGGGACCACAATAATAAGGAATGAAAAAAATGAGTTAATCCCTACTCGGACAATTATCGGGTGGCGCGTTTGCATTGACTACAGAAGGTTGAACACAACAACTAGCAAGGACCACCTCCCATTGCCATTTATTGACCAAATGTTGGAAAGGTTAGTTGGATATGATTACTACTGTTTTCTAGATGGATACTCTGGGTATAATCAGATTGCAGTTGCTCTAGAAGACCAAGAAAAAACAATATTCACATGCCCGTATGGTGTGTTTGCATACCTAAGAATGCCATTCGGGTTATGTAATGCTCCGGCCACCTTCCAACGCTGCATGACTTCCATCTTCTTCGACATGCTCGAAAAGTATTGGGTCACAAAATTTCTTACAGGGGAATTGAAGTTGACCAAGCAAAGGTGGAAGTCATATCTAAGCTCCCACCTCCTGTTAATGAGAATGGTATCAGGAGTTTCTTAGAACACGCAGGTTTTTACCGCAGGTTCATAAGAGATTTCTCAAAAATCGCAAAACCGCTGACCACTCTATTGGTTAAGGATAAGGCGTTTATGTTCGACAAAGAATGCACCACGACCTTTAAGACATTGAAAAACAAGTTAATTTCAGCACCAAATGTTATTGCCCTAGATTGGTCTCTTCCGTTTGAGATCATGTGTGATGCTAGTAATATTGTTGTAGGGGCATGTAGTGGTAAATTCATGATCATTGAGCTATGGATAAGCTATACATCAATAAAACTAGAGTCGCCACCGCGCTTTTATTATTTCCAAGGGAAAAGGGAAAAAGTACGAACAAAACCCAAAAGTAAGAAGTTTTCAAATCAAAACTAATAAAATGTCAGAGATTACAGGTAAGGGGCTTGGTTACACAGAGGGAAGGTGTTAGCACCAAAAGTGTCTTAGGTACTCCTAGGGAGCCCTTTTTGTGTGCATATGTATTTGGTACAAAATGATGTTTACAAACAAATAGAATGGGGGGACGAGAAAAGAATTCATTAATTATATTTTTGTGTTTGGCAAGACCTTCGGACTTGTGCCTATGTACCACTATAAAAGTGAGGGATCAAAACCATGTAGTTCGTGATACAAATTTCAAAGTGGATGCGTTGCTTTTTAACAAAAATTAAGTTTGAAAGGCACAGAGGCCCAAAAATGGTTTGAATGAGTTAGTTCTTTTTTGGCTTTTTGAAAGTTTAAGTCAAGTATAATTAGATCTATTTACAAGTTTGATTAAGAAAAAGAAGTTTGAAAATTCAATGGCATAAGGCCAAAGTTTCTATCTTTTTTGCAAAGTGGTCAAAGTTTAGAACAAAACTAGTTCAAACAAAGAAAAATTTAAAAATGAAGGAGAGATTTTGAAATTAAAGAAACAGGGAGGAGATGAAGAGACTAATCCTATGCACAAAATTAAAAGTTAAGGGTTGAAAAGATCTAACCAACGGGTAGCAGTCCAATAGACAAGAATGCCAATACAAACCCAAATTCCATTGGACATTTAGAATCAAGCAAGAAACAAATGCACAATTATATCAATCTTGAAGAACAAGGCATCAAATAAAGATAGCCATATCCAAGCTTAGCCACTCCATGATCTTCTTCAAATTAGCCCATGTAACATATGAATTCCACAAGTCACAGGTTCAAAATAACAGCTTCACAATCATCATATTGCAGATGAACTCAAAGGGATCTTGAATGATGTATCAGATAAAGTTTCAGATTGCAAGCACTTGGTTTCACAGAAAGTTGGCATTGAGATTTATCAAATATGGTTTGTCAAATTCCTAAAACCTCATCAAAACACCAAAGAAATGGCCATGAGATTTATCATATGTCAAACAAAGTCAAAGGACCTTGGAGAAAAAAATTCAGAATTTTTAAAGACTTAAAAGTATTTTTAAACAATTAAAAACAAACACAAAATCAATTAAATCATGAAAAATATTAATATTGATCCAAAACATAATTTTAATTCCAAATATGAAAGAGGATTATTTGAAATTTTTTGGTGAAACTCTCATATTTTTTGGATCAATATTAAAATTAATATGAATTAATGAAAATTAAAGGAATAAAAGAAAATAAAAAAATATCAAAAAAAACGTGAGCCACTCGATCTCCCTTATTAATTGAGGTGGCAGATCAGGTGGCTGAGCACGCACAGTCCACCGTGCACTTGAGTCAACTAATCACACGCGTGGTAATCAGCATGTACGCTCAGGATTAAAACATTTCAACTGGATCCTATGGCTGAGAGACGTGCCAACGCACCGCTGGAGCTGTAACTTCGGTCGTCTTCTCCGGTGGACCTCACCGAACTGGTCCACCCTCAACCATCACCAAAATAAATAAAAAAGTACATGATCTGAAAGAAAAAATGGCGTAGAGCACGAATCTGACCTCAATTTCAACTAGCTCCAAATATATAAAAAGATAAGAGGAGTTGAATTTTGAGGTGTGTCAACTGAGTTGCTTCGATTTGACCTCTAAGCAACTCAATCTTCTTGCCTGCATTGGTAGGACTTCAGACAACCAAAGATCCAAGAGATTTGAGTAGAATTGAGTGAGAATCGAAGAGATGAAGTTTTCTAAAAATTACCTTCAATGCTATGCAGAACATGAGATTGCTTACTTCAAACACGATCTGATCACACTTGAGAAGCTAGCAAGAAGTGATTGGAGAGGTTGCAAGGTTGTGGATCATGGAGTTCTTGAATATCCAACAGTTGAGATTCAAACTCAAATTTCAAATTGAAATTTCTCAGGTTTTCCTTTAGAATGAGAGGGTTTAAATTGGGGAGCAAAGCTAGCGTGCAAGGTGTGATTCAAATGAGCTCATAAGCCTTCTATTTATAGCCAAAGGGAATGATATTTGCACACTTCAAAATCTGTCCAAAATTGGCAATATGGATGGCACGAGTGCATGGGCATGTACAGGCCCATGATGCAATGCATTAAGGTCCAAAAATGATTCAAATTGAAGTCTGAATAAAGCTTGAATGGCAAGGCATTGTGAACTGAAGTTTGTACAATTGATTCTTTCCAATGATGCAACCCTGTTAAAGCCATGCGCAGACCTAGCAATCTTCATCCAAAATGCATGAACTTGGGTTCTTTGGAAAGCTTGGATCAAGGGGAACAAGTTTTATGTTCAATAGTTTTTCATTTGGAGATTTGAACATGGAGAATTTTGAGGTGGAAGTTTGGAAATTTCAACATGTTAAAAAAAAAATTATGTGTCAAGCCATATATCTCAATATTCCACCTTGGTTAACTTTTTATGTGAGCTTCAAATGAGAAACTTGTCTTCATCAAAGTTGTAGCTCTTTCAAAGACCTTAAAAATGGTAACCAATTTCATGTCATTTGGATTTATAATGATAGAATTATGCATTTTTGAAGTTGAGAAAAATCACTTGTTCAATGGTATAGGTCAAAAATGACCTATAATGTATCCTCATATCACATGCTCATAAAAATTGAATTTGCTTTCACTCTAAACATAAAAGTTGAATTAGACATCTTTAATTTGATTTTGAAACTTTGAAATCTTTCATCTCATAAAAATTGAGCAAGTTATGGCCTCGAGAAGTTGACTTTCAAATTAGGGTTTAGACAAAATGACCTATAATGTTTCAACATAGAAAATGATTTTAAAAGCAAAACTAGCTCTAGGTATAAACATGAAAGTTGTTTGTAATATTATTTAGAGTAAATTTTATCTTGGAATCATTTTCATATGGTGAAAATTGTAGGAGATAGGGTCTAGGGAGACCTAGTTTTGATTAGATGAATTCACCTGGCCAACCACCATCAACCAACTTGCTAACCTTCAATCCTCTTGACTTTATAGGCTCATGGTAGATCATATATGCATAAGATGATGAAATTTGAAGTGTACCTTGAGAAATTTGATCAATTGGTGAGATAGCTTATTGGAGAAGTTACTTAAGATACCCAGTCAAACTAGGGTTTCCAAGGCAAATCACTTCCAAACTCTTGAAGAACACTTGATCAATATAACATGTAGGAATCAATGGAAATCATATATGATGCTCATAACCATTCTTGGATCAATTCATGGTTGTGCTCTTTGTCATGAGGGTCTCAAACTCTAGATATGAACTTGATAGATCAATGGTGATCATGCCCTACCTATAAAAGAGTTAGGCAAATACAAAGATATATTTTTAGTATTTTGGTTAGTACAATGATAATATAAAAGTATGATACAATCACATAGTGCTTGATGATCTCTCCCAAAACAAACCCAATGAAAGAGGGGTAAGGAGGATGCCAAGGTATGATCCCAATGCTAATGCTTATGATGAAATTGCATTGAGGGGTCTTAGCGTCAAAATTGGGGTCTTACAGCTGCCCCTATTTAAGGACATTCTAACTGAGGAGGCGAAGGTTAAAATCTTCATGTCGATTCAGTAGAATGGGCTTAAATAACAACATATAGAAACAAATTTTGGTCTCTAAGAGACCTCGTGATGCATATGATATGAATGTAAAAGTAAATTCTTTGTGGGGAAATATTGCCACAAAGGAAAAGAAATCAGAGAGACCGAAAGTCCATAGGAGTATAATGCATTCCATAAGGAAAACTCACTGGGGAGACAGAGACTCTAGGGGATAAAGGAGTTATGCGTAGGCCAGGCTATGACTTAAAACTGCTGGGGGACTCGAGGAATTCCATACAAAAATGGAAAAGACTCAGTCGGAGAATAACAACATCTGAAGGGGATACGAGTAAGTCAGGATAAAACTGAAGTACTTGAATCATGCAGGAAAAGTGATTTCACTAAGGAAATGCACACTCAACTCGACTGAGGAAGAAATAAACTTCAACACAGGAGGAGCAGAAATCTATTATCTACTTCTTGTTGCTGGGTGAGGAGATAATAAAGATATGACAGAGAGGACACCTGTCATCGGTTAGGATGAACATATCAAGGATGACTCACTGAGAATTGTCAGGAGGGAGTATTCATTACCGGTTACTGTGTAAGAATAGCCTTGCTGGGAAAAACTGCAGAAAATAGGATTTACAACTATCGGTTATTGGGCAGAAGACCAAAGGTGAGAATATCCATCATCGGTTAGGATGAGCATATCAAGGATAGACTCAATAGGGAAGATGATTCGTCATCGATTAAGATGAACATGTCAAGGATAGACTTGCCTGGGACTGTCAAGGGGGATACCCGTCATCGGTTAGGATGAACATATCAAGGATATACCAACTGAATAACAAGGTAAGAATTACATCTATCGATTGCTGGATAAAAGATTATCAAAGAGAAAATCTGTCACCGGTTAGGATGAACATATCAAGGATAGACTCTGTGAGGGGAGAAAATAGGAATTAGGTTCGAACCCAGAACATCCCTGAATCTGTACATGCCTTACCACTAGGCTAGAGAGGTTGTTGTTGGATACTTATGCAATGAATAAATATTAATCTAAATCCTGATTAAGATAGATTAATGACTTAATTAAGCATTATAGCTCCGTTTTGGATGCGGACGGATGCGTTAGTAAGATAACGACAAAGGCTATTATTATGATATCATATTATAGTATATTATGCGTCTTACAAATTCTATGAATTTTATTTTGATGGGTGTTAAACATGGTTGATGTGTTTGATTGTGAAATAACATGACTAAAGATAACGTAAAGGATTATTATTATTGTTCCATGTTATAAAATATTATGTGATGCCATGAATTTTATCATGATGAGAATAAAATATTGTATGAATGTGTATGTATGCCATTATTGAATTGTGAAAGGTATGATGATGAATGTGTATATGTACCAATTATGAGTTATGGTGATATGTGGGATGTTAAGACGGTATAGAATGTCTTAATTGCATATGTGTTGGTATGTGTGCATTCATTCATAGCATGGTCAAGCGGTGATCCTTTATTGGAAACAGACGTAGCAGACGTTGATTCTTGATTGGAATCAGGCGTAGTATTAAGCGATGATCCTTAATTGGAAACAGACGTAGCAGACGTTAATCCTTGATTGGGGTTAGGCGTAGTATTAAGCGGTGATCCTTCATTGGAAACAGACGTAGGCTTTGGTCTTGTCCGGATCTGAAGCGTGGCTTGGATTCTAGATATTAAATCGGAAAGCGGTGAAACTTTGAGTTCACATTGCGGTACCACATGCATAGAGTCACATTGTCTTGCATTGAGTCGTCTATAGTTATGTGATCATTGAATGTGTGTATTGATGTGAGTGTGATGTACATTTGAATTATGTGGAATGATTGTCTGTTAATATCATTGATATAATTATACCAAGTGTGATGAATTCCTAAATTGTGTTTTAATTCATTGTGCCTTATTGTGCTATTTCATAATGATTTGGAATTCTCACCCTTTCTGTTTGAATGTTACCTTTACATGGGTATCGTGCAGATACTACAGAGTAGTATTGCTGGAGTAGGTGGACGGTAGCTCGCTCAAGAATAGCTGGAGAGTTTCCGTATTTAGTTTGAAATTTGGTAATGAGTCAATGCTCTGGTCATGTAACACTTGGTAGATTAGTGGTCTTGAACTCGTATCTTATTTGGATATGCTTTATTGTTTTATTTTATTTGATCATGGTATGGGACATGGATCATCTTATGAAATACATGAGTATTCTTTATTTTCCGCTGCGAACGCATATGTTTGAATATTCATGATGATTGGAATGTGTTACTTTAATTGGCCAGGTGTATTGTTGGTTTTTGGAAAAGTTTTTAAGTTTCGAAAACGTCGATGTGACGCCCTTTTCTTATATGCGTGTTTATTTACTCTGATTATATGCTAAATAATTTGGGGTAGAAAAAGGGGTGTTACAAACATATCAAGGATAGACTCTGCGAGAAAAAGTACAGTTTACAACTACCGATTACTGGGTAGAATACCACAAAGAGGAGGAAACCCGTCATCGGTTAGGATGAACATATCAAGGATTAACTCTCCGGGGAACAAAATAGGGATTACAACTACCTTTTTACTAGGTAGAATACCAAGGATGAGAATATCCGTCATCGGTTAAGATGAACATATCAAGGATAGACTCAGGCAGGGGAAAGAAAGATATTTGTCACTGGTTAGGATGAACATATCAAGGATATACTTCCTGGGGAACCAAAAACAAATGAATCCACTAGGAACTCCACTGCTGGGAAAACAGGGGTACTTATGTCGGGTATTGGGCAAGAAGTAACAAACTGCAAACTAAGAAGAATATTACCAGTTACTGGGTAATAAGCTCTTAGGAGACTCAAAGCATCTATCTAGGCATGATCTAGAAAGAAACAGTCAATCAAGACTCAACCCAATGAGGATATAACTCAAGGGGAGTGATTCCATCCAGATAAACAACTGGGGAGGAAACTGAAGTAATAATCATCCATAAGGAAACAACTCAGTGGGGAAGAGAAAGGTTAAAGTCTTTCTGCCTAAGGGGCTGACGCTCTACAATTGAGGGAGGACAGACACTGAGGTTCGTATGGGGATAAAGTACCGTCATAACAGAGAATGAGAATCTCAAATCAACAAGTTAATCGGATATGATGATGCAAATATGCAATTATGAAATTATATGAATGTATATGTCTATATATATATATATATATATATATATATATATATATATATATATATATATATATATATATATATATATATATATATATATATATATATATATATATATATATATATATATATATATATATGATGATTATGCTGACAAAACGATCACAAAGGATACAAAGGTGTCGCAAAGAATTTGAATCATCAGTACAATCCTCGGTCAATCCGCAAAAAGAGGGAGACAACTGCTGGAGAACAGAGAGATCAACAACCCAAAGGCTCAAATCTAGCCGAGGGAGGAGATCTGCTGAGGAGAGGAATCATTATCAAGTATGCAAGGAATTTTAGGTCAACACCATATCAAATGGGATACAACCATACAGAGGATAAACACAAATAGCTGCTTAGAAACCAGGAGGAAACTCTGACTGGGAGCGAGTCGGATGGCGACTGGTGGAGGGAACCAACGCGATCTACTGGAGAAAACATCCTACTCTGCTGAGGATCAACCCTGCCGAGGAAACACAAACTCCGCTGGGGAACATAGAAACTCTGTCGGGGAAAAAAACACGCCGCAAGGTACTGAATCAACCAACTCAGCTGGGGAAAAGAATCGAAATTCCGCTAAGGAACAAACATTCCGTAGGGGAACCGGATCAACACAAACAACTAGGGAAACCTGAATGGTTAACTGCTTAGGGAACCTCTGATGCTTAGCACTTAAGGACTTGCTGCTCTATGAAGTGTTGTTGATACTTCCTTTTAATTGCTTTGAAAAATTCTTGTTTTTATATGTTTTAAGAAAAAAATGATTTTGATTAAAAAAATTTAAATTTCCAAAATGATCATAATAAAATTTAAACTATTGGCTGAAGTAAATAAGAGTAGAAAGAATTGGACAAAAGCTCAACTTTATTTAATGGGATGGTAGTCTGTAAATGACAAGACTCCATAGATTTTTACAAAGTTGAAAATGGTAATTTACATGGAAAAGGGTTACATTAAATACAAATGATCCTTAATCCTTCTATCAACTCTTGATATCCACTGTGCTCTTGACCGCTACTCGGATGATGAATCGACGTCAACCTTTGTGCTCAACTAAGGTCTTTCCGATACTAGTCGATCAGCAGACTGCAGTTACTTGCCATGATCCCTAATTTTTGCATAAGTTTCCCCAAGGTGGGGTACTCAACTTATCGGGAAATTCTTTCTGTTTTTATGTCTCTAATTTTTGTCTGGATCGCCCTTTCGGGTTTTCAATCCACCGAGATGCTCTTTTTTGCCTAAGCCGCCCTTTCGGGTTTTCAACTTAGCGAGCTGTTTTTTTTCCTTTTTTAGGCGAAGTATTTCTTGATTGCATTTGCGTTCACAGGACGAGTGAACTCTTCACCATCCATAGTTGTAACAATCAAAGCACCGCCTGAAAATGCTCTCTTAACAACATATGAGCCTTCATAATTAGGAGTCCATTTTCCCCTAGAATCTGGTTTGAACGACAAGATCTTCTTGAGCACAAGGTCACCTTCTCTGAATACCCGAGGTCTGACCTTCTTATCAAAAGCTTTCTTCATCCTCTGCTGATATAACTGACCATGACACATGGCAGTTAATCTTTTCTCTTCAATTAAATTCAGCTGGTCATACCTGGTCTGACACCATTCAGCCTCAGTCAACTTGGCTTCCATGAGCACACATAATGAAGGAATCTCAACCTCTACGAGGAGTACTGCTTCCATACCATATACAAGAGAAAAAGGGGTTGCCCCTGTTGAAGTGCGGACGGATGTACGATACCCATGCAAAGCAAACGGGAGCATCTCATGCCAATCCTTATATGTGACAACCATCTTCTGAATAATCTTCATAATATTCTTATTTGCAGCTTCAACAACCCCATTCATCTTGGGTCTGTAGGGAGAAGAATTATGATGTGCAATCTTAAAGTCTTTGCAAAGAGCTTCCACCATATTGTTATTCAAGTTCGATCCATTGTCAGTACTGATCTTACTTGGCACACCATAACAACATATGATTTGATTCTTGATAAACCTTACAACAACTTGCTTGGTTACATTTGCATACGATGCCGCTTCAACCCATTTTGTGAAGTAGTCGATTGCCACTAAAATGAAACGATGTCCATTCGAAGCTTTGGGCTCAATCATCCCAATCATATGAATTCCCCACATGGAGAAGGGCCATGGGGAAGAAATAACATTCAATAGTCTTGGAGGAACATGAATCTTATCAGCATAAATTTCACACTTGTGGCATTTCTTCACAAATTTGCAACAATCAGATTCCATTGTCAGCCAATAGTAACTTGCTCGTAACATCTTCTTTGTCATTGCGTGTCCATTGGAATGAGTACCAAAGGAACCTTCATGCACTTCAGTCATCAACAGGTTTGCTTCGTGTCCATCCACGCATCTGAAAAAAACCATGTCGAAGTTTCTCTTGTATAGTACATCACCATTCAAGTAGAAATTACCAGCTAATCTTCTCAAAGTCTTCTTATCTTTCAAATATTCCCCGGACGGGTAAATCTGACTTTGGAGGAAACATTTGATGTCGTAATACCACGGCTTATCGTCTCTAACTTCTTCATTAGTGAACACATGAGCTGGTCTATCAAGACGCATCACCGAAAAATTGGGAACCTCATTCCAACACTTCACCACAATTATTAACGCCAATGTTGCAAGAGCATGTGCCATCCGGTTCTCATCTCGAGGAATATGATGAAACTCAACTTTTATAAAGAAAGTTGAAATCCTCCTCGCATAATCTCTATACGGTACCAAACCATGTTGGTTCGTCTCCCAATCACCTTTGATTTGATTTACAACCAAAGCGGAATCTCCAAAGACATCTAAATATTTGATTCTGATATTCATGGCCTCTTCAAGCCCCATAATGCAAGCTTCATATTCCGCCATATTGTTTGTCCACTTGAAAGTCAATCTAGCTGTAAATGGTAGATGTGTGCCTTGAGGATTAATGATCACTGCTCCAATACCATTACCATATTGATTAACAGCTCCATCAAATACCATGCCCCAACAGGAACCAGGTTTTGGCTCTTCTTCAAGCAATGATTCATCACAATCTTTCATTTTCAAGTACAAAATCTCTTCATCAGGAAAATCATATTGCACTGACTGATAATCTTCAATTGGCTGGTGAGCCAAATGGTCGGCCAAGATACTACCTTTGATCGCTTTCTGAGATCGGTATTTGATATCATACTCTGATAGCAACATCTGTCAATGGGCAATCCTCCCAGTTAAAGCAGGCTTCTCAAATATATACTTGATTGGATCCATTTTGGATATCAACCAAGTGGTATGATTCAACATATACTGGCGCAGACGCTTAGCAGCCCAAGCCAATGCGCAACAAGTCTTCTCAAGCATAGAATACCGAGTCTCACAATCGGTGAACTTCTTACTGAGGTAGTAAATTACAAATTCTCTCTTTCCAGTCTCATCTTGCTGACCAAGAACATAACCCATACTTTCATCAAGCACAGTTAAATACATGATCAACGGTCTTCCTTCAATAGGCGGAGACAAAATTGGAGGTTCGAGCAAATACTCTTTAATACTATTGAAAACTTTCTGACAATCTTCGGTCCAATCACAAGACTGATCTTTCCGAAGAAGCTTGAATATAGGCGCACATGTGGCTGTCATGTGGGAAATGAATCTAGAAATATAATTCAAGCGGCCGAGAAAACCTCTGACTTGCTTTTCAGTTTTGGGCGCAGGCATCTCTTGTATTGCTTTGACCTTTGCAGGATCAACTTCAATACCCTTCTCGTTGACAATAAAGCCCAACAACTTACCAGAACGAACACCAAAAGTACACTTATTGGGATTCAAGCGGAGTTTATATTTCCTCAAACGTTGGAATAACTTCAATAAATGCTCAACATGTTCCTCTTTATCAATTGATTTAGCAATCATGTCATCGATATAAACTTTAATCTCTTTATGGATCATATCATGAAAAAGAGTTGTCATTGCTCTTTGGTAAGTTGCACCAGTATTCTTTAGACCGAAAGGCATCACTCTATAACAAATGGTTCCCCAAGGTGTAATGAATATGGTCTTCTCCGTATCTTTGGGTGCCATCTTGATCTGATTATATCCGGAAAATCCATCCATAAACAAAAATATTTTGAATTTAGCAGTGGTGTCTACCAACATATCAATGTGTGGCAGAGGGAAATCATCTTTCAGACTGGCTTTATTCAAATCTCGATAGTCGACACACATGCAGGCTTTTCCATCTTTCTTCGGCACAGGCACAATATTGGCCACCCATTATGGATACTCAGCGGTTACAAGGAAACCGGCGTCAATCTGCTTTTGCACTTCCTCTTTGTTCTTCACAACCATATCAGGATGTGTTCTTCTCAACTTCTGCTTGACTGGCAGGCATTCTGGCTTCAACCGCAATCTATGCTCCACAATCTCAGAATCCAAACCATGCATGTCTTGATAGGACCAAGCAAACACATCTGAATTCTCTCGAAGAAGATCAATCAACCCCTCCTTGACATCTGGACACAGGCGAGACCCAATCTTGACTTCTTTCACATCATCCTCGGAACCCAAGTTGACTAGCTCAATCTACTCTTCAAACGGCTGAATGATCTTTTCATTTTGTTCAAGAAGACGAGACAATTCATCGCTCACTTCTTCATCACTTTCCTCCTCGGCCTCAAACACAGGGAATTCAAAATTTGGAGAAGGAGAAGGATCATTGTATTCAATGGGGTTAGGAACCAGCCTGCATAATGATTTGATATTTTGATTTTATAGTAGTGGATTTATGACCAAATATTATGCAGATGGACAATTATATTGTTTATTTATATTTTTTCGTGATTACCATTTTCAGAATAAAGCAAAAAGTAAAAACAAAACATCATAGATGTGGATGAATAGAATTAATTTTATTAATGATCAATTTGAAAATGCCCAAACAATGTTCTCTTCTCCCTTAGGCATAGGAGAAGAATTTTGAAAACATATAAAAACAATTACTTAGATTGATGCAAAATAACAGGAATATCAACAGCAGTCCAATTGTTGCAAGCCTTTCCATGCGTCAGAAAATTGGTGCGGTCTTCCTCTTCTCATCTTCTAGCACATCAGCTAAGTGTTGTTCATTGCCATGAATGAACCCTCCACTACGGAAGCTAAGTTGCATATCTTCAGACCTTGCAGTTGATGAACCTTTCTGGAACCCCAAACCGGTTTTGCCTTTGTTATCGGAGACCTCTACCATGTGCCCCCACTGATCAACATTGCCTTCTTCAACAATCTTCTTGGCATATTTCAATAAGGACATAGGTGCCCCAACTCTCTTTTCAGCAGGAATAGATAAGGCCTGGAACGGAGTTCCAACCTCATCCTCAGCTTCAACATAAGACAACGATGATAGGTGGCTAACCAACAGTGCCTTCTCCCCACCAACAATCACAAGCTTCCCATTCTTCAAATATTTGAGCTTCTGATGCAAAATGGAGGTAACAGCTCCTGCCTCATGGATCCATGACCTTCCCAACAAGCAACTGTTGGTCGGGTGGATATCCATGAAGGAGAATTGCCATCCAAGGCACAACAGAATTTAAAAATTTCTCCATTTAGTGATCCTTACGAATGGGCATGATCAGTGATAAAATCGTTACCTCTTGTGGCGATTGAAACCTTTGGTGCAGATCTCTTGTAACGATCAAAACCTTGGATACAAATCCACGGAGCAATCACGAACGTTGAACGATGACAACGTCTCTACTCAGTCCACACGAACGGGTTCCTTCAATCTCAGTGCTAGCTGGTACGAATGAAGGCTTTGAGTGAGAGAGAGGGGGAAACGAAATTCCAAGTCTTCACTTGAGTTGAGTCTTAGTTACAATGCTTCTACCCAAGGGTTCTATTTATAGAACCACTTGTGTGGGCTTCAAGCTAAAAAGCCCACTTAAGTGTATTTTGGCCCATATCTTATAATATGCCCAAAATCACTTAAGAATTTGGTACCTTACCATATTTTGTATTCTACTTAAGTACATCGTACCTTACGATGTTCCTTAGTTACTCTATCTCTCATCAATCTGTCCTTTGTGTGTGACCCTGTAGGTTTTCGTGATGTTGGCAATTATATTAAATCACACATTTAACATAATAAACAGTGAGCGGTATCTAGCAACACATCACTGCTACCCAAGTCACGAAAATGTAATCTGACAAAACCTCCTGTGATAATAATTATGTGTATAATTACCCCTTTGCCCTTATGTCTATATGGAACACAAGGTATAGACCGTGTCATCCTTGTCCAGTTCAATATTGGGCCCATAGACATTTATCCTGTTACGCAGGATGGGCAAATTCCATCTAGGTCACTCATGTCCCTCAGCATGCTTCGTGGAGTATGTAACACCCTTCTAAAATACCCCAATAATTAATTAAAACAACAAATATAAATCAGAGTAGATATGCAATTAAGGGTGTCACACTTGACACTTCACACCATTCACCAAAATAGTTTGTCATGCTCATTTATTAATCAAAATAAAATATTGCACAATTCGCAGCGGATATGCAAACCATGTAACACATTACATGTAAAATCATTCAACAACCAAATGAAAACAAGGTAAAACATCCCGTCCCGATGTTACATATACCAGAGCATGACCCACTAAGGAACTACACTAGACTCCAAGCACTAGCTTCTACTCAATCACTGCTCGTTACCTGAAACATAGTTGTAAGGGCGAGTTCCTCAATCGATATAATAAGAATTATAAAATATCATGTAATGCTAAGTAAATTAACACATTTCATCACCCTAATCAGATCACACATTCAGCAACGGCAACATCAACTCAAAATCATACTCAACACAAACACAAAACACACGTATAATATTGGAATACATCCATTCATATTATACGCCATACATACATTATGCAATGAGACTCCATGCATGCGGTACCGACTATTCGTGAACACATAGTTCAACCTCACCGATCAAACCCAGATACGGCTACCAAGCTCACTAGTCCCACTCATTTGAGACCTAGTGACTCACTCACTAATTCCTCACCATGGGAATTAGCTACCACCATAAAGGCCATGCTATGCACGCTAAATCACCTAGCATGCAAACATCAACAACAATCCACAACAACTCACTCACTAATTCCTCACCATGGGAATTAGCTACCACCATAAAGGCCATGCTATACACGCTAAATCACCTAGCATGCAAACATCAACAACAATCCAAGATAGACATATGCTCACACTCTAAGCCATAAACAGTCCATTCACAATTGCATACATAACAGATACATTCACAGCATTATGCATACCATCATACATCATCAGCATGTTTATCACAGAATCATATCATATCATGCCAAATAATAAATCACAGTATTAGCACACTCTACTAATACCTATACTGCTCAAAACAACGGGAAATGATCCCTACTATATCATACATCAGCTAAATTACATCACTCAGCTGAAACGACCAAAAACTGCACAACAACAACTCAGAAAAATCCAACTTCTGCCCATACGCGTATGGCCCATTTCCTGGCCAATCCCATACGCGTATTTCCTGTCTCATACGCGTATCCTACGCGTACCACCTCTCCCATACGCGTACTAATAGAGACAAAACTACGTTAGAATCATCATCTTCTTCATCCATACGCGTATGGCCTCACCCCATACGCGTACCAGGTCATCTCATACGCGTATGGCCTAGTGTCATACGCGTATGACCAGAAACCAATTTCCAGATCTGCTATGGGTTTTCTCTGCTACGAGATTTCTCAGATCCAACCTCCCACAGTCCAATTTCACACAGCATTCGTTCATATTATCTAACACAGATCATACTCATTCAATTTCACAATTTCTAACCTTATTACATCTAATTCCTACGAATTTTCTTCAATTATAAACCCATATCTCATCCATCCATAAGTTCACAATTTGCAACATTCATCATCCTAATTAGAGTCGATTCAATGGCTTATTACTACCCATTACATGTTAACCCATAATACCCATTAAACGACGATAAACCCCCCTTACCTGAGTTAATCCGGCAATCCTTTAGCTTCAAGCTTTTCCCTTCTTCAACCCTTGTTCTCTTGCTCTTCCTCTTTGCCCTTTTCCACTTTTCTGTCGCTTCTCCCTTTTCACGTGAAAAAACCCTTTTTACCAAAATGGGACTTTTTACTGATTCCAACTTTATATTCCAATAATAATAATTCCAATAATATTCCAATAATAATCCAATTATTTAATTAAATTAATAAATATACTATTAACTTAATTTAAATAATTATCATATTTTATCGGGGTGTTACAACTCTCCCCCACTAAAAGAGTTTTCGTCCTCGAAAACATACCTCAAGCGAATAACTCAGGATAAGACTCCTTCATCTGACTCTCAAGTTCCCAAGTCACATTGCCACTCGCTGGTCCTCCCCAAGCTACCCTTACCAAAGCAATCTCTTTACCCCGCAACTGCTTCAACTCTCGATCCTCGATCCTCATAGGTGATGTCTCAACAGTCAGGTTATCTCTCACCTGTACATCATCTACTTGGACCACATGCGACGGATCAGGAATGTACCTCCTCAACTGAGACACATGAAAAACCTCATGCAAATTCGCAAGTGACGGCGGTAAAGCGATACGATAGGCTACCTCCCCTATCCTCTCCAAAATCTGATAAGGACCAATAAATCGAGGTGTCAACTTCTTCGACTTCAAAGCTCGACCAACCCCAGTTATCGGAGTAACACGAAGAAACACATGATCTCCCTCTTGAAACTCAAGTGACTTCCTCCTCTTGTCGTGATAACTCTTCTGATGACTCTGAGCAATCCTCATCTTCTCCTGAATCATCTTAATCTTTTCCGTAGTTTGTTGAACAATCTCCGGTCCAACCACAGCACTCTCACCGGACTCATACCAACATAAAGGTGTCCGACATCTCCTACCATACAAAGCTTCAAACGGTGCCATACCAATGCTCGAATGAAAACTATTGTTGTAGGTAAACTCAATCAAAGGTAAATAACAATCCCAAGCACCTCCCTTTTCCAAAACATAAGCCCTCAAAAGATCCTCCAGTGACTGAATCGTCCTCTCAGTCTGACCATCAGTCTGCGGATGATATGCAGAACTCAATCTCAGCTTAGTTCCCAAAGCCCTCTGCAAACCTTCCCAGAACTTCGATGTAAATCTAGGATCTCTGTCCGAAACAATACTCGACGGAATACCATGCAAACTTACAATTTTCTCAATATACAACTCATCTAATCTCTCTAACGGATAATCCATTCTGATCGGAATGAAATGAGCCGATTTTGTCAATCTGTCAACAATTACCCAAATAGCTTCAAAATTCTTAATTGTCCTCGGTAAACCAGAAACAAAATCCATACTGATACTATCCCACTTCCACTCTGGAATAGCCAACGGTTGCATTAGCCCAGACGGCTTCTGATGCTCAATCTTTGACTTCTGACAAGTCAAACAAGAATAAACAAAACCCGCAATTTCTCTTTTCATTCCCGGCCACCAAAATAACTTTTTCAAATCATGATACATCTTCGTAGCCCCAGGATGAATACTCAGGCCACTACGATGTCCTTCCTCAAGAATACTCTTCTTAAGTTCGGTAACATCCGGAATACACACCCGATTACCAAATTTCAAAACACCATTCTCATCAACTCTGAATTCACCACCTTGACCTTGATTCACTAGAGTCAACTTATCAACCAAAAGCACATCGGATTTCTGACCCTCTCTAATCTCATCCAGAATACCACTGGTTAACTTCAACATTCCCAGTTTAACACTATTATGAGTACTCTCACACACCAAACTCAAGTCTCTAAACTGCTCAATTAAATCCAATTCCTTAACCATTAACATAGACATATGCAATGATTTCCGACTCAATGCATCAGCCACTACGTTTGCTTTACCCGGATGGTAATTCAAACCAAAGTCATAATCCTTCAGAAACTCTAACCATCTCCTCTGTCTCATATTCAGCTCTTTCTGATCAAACAAATACTTTAAACTTTTATGGTCACTAAAAACCTCAAATCTTGACCCGTACAAGTAATGCCTCCATAACTTCAGAACAAATACCACAGCTGTCAACTCTAAATCGTGTGTCGGATAGTTCCTCTCATGAACCTTCAGTTGTCTCGAAGCATAAGCTACAACCTGCTTATTCTGCATCAAAACACCACCCAAACCCAACAATGAAGCATCACAGTAAACCCCAAATGGTTCCGACGGACTTGGTAATATCAGAATAGGAGCAGTAGTTAACCTTCTCTTTAAATCTTGGAAACCTTCTTCACATTTTGAGTCCCAAACAAACGCTTGCCCCTTTCTAGTCAACATCATCAACGGTAACACCAGCTTAGAAAATCCCTCAATGAATTTCCTATAATAACCTGCAAGTCCAAGAAAACTCCTTATCTCAGAAACTGACTTCGGAGCTTCCCACTTAGATACCGCTTCTATCTTAGAAGGATCAACAACAACACCACCTCTTGAAACCACATGACCAAGAAAACTAACCTCTTCTAACCAAAATTCACACTTGGACAGTTTAGCAAATAACTTCTTTTCTCGTAGAACTCCTAAAACCACTCTCAAATGTTCAACATGCTCTTCTTCAGATTTTGAATACACCAAAATATCGTCAATAAACACCACAACAAACTTGTCTAGGTACGCATGGAAAATCCTATTCATATACTCCATAAATACCCCAGGCGCATTAGTCACACCAAAAGGCATTACAGAATACTCAAAATGTCCATACCTTGTTCTGAAAGCAGTCTTCTGAATATCCTCAGTTTTCACACGTATCTGATGATACCCCGATCTCAAATCTATTTTGCTGAACACACTCGCACCAACCAACTGATCCATCAAATCATCAATCCTCGGCAAAGGATACCGATTCTTGATTGTCACTTTATTCAGTTGCCTGTAGTCCACACACAACCTCATAGTACCTTCTTTCTTCTTAACCAATAACACCGGTGCACCCCACGGTGACACACTCGGACGAATAAATTTCTTATCCAACAGA